>NC_067483.1:19660449-19985449 GCF_947179515.1 Apodemus sylvaticus | reverse complement strand
GTGAAAATGCTAAAATTATTTTAAAATGTTTGAATTACACATTTAGTTAAGAAAAAAATGTAACTAGGAGGAGAAACTGAAATGTTTCAGACATTAATAAACAAATAAGGACATGTCAGATTTTCTATGGCAGGGAAAATTCTGTAAACTTTCAGCGTACTGTAAGATCAATATTTTTAAAAAGATCAATATTCATTAATAGTGCAAGTCATATCATCTTGTACTCTATTTCTGAGTGAATATTTTATAAAGCATTCATTACAGTGGTTCTGTTTTAAGTGTTAGGTGATAATAAATGTGCTAAGTGTAAAACTAAATACATTTAAATAGGTTATATAGAGCAAAGATTTTGAGGTATGCTTCATTACAAGTTTATTCTATGTAACAATGGCACACTGAGGAAAAAAATATTTCAAACATAGGCCGTAGTTACCTTGTCATGATGGCTTCATGTCTGAGATGAGGAGTCTCAGGATTTGTAAATCAATCTAAACTACCTACAAGATATTACTTAGATTTTACAGAGATTTTGAAAACACTCAGTGTGAAAGAGAACTTCTATAGATCTATTTATATGTTCATTAAAACATATGGTGTTATAGTTGGTAAATCAGGTAAATGGTTAGCACAAACTCCATCATCTAACAATATTATTGCAACTTTTTAACTTTTATTTTATTGTTGTGAAAATATTTAAAAATATATGAATTTTTCAGAATGTTCATATAAAATATAGTTTTCAAGGTTTAGTCTCTATGCTGTCCATGATTTGCCTAGATTTGTCCCCCTCACATATGAGCTATTGTTAATCCAGTAAGTTTTATGTCTCTATAATCATTCCAAGACCTGCTTATTTTCTCAATTTTTAAATACTTGTTAATAAATTGCTTTAATTTTGATATTTAACTGGAATTTTGAAAGATTTTTATAACAGTGACTGATTTATTTCATTTGTGGCTAGTCTGCTTTTTCCTTATGGTTAAAATGCTCTTTCCAGTAGCAAGGTGTTTAGGGTTAAATAATAGTCCTCATTATGTGCTTGGCATCTTTACTACATTACAACATGAATCAACTCTTTATGTTTACTGCTTATTATAAGTACTGCTGCAATGAACATAGTACTGGAGAAAATTTATTAACTGTCCAATCAGAAATCATGTCATTAACATAGCTGTTTTGCTTTAATCTTTTTCAGAAACCTTTGTACCGTCTTCTATTGAATTATTAGTCTAAACATCAATATTTGGGATTCATATTTTTTAAATTCTCACCAATATACATTACTGTTGTTATTTCTGATAATACCCATGATAGTGGTAAAAGGTGGCATTTAACTCTTGTTTTGATATGTGTTTCCCTAAGATTAATGATAATACTCATGTTTTCACAGTCTATTGCTCATTACTATGTCTAATATAAAATTCTTGAGAATATACATATTTTGATTACACACACACACACACACACACACACACACACACACATATATATATATATATATGTATATATATATATATATATATATATATATATATACATATATATATATATATAATTTATAAATAAAAGAGTGAATCAGATCCCTCTATAGATGGTTGTGAGCGATCATGTAGTTGCTGAAAATTGAACTCAGGACCCAAGTGCTCTTAACTGCTAAGCCTCCAATCCTAAAGTTTCCATTTTTTTTTTTGTTTTTTAGTTTTATTAGATATTTTCTTTAGTTAAATTTCCTCATTTCCTCACTGATAATTCCCTATCTGTACTCCCACTACTCACTAACCCACCCACCCTGCATCCCTGTCCTGGCATTCCCAACACTGGAGCATCAAGACTTCACAGGACCAAGGGCCTCTTCTCGCACTGATGTCCAAAAAGGCCATCCTCTGCTACATATTCAGATGGAGCCATGGGTCCCTTCATGAGTATTCTTTGGTTGGTGGTTTAGTCCCTGGGAGCTCTGGAGGGTACTGGTTAGTTCATATTGTTGTTCCTCCTATGGAGTTGTAAAACCCTTCAGCTCCTTGGGTCCATTCCCTAGCTCCTTCACTGGAGACCCTGTGCTTAGTCCATTGGTTATTGTGAGCACCAACTTCTGCATATGTCAGATACTGGCAGTGTCTCTCATGAGACTGATATATCAGGCTTCTATAAGCAAGCACTTTTTGGCATCTGCAATAGTGTCTGTGTTTGGCAACTGTACATAGGTTGGATCCACAGATGGGTGACTCTCTGGACAGCCTTTCTTCAGTCTCCCTCCTTACTTTGTCTCTGCATCTTCTCCCATGTGTATGTTAATCCCTCTTTGAAGGAGGACTAAGGTATCAATATATTATTCTTCCTCCTTCTTGAGCTTTACGTAGCCTGTTCATTTTATCTTGGGTATTCTGGGCTTCTGGGTTCCACCTTTCAGTGAGTACATACATTTGAATAATTTTGTGATAAGTTTACCACACTCAGGATGATATTTTCTAGTTTCATCCTTTTGTTTAAGAATTACATGAATTCGTTGTTTTTAATAGCTCCATTGTGTAACAAGTAGGCTTCACACCAAGTATTGAGGGATGGTTTGCTATATGGAAATCCATCAATATAATCCACTATATAAACAAACTCAAAGAAAAAAAACACATGGTGATTTCTTTAGACACTGAGAAAGCATTTGACAAACTGCAACACCCTTTCATGATACAAGTCTTAGAAAGATCTGTAATTCAAGGCCCATACCTAAACATAGTAAACGCAATATACAGCAAACAAGTAGCCAACATCAAACTAAATGGAAGTAAACTTGAAGCAACCCCACTGATATCAGAGACTAGAAAAGGCCATCCACTCTCTCTCTCTCTCTCCCTGTTCAAAATAGTATTCAAAGTCCTAGCCAGAGAAATCCAAACACCAAAGGAGGTCAAAGGGAATCAAATTGCAATGGAAGAAGTCAAAATATCACTATTTGCAAATGATATGATTGTATACATAAGTGACCCTAAAAATTCCACCAGAGACCTTCTAAACCTGATAAACAAACTCAGCAAATTGGCTGCATATAAAATTAACTTGAACAAATCAATGGCCTGTTTCTACTCAAGGGGTAAGCTGCCTGAGAAAGGAATTAGGGAAACAATGCCCATCACAATACTCCCAAATTATATTAAATACCTTGGTATGACTCTAACTAAGCAAGTGAAAGAACTTCAAGTCTCTGAAGAAAGAAATAGAAGAGCTCAGAAGATGGACAGATTTTCCATGCTCATGTATTGGCAGAATTAATATACTGAAAATGGTCATCTTACCAAAAGCAATCTACAGATTCAGTGGAGTCCCCAACAATTTCCAACTCATTTTTTCATAGAGTTAGAAAGATCAATTTGCACATTTATTTGGAATAACAAAAAAACCCAAGATAGCAAAAGACTATTCTCAACAATAAAATAAATTCTGCAGCTATCTCCTGACTTCAAGCTGTATTACAGAGCAATCATGATAAGAACTGCATGACATTGGTACAGAGACAAGGAGATAGAGCAGAACAGAATTGGAACAGAATTGAAGACTCAGAAATGAACCTATACACCTGTGGTCATTTGATCTTTGACAAAGCTGCCAAAACCATCCAACGGATAAAAGACAGCATTTTCAACAAATGTTGCTGTTTCAACTTGTGGTCAGCATATAGAAGAAAACAAATCCATTCATTCTTATCTCCTTGTAAAAAGGTCAAATCCAAGTGAACCAAGAACCTCCAAATAAAACCAGATTCACTGAATCTAATGGAAGAGAAATTGGAGAAGAACCTCAAACAAGTGAACACAAGGGAAAAGTTCCTGAGCAGAATACCAAAAGTTTATGCTCTAAGATCAAGAACAAGCAAATGGGACCTCATAAAATTACAAAGTTTCTATGAGGCAAAGGACACTATCATTAGTACAAAATGGCAACCAGTTGATTGAAAAAAAGATATTTCTTTATCAATCTTACATCCAATAGAGGGCTAATATCCAATATATACAAAAATCTCAAGAAGTCAGACTCCACAGAACCAAAGAACCATATTAAAGATGGGGTACAGATCTAAACAAATAATTCTCAACTGAGGAGTAGGGAATGACTGAGAAGCACCTAAAGTAATGTTCAACACCAGTAGTAATTAGGAAAATGTGTATCAAAACACCAATGAGATTCCACCTGATACTAGTCAGAATTACTAAGATCCAAAAAATCAGGTAACGGCAGATTCTGGCAAGGATGTGGAGAAAAAAGAACACTCCTCCATTTTTGGTGAGATTGTAAGCTGGTACAACCGCACTGGAAATTAGTGTGGCAGTTCCCTGAAAATTGGACATAGTGCTACCTGAGGACTGGGGCTATACCACTCCTGGGCATATACCCAAAAGATGCCTCAAAATATAACAAGGACACATATTTCACTATGTTCATAAGCAGCCTTATTTCCAGCAGAAGCTGGAAAGAACCCAGATGTCCCTCAATGGAGGAATGGATACAGAATATGTGGTATATTTACACAATGGAATACTACTCAGCATTTAAAAACAATGAATTCATGAAATTCTTAGGCAAATGGTTGGAACTGGAAAATATCATTCTAAGTGTGGTAATCCAATCACAGAAGAATATACATGTAATGCAGTCACTGATAAGTGGATATTAGCCCAGAAGTTCTGAATACCCAAGACACAATTAATATATCAAATTATTCCCAAGAAAAAGAAAGGAGAGGATCCTGGTCCTAGAAAATCTTGATGCAGCATTGTAGGGGATTACCAGGACAGAAAAGTGGGAGGGGGTTGATTGGGGAATGAGTGGAAGGAAGAGGGCTTATGGAACTTATGGTTAGGGGGGAACCAGGAAAGGGAAAATCCTTTGGAATGTAAACAAAGAATATAGAAAATAAAAAATAAATAAATAAAATAAAAATTAAAAAAGAAATCTTCAACATCATTAATAATCAGGAAAATGCATATCCAAACAACCATTGGATTCCACCTAATACTAGTCATAATGGCTAAGATAAAAAAATCAGGTGACAACAGATTCTGGCAAGGATGTGGAGAAAAAGGAACATTCCTCCATTTTTGGTGGGATTGTAAGCTGATACAACCACACCTGAAACCAGTGTGGCAGTTCTCTCAAAATTAGACATAGCACTACCTGAGGACCAGGGCTATATCACTCTTGGGCATATACCCAAAAGATGCTGCAAAATATAACAAGGACACATCCTTCACTATGTTCATAGCATCCTTATTTATAATAACCAGGATTTGGAAAGAACACAGATGTCCCTAAACAGAAAATGTGGCTTATTTATACAATGGAGTACTACTCGACTATTAAGAATAATGAATCCATTAAATTCTTAGTTAAATGGATAGAAATAGAAAATCTCATCCTGAGTGAAGTAATTCAGTCACAAAAGGACACACGTGGAATGTATACACTTATAAGTGGATATTTACCTAAAAGCTAGGAATACCCAAGATAAAATTCACAGACCACATGAAGCTAGTTCAAGAAGAAGGAAGAAAAATGTGTGGATGCTTCAGTCCTTCTTTGAAAGAGGAGCAAAATACTAATGGAAGAAAATATGGAGACAAAGTGTGGAGCAGAGACTAAAGGAGAGGTCTTCCAGAGACTAGCACACCTGGGGATTCATCTGATATACAGACACCAAACCCAGATACTATTTTGCATTCCATGAAGTGCTTGCTGACAGGAGCTTGGTAGTGCTGTCTCCTGAGAGGCTCTTTCAGAATCTGGCAAATACAGAGACTGGTGTTCATTGCCAACCATCGGACTGAGAATGGAGTCTTCAATATAGGACTTAGAAAAAGGACTGAAGAATCTGAAGGGGTTTGCAACCAATAGGAAGAACAACAGTATCAACCAACCAGACACACCCCAGAACACACATCAACTAAACTTCCAACCAAAGAGTACACATGGAGGGTCCCATGATGCTAGACACATATGTAGCAGAGGCAAGATTTGTCAGAAATCAATGGGAGGACAGGCCCTTAGTTCTGGGAAGGCTCCATACCCCAGTGTAGGGGTATTCCAGGTTTGTGAGGCAGGAGTGGGTAGGTGTTTGGGTGAGCATCTACATAGAGCAGGGGAAGGGAGAAAGGGATAGGGGGTCTTTGAAGGGGAAACCAGGAGAGAGGATAACATTTGAAATCTAAATAAAGAGCATATCCATTAAAAATTGGAATCCACACATTAAATGATGTCCAAAAAGAATGGAGGAGTGGTCCCTGGTTCTGGAAAGACTCAGTGCAAGAGTATAGGGGAATTTCAGAACAGGGAAGTGGGAAGGGGTAGATGGAAGAATAGGGGGACGGAAGAGGGCTTATGGGACTTGCGGGGAGTGGGGACCCAGAAAAGGGGAAAGCATTTGCAATGTAAATAAAAAATATAAATAAATAAAAATAAAAATGAAAAAAATAATTAAATGAAAATCTAATATAACTGTGAGTTTATTATTTGAAAAAAATTGGAATAAAGGAGATATGCTTCAAAAAATCCATCTTGTGACATAATATATTTATCTGAGAGGATGGAAAAATACCTCTGTAAAACCAATAAGCAGGCAAGATTGTGAGACATGTTATTGTTTGTTGTGACAGAGTCCAGCTGATTTTGGCTATTGCCACATCTGGACAAATGGTCATGGAATGTACAAGAAAATTACTTGAGCAAATCAGGAGACAGCACCCTGTCATCTCTGAACTGATTAATCCTACAGCCTTTTTTTTTTTTATTCCATTCTGTTTTGTTTTGTCTCTTAAATTTTCCCCAGACTTCCATGAATAGGCGATCACAAGGTCAAAGAGTAAATAAAGCATTTCCTCACCCAAATAATTTTGGCCATAGGATTTTGCCACAACAATACAACCCTAAATAAGGCATGTACTTGTTGCGCCTGACTCGACCAGCAAGAGAAGACGCAGCACACAAACTCTTCTTTGAGCAGTTTATTCAGGAGCCCTTGAACAATCTTCTAACTTCTGACCCCGGGAAACACCCGTGCAAAGCTTAAGAATCCCCTACACAGCCAACCCATGTGGCGCTGCCACGTGGCGCAAGCAGATAGGTCCACATATGCGGAAACAACTGTAGATCAACAGCCACAACCAAATAAGGAGTTGTTTACCACAGAGAACACTCTCTGTGGCAGGAGAAGGCAGAAACAGGCACCATCTTTAAGGTGCAGTACTGCATAGCTCTCCACAGCTCTCCCTTTTTGTTTATAAAGTGCAACAGGCAAGAGTAGAGGTCTGATCTCTGAAAATCATGTCTAGGGCATTGTGCAGATGCCTACTCAGATGTCATCCATCCAGCAGTCATCATTCCCGCCCAACACCTTTTCTCAGAGGCAGGAGTTTAGGTGTTGACCTGCATGGAATCAGACATGCTCTTCTCCGACCATAAGCCATTGGCCGAGAGTGCAGTGCTTAGCCTCGCATCCTCAGTGCTTAGATCAGGCTTTCATGGTGGCTAACCATGCCTGTGGGGACTGTCCTGCCTCAATGTCTGTAAAAGCTTGAATGATCATAGCTGTGTTGCATTTTCATGTGACTCTAATCTTACAAAGACACCACAGGCAGATAAGGGAGACTAGCACTAGGAGTCCTGCCAAAGCCCCCATGCCTGCCCATTCCTTCAGATGATTCATAGAAGAGGCCATCCATGCCGATATTCCCGATGCAAAGGAGTTGTCCACTCTGGTTGAATTCACATGAGTCACTGCCAATCTCAACTCCTTCAAGGTATCTTCAAATTCAAGTGACCACTTCTGCAGAAGAAAGCTGGACAGAGACTTAGACAAGTTTGCTGCTCTTGTAAAATTACTGTATTGCAATCCCTGCATTTTCCACTCACAGCCCAATTGAGCCAGTTGCCATAGAATATCAACTTGCTCTTGCACCAGATAAATGCACTGATTCATGATCATCAAGCCGGCCTTGACCTGTGCATTAAGAGACGTTTGCAAGTCCAAGGCATGAGCTACATTAGCAGATAAATTATTTAGAGTGGATGCTGTCTGAATTGAGCTTGATAATGCCACAGCTGAGACAGTAGCACCAACTGCTGCCATTGTAATGGTAGCAACTATGGCAGCAGTTATGCCAAAGTCTCTTTTTGGTCTCAGCAAGGCCATACTGCTAGGTGCCTCCACCGGAACAGGTATGTACCGAGGCATCCATGTGACTATAGCCAATGAATGCGAGCTAGCATTCCAGCAAAGTGTATAAAAGCACGTACTATTGGCGCAGTTCAACCATTCTCTGTGCAGCTACCATTTATACCAGGAATCAAAAGGATTAGCAGTATGCATATAAACAGGGTCTTGATTGGTAAAATTAATCCTGGGAAAAGTGTTGTTAAGGCAAGTACTTATAGAAGGAGAAAAGGAAAAACAATCTTCCACTACCCACACTACATCTCTGCTTTGACAACCCATCCAGGGAAACCTGCCATCTCCCCCAATATCTCCCATACAAAAGAAAATCTCAAATGTCTATCTCCTTCAATGGGTTCTAATCTGCCTATCTAAAGGTAAATACGGCATGCCTAAGCTTTTATTACTAGCAGAAAAGTGAGGGAAAACACCAACATTATACATCACAGGTATTGGCTTCAGGAATACCAATAGGATTCCCCATCTTGGCTCTGTGGTCTCCATCTGTATCAGTAGTGGGAGAATCTGGAGGGCCACGAATAGGGCTATCATCATGGTGAACTCTCCTAGTCAGTTGCTTTGGCACCCACACAGGATCTTGTTGGTCCTGTGGAAACACACACACAGAGCCTCATGCCCATGTCAGCACGGGATCAGGGCCATGTCACAGGCCTGTCAAGATATCCTTCCATTTCACCATGCCTTTTGAGGGGCCATAACATTCATGATGCTGTTCGGCTGCTGAGTGCCTGTGAGCATCCAAATTTAAAAAATTAAGAGTAAATAAGGCAAGGGAAAGTCTCTCTCTTGGGGTACGGCCATGGCCTATTCCCCCTTTTTGTTTTTGTAGACATTCCCTCAGAGTGAGATGGGCACGCTCAACAATATCCTATCCTTGTGGATTGTAGGGTAACCCATAATTAAGGTATACTTCCATTTGTTTGCAAAAAGAAGCAAATGACTGAGCCATATAGGCTGGTCCATTGTCAGTCTTTAGCTGCTGGGGCTTTCCCCAGGCAGCCCAGGCCTCCAAATAATGAGTAATAACATTGCAAGCCTTTTCTCCTGTAAGACGTGAGGCATGTATGACACCTGAACAGGTATCTACTGAAACATGCACATATTTTAAGGTTCCAAATTCAGGAATATGAGTCACATCCATTTGCCAGATCTTAAGGGGAAGCAACCCGTGGGGGTTGATTCCAAGGCCATGAGGATGATGGTGAATAATGCATTGAGGGCAGTCAAGAACCACCTGCCGAGCATCTGCTCGAGAAATGTTAAATTTCTTCTGCAAGGTCTTGGAATTCACATGGAAAGTTTTATGAAATTGTCTAGCCTTATCTATGGCAGAACTTAAGAAATGCATTCCATTCTAGTCCATTGATCTACTATATTATTACCCTGACTAAGAGGTCCCAGCAATCCTGTGTGAGCTCAGATATGTTGAATATAAAAGCATGATTCCCTATGCCAAATTATATCTTGCAATACATTTAACAAAGAACAGACCATACTGGTTGTTTTAATTGTTCCTGCTATTTCTAATATTTTGACTGCATTTACCACATAAGCTGAATCAGATATCAAATTAAAAGCATAGGGACAAGCTTTAAATACCTCTACGACAATCTTTAATTCCACAATTTGAGGAGAACCCAGTTGAAATTGAAGTAATACAGGTTTCTGTTTCTCTACCATATAAGCGCCACATCCTGTCTTGGACCCATCTGTAAATATGTTAGGCGCTCCAGAAATGGGGGTCGATGAGGTAATTTTAGGGAAAATCACAGGATGTTCCTGAAGGAAGCCCAATAGAGGGTGTTTAGGGTAATGGTTATCAATAACTCCATCAAATCCGCATCTAAGAATAGCCCAATCATCCACTGTGTGACAAAGAATCTGAACTTAATGACTAGAATAGGGAACTATGAGTCTTTCTGGTGACAATCCAAAAAACTGCAGACATTGCTGGATACCAGTCAATGCCAATTGCGCCACTGCAGTGAGGTAATGTTCAATAGATTTGGTTGGAGATACTCTGGGATAAATCCATAACAAAGGTCCTTCTTGACAGAGCACTGCTGAGGGTTGAGAAAATGTGGGGAAAACACACAGCACAACAGGTTTGCTCTCATTTATACGTTTCAAAAATGTGTTCTGAAACCTTTCCTCTACCTGTTGTAACGCCTTCCTTGCTTCCTCAGTAAGTACCCGAGGAGAGTTTAAAGGCTTCAACACATAATTAGGTAATTTCAAATAACATCTGATCCAATTAATATCCCCTAACAACTTCTGAAAATCATTCAATGTCTTTAAATTGTCTTTTCGTAGCTCCATTTTTGTGGGACAATCAGTTTCTTATGTATTTTAGCTCCTAAATAATTAACTACCTTTTCCTTTTTCACCTTTTCAGGAGCAATATATAGCTTTCTGCTCTCCAATAATTTCATCTTTAGCAGATAGCAAAATATCATCCATATAATGAATGCATCTCAAATTTGGAAATTTCTTTCTCAATGGGGCAATGGCTTCGCCTACATACAATTGACACATAGTAGGACTGTTAGCCATGCCTTGTGGCAACACCATCCACTAATACCTTTGATCAGGTTCCTCATGATTACAGGAGGGAACAATGAATGCAAATCGCACATGGTCCTTTTCACATAAAGGAATAGAGAAAAAACAGTCCTTGATATCAATCACTATTATGGACCAAGAGGATGGCAAGGAAGATAATAATGGCAGGCCTCTCTGTACAGGCCCCATTACTTGCATCTAATTATTAATGGCTCTAAAATTATGCAACAGATGCCATTTTCCCGATTTCTTTTTTATGACAAAAATAGGTGTATTCCAAGGGGACACTGATGTCCTGATATGCCCCAAGGAGAGCTGTTCTGCCACTAACTCTTTTGCAGCACTCAACTTCTCAGACGAAAGTGGCCACTGAGGAACCCACACTGGCTCCTCCGTTTTCCAAGTTATGGGAATACCTCCCTCAGTGGCCCCTAGGAAAAACCCAGGCCCTCTCTGCTGGGCCTTGGCTGTACAGAGCCATATTGGGGCAGTCATACACTTGGTCAGAGTTTGACATTGGTCAAGGACAATCCCTGGCTTTGGGCAGGAATCTGCCTTTAGGACATAATAGGGAAGTAGGTTAAAGCAGGAATTTTTATCCTTGGGTGGAGTGCTAAGAGTGTACTTGACTATGGTCAAGGTTAACTTCTCCCAGATAGCCAGGATCTTGCTCCACCTAGGGTAGAGTGCTGGAATTAAAGGTTAAGTTCATTGTTCCTCCAGGTCTAGGAATTCCTGAATTAAGCAGGTGACCCACCCAGCTGCCAGAGCAGTCAAGGTGAGGACCTCCAAGAGAAGCTAGACAACTTCCACCGGAACTCAGCCTGGAGTCTGGGGGGAAGGGTTTGCTCAAACTGTTAAAAGGTCTGGCGCCATTAAAGTTTCCGGCTTTCATTAGTGAATATTGTCTTGGCCTTTCTTCTTTTCGCCCCTTCCCTAACTATCCCTTAGCTTCTGTTCCAGCAACCCAGTTCGTAATAGCTGCAGGCAGCGAAGGAATACAACAGAGTGGCGCCCAGATACAGGGGTGGATTCAAGAAGACTTCCTGAGGTGACCATGTCTTGGCGAAGCTTCATGGAAAATGGAAAAAGGAAAAGATGGTATCCTGCATGTTGAGCAACTATAGGTGCTGAAGGATATGGACTAAGTGAGGAAGTGTTAACCCAGCACTTAACTTGCTTAGAGGGCAGACAGTAGAATATGGGGAAGGAATTTGGGTAGGCATTTGTCCAAAGCTTGTAAGAGCTGATTCAGGTGAAAAAGAAAAGGGTTTTCAATATAGGCATAGGTCCACAGCCTCCTTAAAAGAGCTGCTTTAAAGAGGAAAATGGATGCAATTGCTTAACAACGCACTTCTTTATCTGTGTATCTTTCTGTGTTTGTCCTGGTGCACTGACTGTTTTTCTATGTGTACGTTTATGTCCTCTTCGTGTTTTTGTGTGAATGACTGTTTGTTTCATGTTAAAAAGAAAAATTGGTAAGGATTTCATCTGCTGGCAACCTCTTGAGCCAGCCGCAGTTTGTGTGGGGACTGATTTAAAGCTGTGTCACAGCAGCGCAGCTCACTCACCCAAGAGGCAAACATGGCTGGGGGAAAAAGCCACGTTTAAAAGCCCAGAAGCCTCAAGTTTTGGGAAAACTTTGGTTTGGTTTGTGACATTTGTGTAGTCGCTTTATACTTATTTTTAATTGGTTTTAACAGTATAAGGTTTTGCATGTTTTGACTAAAGAGTTATAAATTAATTGGTTATTATTTAAAAGGTATAGTGTTATTAAGAAAAGGTTAGTTTAAAACTGGTGGTTCAGTGTTGGAGCCATCTGAACTAGCTACACGTTGCCTAACACAACTCATGCTTTGTTCTTGTTTATAATTGATCTTAAAGGTATATGTTGCATGTCTTGAATACCTAAAGTATTGGCTTATAAGTCATTGGACATGATTTAAAAGGCATATGTTATTAACAAAAGTTAGGTTAAAGCTGGTAGTTTAAGGTAGTCACCATTTTTAAACAACAGGTGGCATGACGCAACCCAGGAAATACAGGCCTTTAAGATGCTTCTAAATTGGCATGTTGTTTTGTGTGAATCTTAACCTAGAAATTAGACTTAATAAAGATTAAGATTTAAGATAATGTCTCTTTAATACGTTGCACTGTCATACACTTGAACATAAGAACTGGCAGACAAACCTTGTGCTGTAAAAATGTGTTTGCCATTGATTTTAAAGAAAATAGATTGTTTAAAATTGCGATTTGCTTCCAAAATTGCAGTTGTGCTCTAATGCAAGGAAAAATTGAGTTACAATAAAAATCACCAGTGTGTCATTGGCTGCAGTTTTCAGTTTGCAGGCTCATAATTCTTAACATTTTGTAATTAAGATAATTTTAAGAGTGATACAGCTGTGGCTTTTATAGGCCCATTACCACTTTTCCACAAGTTTATAGGCTACAATGGCAGGAGCAAAATTTAACCCTCCAAGATTAAAAAGGAGATCTCAGTAGAAATATATTTGACATTAAGCAGGTTCCTTTGACCATGGAATTACAGGTTTCTTTTGTTTAATCCTCAAAATGTCCTTGCAGGACAGGTATGTTTGGGTCTGGTCTTAGATAAAAGGCTCAGATTAGAAGATATTTACATTTGAGGAATCTCATACAAAGTCCTTGCCAAGGACTCAAGGTGGATGCTAGGGCAGATAAAGATTTTAACATTTGAGTTAATGCAAAGCTTAGAGCTGCCTCAAGGAAAGCTAGCGAGGAAGCTTTGAGAACTTGTTTCTGCCTTACAGGCCCCACCTAGGGAGTGTTTGGCTTAAAAAAAATTCTTGACTTATCCGGGTGTGGGTTAAAATGCAGTTCAAATCTATGAAAGGTCAATGAGGCTATAAAGGCATTAACATTTGGCCTGTCTACTCTATAAAATTATTGTGGATTTAAAGGGTTGGTTTTTGCTTTACATTCTGATAATTATAAAAGCATTCATTTCTAACTTTAAAGAAACAACAAAGCAATTTCATTAGAAGGTTTTTGCCTCAAGGAATGGCTAATAATAGTCTTACCTCATGTGAAAAAAAATGTTTTGTCTCTGTTTCAATACAAGAAGTTAGGATCTTAAAATTTTCAATGTATAATGTTCATGGAATGTTTGTTACAGGCCTTTGCTCCTAACCATGGACTTTTAAAATTTTTAGGTAAATGGTTTTCAAAGGTTGTTAGGATATATTAATTGGCTTTATCTCATATTAACCTTATTTTTAGCTTGCCACAGGAGGTCTTAAACCTCTGATTTCAAGGTAGAAAACGTTTGTTCCTTGCTTCAAGCAGCAATCAAATTAATTATTATTAATAGTTGATCTATTACATAGCAAGCATTTTTAGGCAAAATTAATAATTGTTATCAAAAAGAATTTGTAACTATCAGACAACATGTTTATTCCTTTAAGTTTCTCCCTGCTTCAGCACAGATACCTGCCTTGGGTGCTATAGCGGCTATTTTTGAGATGTTAAAAATCAAGCTTTTAATAATAGTATATATATATATATATATCATGGTTTAAAATTGCTTAAAATTTTTCCATTTTTCAATACTGCTAATTCTTAATTTTTACAGTTTATGCAAATGTAATTCAGATTTCAAAGGATAGGTTCTCTAAATGACTGTCCTTTAGGTATTTGAAAGCTAACCCAAAGACTAGAGAGACAGATACAATATACTTATATAATTAATCTTTTAAAAAGAGTGCCTGGACAAGACTCTTTAAGGCAAGGCACATAAAATTTGTATCCCAGACAGGCTATATAGAAACAATCGGATGTACAAGCATATTATTCATATCATCAAAAGGGTAATGGCTTAAAAAATAATTTTGTATTTTGTGCATATTGAATTAAAAAGATTTGTTCTTGATGTCCTCAATTTCTACCTCTACCACATAATGATGTTAATCCTAGAGGACTTAATTATTACAGATAAATGATAGTCATATTTCTAATTTAGAAGATTAAAAATATGTGCATGTGACTAATGATTCATTTTTAGGCTTTCTAGTTGCAACTGCTCTAAGAGAAAAAGCAACTAAAATGCTACATTTATTTTCTATAATTACATAGTTATTGCATATGTTATGGTATATACTTTGTGTTCCAACTTAAATTAATAAAACAGTATCTTCTTGGAAGAGAGAAAAGAGGGGAAATTGTGTTCCCGTGCATATCATTTAAATTATGCTTGCATATTTTTAAGAAAAATTTTAAAATTTGGATGCCAAGGAACTCCTTGTTGAGTGTATATGACATCCTGTAATTAGGTATACTGATGTTTAGGTGAAATGAATGAATTCACTTATTGACATATGCCACGATCCTCATTTAATATTGGGGAAGAAGGCATGTCCCCTATGTTTTTTCCACAGAATGTTGCAGAAGATATGCTGACTGTGTGCTTGCTGAATGCCCAGACCATGGTAACATAAGAGTTTTATTGGGTATGTGTTCTTGACTTACTTTAACTGTCAAATGTCCAAGGTTAGATAAATTGGCTAGCTTCAAGCTTTTAGACTTTGTGGGACAGAACATGGAGACTGTTAAGCTAGCTTAGGAAAAATTAATCTAAAGAGGAGTTATAATGACTCTTCTCCTCATTGTGATCAGCTGACTCAACCATAGACTGGTCTAGAAATAATTCCAATACTGAAGATTCCAATTTTGAAGATGGCTAACAATCTTCAGCTAGCTGTGTTAATTTAAAATATAGTCTCTACTTTTCCTGAGAAGTAATAGCTTATCTCTTGATATACAAGGCTACCTCTCCCACCCCAGAGGCCAAGCTTTTTCTTTCTTTCTTTCTTTCTTTCTTTCTTTCTTTCTTTCTTTCTTTCTTTCTTTCTTTCTTTCTTTCTTTCTTTCTTTCTTTCTTTCTTTCTTTCTTTCTTTCTTTCTTTCTTCCTTCCTTCCTTCCTTCCTTCCTTCTTTCTTTCTTTCTTCCTTTTTTTTCTTTCTTTCTTTTTTTCCTTCCTTCCTTCCTTCCTTCCTTCCTTCCTTCCTTCCTTCCTTCCTTCTTTCTTTCTTTCTTTCTTTCTTTCTTTCTTTCTTTCTTTCTTTCTTTCTTTCTTTCTTTCTTTCTTTCTTCTTTCTGTCTTTCTTTCTTTCTCCTTTTTCCTTTCCTTCTTCCTGATCTTAGTCCTCTCTATTCATTCGATGAGTGCCTGAATTTCCTCATCGGAGTCTGTAGCTTCCGAGTTCTCCAGATCTTCGAGATCCAGGTAAAGCTTAGCTTTCTGCTTTTCTCCCTTCTCACTGTTGTCCCTTTCTGATCTCTCTTCCTGTAACATCTCTAAGGCTGTCTGCCCTTTCTCAACTGCCTCACTGCACTTTTGATCCTCAAGAAAGCCTTTTATTAACCTCCAAACCAGGTGGACACTACCTTTTAATGTCCCCTGGCTCCATGCAAAATCAAGATCTCTTCCCAACTTATCCCAGCAAGCAATCATTAGGTTTCCAGATACAGCGAACCAGGGTGCAACAGTATCATATTCATTCAAGAATGTCTCCAAAGTACTTCTTTTCAGTTTCAAATTCTTAGAGTGAAGCAGCTCGTTCAGAGCCAGAAAAATTGGGTGCGAATGAGAAGCGCCCATGGCTATAATTGCCAAAAAATGTCTGTAACTGCTTTACTTTCGGTTCACTACTATGCGAATCCCCGTTCCTTTTGGTTCACCATCTCGCGAACTTCTTCTGCTCTCCCTTTATCTACAGGGCAGAGCAAACTAGCCACACTCTCGGCTCTCTCGAAGGTCTTTATTGTCCCACCTTACCTTGGGAACTTACCAGCGTGCTACCCTGACTGCAAAAAGTTCTGAGCCGTTCCTTGGAGAGGAGAAGTCGGTTCCCCATAAGGGCCACCACTTGTTGCGCGTGACTCGACCAGTGAAAGAAGCATATGAACTCTTCTTTGAGCAGTTTATTCAGGAGCCCTTGAACAATCTTCTAACTTCTGACTTCTGACCCCAGAAAACACCAGTGCAAAGCTTAAGAACCCCCTAGGCAGCCAACACATGTGAGCCACGTGGTGCAAGCAGATAGGTCCACATATGCAGAAACAACTGTAGATCAACAGCCACAACCAAAAAAGGAGTTGTTTACCACAGAGAACACTCTCTGTGGCACAGGAGAAGGTGGAAACGGGCGCCATCTTTAAGGTGCAGTACTATATAGCTCTCCACATGTACTCACTGCTGACTCCAGTCAGTTAAATTGAATGAGTTTTTGATCCAATCTAATGATCATACAGATGACTCTGATTAAAATATACTGGTCATCGAAAAAGAATAAATATTATTAATTTTGAGAAGGAATGGATGTGGTATGAATGTTGATGTGAAGAGAGGTGGGAAGTAGTGGTAGAAGGGAAAATAATTGGAATACATTACATGTAGGCATGACATTGACACAAATCAGACAATTAAATAGTCGTATTTATTTTTCTCATCTAAACCTGGGCTTTTGTTTAATACATAAAACATCATTGCCAATTCTAGTCTAGAAGTTCTACTGTGTGCTTTCGCTATGATCTAAATGAGTCCTTTAAATGTATGTAATATGTCAAAAGCTACCCTCTGAGGAAATGTGGTGCAGGAACTGCATCAAATCTGAATGCTACACTCTCTTGGAATGACTAATATTTCCACAAGAAAGATATGCAGTACAGTGCTTAATTTCTAGACTTGTACATCTTTATATGTAGACACAACACAATGTTCTTAGAACTTACCAGCCCATTAAAGTGTGATTTCTTATATTCCAAAACTGTTAAGCGATGTATTTTTGATCTTTCTATATTGTTCAATTTAGGATTTTTATAATATCAAAGTAAAACAGATGAACTCATTTCAATACATTTTTATGTTCTCAATTCCCTACCAATCATAAGAGGATATAAATATCATATGTACTTATGAGAAAGAACACAAATTTCAAAATATAGCACTTTCCAATTTCTTTATAAATTATAAAACAGTGATAATCAATGTCAAATAATGATACAAACATAAATTAACAGATGGCACTCATCAGAGAACCCTCAAATATGCTCAAAACCTTAGTCATCTACATTTCAACAGGCACAGTCACAATATCTGGTGCCTCAATGGTTACACTAGAGAAATGAATGCAATTCAAACCTGTTACATAAAATGTCTCAGTAGAGACAAAATATTTATTTTTTCATGACTGATTCTCCTAGATTGAAACAGCCCCCCCCACCGCCCTTAGGAGGAAAAGAGTCATTCAAACAACTCATCACTGATGAGGCCCTATATTGGACTTTGTAAGGAAGGCATGGTTACTATAGGACTGGATTCCTTTTGGCAGAGCTTCTTGAAAGGTATGCAGGAAGCTGCTTTGGTACAGATATCTTATGTATGTTCCTATAAATATCACAGATTAATATTCCTGCTTCTCCAAGTATTATGTCGGTAGGAACTTTTTCTTTGTTGTCTGATTCTTATGTAAGTACACAGGTTATAGAAAGGTTCTCAACTTACTTTTTAATTTTAAAAATTACAGCTTGTTTCTCAGGTTACTATTCTATGAAAATTAGTATGGTGACAGCATAATAAAATATTTATATTTGATTTATAAATGTGCTAAGGCACATGCCTATTTATGTGTAAATGTGATTGTAAAATTCCTATTACTGGTTCAGTATCCAGAAAATGAATGGGCACTTTTCAACCACATTACTATATGTATCATACATAAAACAAGAAAATGGGACAACACTACTGCTAACACAAAACTTCTGATGGATGCATTACTCTCCTGAACCACGCATACCTGTTGTGTAGCTATTTCACTCTAATTTAAACTTATTTTCCTAGAGAAATCCAGGAGACTCATGTGATTTGAAAGGATTATGGATCTTCCAAGACTCAAGGAGCTCATGAAAATTCTAAGATTCCCAAGGCTCTGCCTCAAGGGTAGGTAGGCAGTAACAGGTGCCTAGAAAGAGAGTCTTGAGTGGTGAGATGTTTCTATGATGCAGCATTTCTGAATCCTCATTCACGATGGAGTCAATAATTTTCAGTGATGGAACTGCTATGGATTCACCCATTGTGTTTCTTCATTTCTTTTTGTTTTTCATTTCTATTTCTGTGTTTAACGCTATGTTTGCAAACACTTTAGAGAGGAACAATGTTATTTCACCTTACTGCTTGGAGTACATCATGTGGGAAAATCAGGTCCCAGAAAGCCTCAAGAATGGAATTCAAATTGGACACTTGGTAGTAAAATAGTTAGAGCAGAATCCACAAAGGAAATCTAATTATTTCTTGCTTTGTATAAATATCATTCTTATGTACAATAGGAGCAACCAACAAGAGGTGGCAAGGCTTACAAGTGTGCTATAGAATTCCAGACCATCATGAATCAAGAAAATTGTCTACATATTTGCCTATAGGCTAATCTGAAAGCTAACTTCAGTTTACCTTTCTTCTTTCCGCATGATCCTAGCATGTGCCTAATCAATAATAGTAATAATAATAATAATAATAATAATAATAGCAACAACAGCAACAAATACAGCACATTCATACTCTTATAAAGATCACCAATAATTTTATTGATTCACTAAATTGGACTTATGTCTAATTACTTCATTTTTCTCTTACCAGTACCCAATGTAGTTTGAGTAGATACTTACTTATATCTCCAAAGAAAAAGATACATAACACTTTCCCTTTGTAAAACAATAGGATGAACCTTGTCATTACAATCTGTGTAATCACCCTCCCCATAGTAGATCACTAACATTTTTATTCACAAATTATCATTTGTTTTTCTTATATGTTAAAATTGTATTTATTTGAAAAAATAAGCATATTATCAAATAATATGTGTTGTAATTCTTACTCAACAATGTATTCATTTAGGAATTTAGTTCTTATAAAAATTCAAGACAATTTTTCAGCAGTTAGTATTGTTATTCAAATATGTGTTATATTTGTTGTTGATTTTTCATTTAAATTACAAGATGTACAGAGGAATTTGTCTGAAAATTTTTGCTAGAGGCAAATTGTAAACCATTAAGTCCCTGAGGAGAAACTTGAATAGAAAAAGCACATTTATTTGAGAAGCTGCTCCTTGTAACATTTAAAAGAGATTTTATTGTTCAAAGACTTAAAAATTATATATATATATATATATATATATATATATATATATATATATATATACCTCATTTTTATTCCTCTACCTTCCTTATTCCATGCTAATATCTTCCATCCCCAAAACACTATATATTAGAAAAAGATGTTAGAGGGCAAAGTGGACACAGACCTCTATAGGCTGTTTCTTGTACACTGTAATTTATGCCTGAAAGTTATATCTGTTACTGTTCTATGTCCCAACTCTTGACACAAGGACATATTAAGATTATTAACAGGCTGTAAGCCTAAGCTTGGCAGCTTCTAAGCTGTTCTGACCCTCTAAGACTGTTACTACTAAACAAATGGCCCACTGCATGCCAATGTGATCTACCCCTGGCTTGCTCTGGTCCATGTATGTCCTCATGTCTGTGCTCTCATAAAGACCTCATGATCTCTCCATGTGATCTCTCTGCATCATGGTCCCAACCTCCTTTCTCATCTTTCTAAGTTCTCCCCCTGGCCCACCTGACTGGGTAGGAAATCTAGTCTCCTTATCTCACTTGCCCAGAATCAGACTGAAGTAGAAATTTCTGCTTTGGTTGGAAAATCAGGTGTCGCACATGACATTTTTCTGGAATCTGTCCTGTACAAGGATGTTTTGCTAAAGCTAACGTGTGAGAAGGCATGTGATATTTTGCTGGGGTAGACACTTGAAAGGGTGTGTGATATGTAGAGGTAAAACAAATATCACCCCCAACAGTGAGAGTATACTCTTGTATTGCTATACTGTGAAATGCTTTCTTGCTCTTCCTTATCTTCACTTCATAGAGGAAAATGCAGCAAAGATCTTCCCATAGTGTTCTGGCTGATTCTTGCCACTTCCATTGATTTTTGCAAATTTAGCTAATCTTTGCACTTTCTACTGGATTGAGTGTTGTTACTCATTTATAATTAAAGTTTGCTCTTGGACTGGGCTGCAGATACCACAACAACAAAGATAAGAATAGCCTCAAAGAATTACTTTGAAACTGGTCCACAAATTTCTTATCCTTTTCATATCTTTCATGTTTCCCTTTGATCATGTGCTAGAAGGGAATTTAAAGCATTTAAAAGCATTAAATAAAGAAGACTTTTAAAACTCTAAGCCTACACAGGTCTTTATTAAAGTATCAGAGATTATTGAAAACACATTTTATATAACATTGTAACTCAATATGTTTGGTCCCACCATCCTCCAGACTCTAAGCAGATGATGGGCATAAAAATAAGCGTCTCAATGCTTATCTGAAGAGTGCAGAAGACCCAACCCTCCAAAATGTCCTGATGATGAGAGTCACAGTGTTACCTGGGGCAAGTGCACTCATCAACATCAAAATACCAGCAGTCCAGAATATCAGCAACCCAGCAACCCAGCAATAGTATGCACAATGACAGCAAAGGAAAAGACAGGAGAGCAGCAGCTTCCATGAGCCCTCTCTGGGCTCCTACATTTGTGACCTTTCCATAGTCCCCAGAATTAAACTATTTGCAACAGGCAAAAGTCATGTCTCCTAGAGCATGGGGCAATTATTGTTAACAACTGTGGGCAAGCTGAAGCAGCAACCCCATACCCTACATCAGGGATTAAAACCAAATAATATTCATGTACCATAACTGGGGTCTTAAAGAAACAAAAATTCTCACTACAGAAAATTATTGTTTTATAGATTTTTTCCACAAATAAGGATTTATTTTAAACTTTGTACAATATTTTTATTTCACTTTACTCAAACATCTCCCAGCTAATGCTGTAAATGAAGCATTAAGAAGACATGATAGTGCAGTATGACTGATAGATGACAAGGGTAATACTTTTCAAAGAATTTCCATTCTTTTATTGACTTTATTCACCATGTTTTTGCTCTCTTCTTTGAGTTATTAGTTCTTGGCCAGCATCAGTATATAAGAGAATCTCTTCCAAATTAGGAGAGCATGGACCACTTGCCTTTCAAAAAGTTTGATTTTCCCTCTTTTCAATTTTCTTTCTCAACATAAACTCTCCAAAATCACCTTATGTTGTCTTACAGTCCATCCACATATTCTTTCCAGGAGATTATTTGTAAGTAGCAGACCTTCAACTGAACCACCTGTTCTATTCAGAAGAGAGTCCTTATAGTAGTAGGGGAACTACTGTCTGCTATATACCTGTTTTCAGCAAAACAATTGACAGAGTGCTGGATAGGTTGAGGCACTGACATAAAAGCTACAATGATGGAATATTAGATATTTGAGAGATTTCAGAACCAGTGATACAAATATAAAAATGATACAAATTATTTTGCTGTGTGTCCTTGGTGCACTAGGAGAGATTGCAAACACAAAACGAAACACAACATTTTACAATTACAATCTCATAAACTCCCTGGTAGGTAAATAAATACATACATAAATACATACATAAATAAATAATACATCATTTTTCTACTGAAGCCTAAAGATAAAACATTTAATCATAACTCTACGACATCTTCTGAACTAATGCATCATCTGCAAAAAAGGTATAGGATTTAAATGGGGTTATATGAGCTGCTACTTTGAAATATTCTGGCAACTCAATTTCTACTGAATATTACACTCTGTTGATTTGACTTTTTATTTCATAGTGACATAGATAACATAATTTATGATAATTATTCAGAGGTTTTACCATTGGTAGCTAACATAAACACATGTATCCATCAAATACATTTTATTCTGGATCATAATACCAAATATTTGGCTCAAAGCACAATGTAACTTGTAACCTACCTGGACAAGCTAATAAAGAAAAGAATACATCAATTAGATGGCACAATACATCCAGTTTTATGAGCATATACCTTATCAATGGATATGAAATTATATATGAAATTAGCTCATTACTATGGAAATACTTTGTTTAAATAGGTTCAGTGCTTGGCAAGTAATCTAGGACACAGTTTTAGCATAATTAAGGACCAATATGCAGAGCAGTAGAAAAAGCAGATGCTCACATTAAATAAAGCTGGCAATTTTAGACCCACATGCCAGATAATAGGATAATTTTGTAAAAACTTGACTATTGTATAAAAAAAAAAACAGAAATGTAGGCACTGAAAAAAATCCTCAGATTTATTTTTTGTTTAATTAATTAATTAATTAATTTTTGAATCTCAAGGTGATTTTATGGGACATTTAGCTACAGAGGGGTTTTGGCAAAAATTGGGTTTCTGGATATACAAAACTTATTTAGAGGAAAGAAAAACAGCTTAGTGAATTATGAATTTGTTATACCAATATGAGGATGAAATTGGGATTCCCAAATTCCATTCAAATATCAGGCAAATGTAATTGCCCATGTAAAATCCTAATTCTTAAGAAGAGCACCTGGATAGAAAGACTACTATTATGTCAGCTCTGTTTTTAGTAAAAGACACTATTTCATTATATAAGGTGGAGAGTCTATGAGAAAGACTCCACCAGTAAAAAACCTCTTGAAGCACCATTTTCAGGAATGTGCACATGCATATACACAAAACACACACACACACACACACAAAGACACATACTAATATACATGTCTAACTGCATGCATACATGTGGTTATAAACCTCTCTATATGTATATGCATATGCGTATGCATATGCATGCGTATGTATATATATATATATATATATATATATATATATATATATATATATATATATATACATATAAAAGCTTTAACCTAACTAAAGTGTTAAAAATTATAAGCATGAAAGCTACGTTCTGAATTTCAGCGCAAGGCCCTGACTTGAAAAGAATGTACCAACCAGGACCCTCAGAGCTCTCAGGGACTAAACAACCAACCAAAGTGTACACACAGAGGGACCCAGGCTCCAGCTACATACATAAGAGATGATCATTTCAGACATCAATGAGAGGAGAGCCCATTGGTCATATGAGAACTTGATTCCCCAGAATAAGGAAGTGCAAGTCAGGAAACTGGGAGAGTGAGGAGGGAGAGGGGAGATGGGATGGGGGTTTTGATGGGGTAACGTGTAAAGGGGTCATCATTTGAAAAGCAAATAAAATGAATATCTAATAAAAAATTAAAAAACAAACAAAGAATCAACAACACCAAAAGCTGTTTCCTTGTGAAAAACAACAAGATAGATGAACTTCTAGACAAACTAACTAAAGGGCCCAGAGACAGTATCAACATTAACAAAATCAGAAATGAAAAGGGAGATATAACAACAGAAAAGGAGGAAATCATCAGTTCATACTACAATAGCCTCTACTGAACAAAACTAGAAAATGAAATAAATGGTTTCCTAGACAGATACTACATAATAAAGTTAAATCAAAAGCAGATAAGCTATCTAAACAAACACTTATCCCATAAGGAAATGGAAGTCATTAAAATCTTCTAAATGAAAAAAAGCCCAAGACCAGATGGAATTAGTGCATAATTCTACCAGACCTTCAAAGAATAACTGATACCAATATTCCTCAGACTGTTCCACAAAATAACAGCAAAAAGAACATCGCCTAATTTATTCTATGAAACCACAATTATTTTACTACCTAAACCGCAAAAGGACCAAACCAAAAAAGACAATATCAGATCAATATTACTTATGAATATCTATGCAATAATACTTAATAAAGTGCTTGCAAACTGAATCCAAGAACACATCTAAATGATAATTCAACACAATCAAGTAGGCCTCACAACAGGGATGCAAGGTAGGTTCAATATGTGAAAACTGCATAACATAATCCACCATATAAAAAACTCATAGAAAAAAATCACAAGATCATATCCTTAGATGCACATGAACATTTGACACAATACAAGACCCCTTCATGTTAAAGTATTGGAGAGATCAGGAATCCAATGCCCATAACTGAAGATAATAAAAGCAATTTACACCAAACAAACAGCCAATGTCAAATTAAATGGAGACATGCCTGAAGCAATTCCACTAAAACTGGGGGACAAGTCAAGATTGCCCACTCTCCCCACAGTTATTCATTTGTTAGCCAGAACAATAAAACAACAAAAAGAGATCAAGGGTACACTAATTGGTAAAGAAGAAATAAAGATATCAATATTTGAAGGTGATGTGATAGTTTACATAAGCAACCCTAAAAATTTTACAAGGTAATTTCTCTAGCTGATAAACAACTTCAGCAAAGTGGCAGCATACAATATTAACTCAAATTAATCAGTAGCCTTTCTTTATTCAACTGAAAATCAGCATAAGAAAGAAATAAGGGAAACATCTCCTTTCACAATTCTCACAAATAACATAAAATATCTTATGGTAACTCTAACCAAACAAGTGAAGACTTATGTGAAAATAACTTCAAGTTTCTCAAGAAAGAAATCAAAGAAGTTCTCAATATGGAGAGCTTTCCCATGCTCATGGACTGGCAGAAATAATGTAGTAAAGATAGCTGTCCTACCAAAGGCAATCTACAAATTCAATGCAATCTCCGTCAAAATTCCAACACAATTCTTCAAAGACATGGAAAGAGCAACTCTCAAACTCATCTGCAAATGCAAATGCACAAAAAGAAAAGAAAAGAAAACAGAATAGTGAGAACAGTTCTTAACAATAAAAGAATGGCTAGGAGAATCTCCATTCTTGATCTCAAGCTTTACTATAGAGCAATAGTGATAAAAACTGCATGGCATTGGTATAGAGACAGACACACTGATCAATAGAATAGAATTGAAGACCCAGAAACAAAACCACACACTATGGACACTTGATCCTTGAGAAAGAAGCAAAAAATGTGCTGGTCTAACTGGCGGTCAATATGTAGAAAAAATGAAAATAGACCCACATTTGTCACTTGACACAAACCTCAAGTCCAAGTGGATTAAGGACCTCAAAATAAAACCAGAAACACCAAATCTAATAGAAGAGAAAGTATGAAAGAGCCAACATCATTGGCACAGGGGACATTTTCTTAAACAGAACTCCAATGGCTCACACCCTCAGACTGAGAATTGATAAATGGTACCTTATGAAACTGGAAGGGTCCTATAATGCAAAAGACCTAGTCAATAAGACAAATAAGCAAGCTACAGATTTGAAAAAAAAAATTCACTAACCCCACATTCAATAGAGGGCTAATATACAAAATATATAAAGAACACAAGAAACTAATCACCAAAAAAAAAAAAAAACAAAACAAACAATCCAATCAAAAATGGGGTATAGAACTAAAGAGAATTTACAAGAAAGGAATCTTGAAGAAATTAAAGAAATATTCCAAGAATTTAGTGATCAGAGAAATGCAAATCAAAATGACCCTAACATTCCACCTTGCACCAATCAAAATGGTTAAGATCAAAACCTAAGGTAACAGCACACATTGGTGAGGATGTGGAGAAAGAGGAACACTCCTCCATTGCTGGTGGTATTTCAAACTGGTTCAACCACTCTGGAAATCAATCTGGATGTTTCTCAGTAACTTGTAAATAGATCTACCTGAAGACCTAGAAATACCACTGTTGAAAATATTCTGAAATGTTCCCCACCTTGCCACGGGGGCTTGTGTTCCACTATGTTCATAGCAACCTTGTTTGTGATAGTCAAAAGCTGAAAACAGGTGTCCCAGAAATGAAGAATGTATACAGAAAATGTGGTTCATTTATACAATGGATTACTGTTCAGCTGTAATAATGAGAGCATCTTGAGGTTTGAATGCAAATGGATGGAACTAGAAAATAGCATCCTGAGTAAGATTACTCAGTCCCAAAAGGTCCTCACTAAGTCCTCACTAAGTAGTCGATTTTTTGCAGAAAGGGGTACAGAATAGCTAAGATTTAGTCTACAAAACTCAAAAAATTCAACAAGCTGAATGGCCCAAGTGAGGATGCCTCAGACTCACTTGTGAGAAAGAAGAAAGCAATCACAAGTGGAGAGGAAGAGAGGGAGCTGTGAGGGAAAGTGGATGCAGGTCAGGGGGGTGTGGAGAAGGGAAACTGATCTGGTATTTGGTGAGGGAAAGAACTGAGGCCCATCAGAAAGAATTTTAACCAACAACCTCAGGAGGTAGAAGGACCTCCTGAGGAGGAAGGGGGCTCCAGAATGCACCAAAGATCTGGGAGGTGAGAGACTCTCAGGACTCAAAGGGAGGGAGGGACCTAAGATGAAATGCCTGATAGTAGGGAGAGGGAATTGAGCATCCAGTGAGGCATGGTGTTGCTATCTCAAAGTTAAAACTCTGACCAATAGTTGTTCCGGTTTAAATGAACTGCAGGGATGTAAATGGAGAAGAACCTGAGGAAAAGAAGGTCCAGAGATAGGCTGAAAGTGGGATCCAGCTCAAGGGAAGGTTCCAAGGCCTGACACTACTGCTGAGACTATGGAATGCTCACAAAAAGGGACCTATCATGACCGCACTCTAGAAGACCCAACAATTAGAAGACTCAGATGTAGATATTTGCACCCAACCAATGGACAGATGCTGCTAATCCGTGTGGTTAAATTAGAAAAGAGCTGGAAGCAAAGGAGGAAGGAAACTCTGTAAGAGGACCAACAGTCTCAATTAACCAAGACTACATGAGATATCTCAAACACTGGACCACCAACCAGGCAACATATACCAGCTGATATGAAGCCCCCAACACAAAAACAGCAGAGAACAGCCAGGTCTGGTTTCAGTCAGAGAAGATGAATCTAACCCTCAAGAAACTGGAGGCCCCAGAGAGCTTAGAGATCTGGTTGGTTGTGAGCTTGCCGGTGGGGGCAGAGATATGGGAATGAGGTATGTGATGTGTCTACTCATCAGACGGTGGACGAGCTCAGGGTGCCTAATAAAATCTGGAGTGTAAATAAATGAATAATGAATAAAAGATGAAAAAAGGAAAAGAATGTACAAAGATATATAACAAGAAAAATATATATTCAGTGAGAGAACAGTTTACATTATCTCATGAAGATAACTTTAGGATAAATAAAAGAAAATATGTTGTGTCAAAATATATAAACAAGCCAGGTTTCAGAATACCTATGACATGAATGACCAATTTGCAGATATGGTCTTGGATACTCTTGAATTTTTCAAGCCAATTCTCTGCCTTTCTTATTTAAATGTCAGCTTCAAAGACATGACAGAAATATCATCAAATGTATGTATAGAATAAATAATCAGTAGGTAAATATCTATCATATAGAAGAATAAATTTATTTCCCAGTAAATAGAGAAAGACAAGATTCCCATTCTGGCCAACATTAGCCTTTCTTTCTTTCTTTTTTTTTTTTTGACATATTTTTTTTATTTACATTTCAAATGATTTCCCCTTTTTCTGGCCCCCCATTCCCCGAAAGTCACATAAGGCCCTTCCCTCCGCCTGTTCTCCCCCCCCCACCCATCCCACTTCCCTGTTCTGGTTTTGCTCTATACTGCTACACTGAGTCTTTCCAGAACCAGGGGCCACTCCTCTGTTCTTCTTTTACCTCATTTGATGTGTGGATTATGTGTGGGGTATTCTAGTTTTCTAGGCTAATATCCACTTATTAGTGAGTGCATACCATGACTGATCTTTTGAGACTCGGTTACCTCACTTAGTATGATATTCTCCAGCTCCATCCATTTGCCTAAAAATTTCATGAATTCATTGTTTCTAATGGCTGAATAGTATTCCATTGTGTATATATACCACATTTTTTGCATTCATTCTTCTGTTGAGGGATACCTAGGTTCTTTCTAGCTTCTAGCTATTGTAAATAGGGCTGCTATGAACATAGTGGAACATATATCCTTATTACATGCTGGGGAATCCTCTGGGTATATGCCCAGGAGTGGTATAGCAGGATCTTCCGGAAGTGCAGTGCCCAGTTTACTGAGGAACCACCAGACTGATTTCCATAGTGGTTGTACCAATTTGCAACCCCACCAGCAGTGGAGGAGTGTTCCTCTTTCTCAACATCCTCACCAACACCTGCTGTCTCCTGAATTTATAATCTTAGCCATTCTGACTGGTGTAAGGTGAAATCTCAGGGTTGTTTTTAGTTGCATTTCCCTAATGACTAATGAAATTGAGCATTTTTTAAGATGCTTCTCAGCCATCCGAAGTTCTTCAGGTGAGAATTCTTTGTTTAACTCTGTACCCCATTTTTAATAGGGTTATTTGGTTTTCTGGGATCTAAGTTCTTGAGTTATTTGTATATATTGGATATTAGCCTTCTATCTGATGCAGGGTTGGTGAAGATCTTTTCCCAATTTGTTGGTTGATTATTTGTCCTTTTGATGGTGTCCTTTGCTTTACAGAACCTTTGTAATTTTATGAGGTCCCATTTGTCAATTCTTGATCTTAGAGAGCATACACTATTGGTGTTCTGTTCAGGAATTTCCCCCCTGTACCGATGTCCTCAATGGTCTTCTCCAGTTTCTTTTCTATTAGCCTCATAGTGTCAGGCTTTATGTGTAGGTCCTTGATCCATTTGGAGTTGAGTTTAGTACAAGGAGACAAGGATGGATCAATTCTCATTCTTCTGCATGCTGACCTCCAGTTGAACCAGCACCATTTGTTGAAAATGCTGTCTGGTTTTCATTGAATGTTTTCGGCCCCTTTGTCAAGGATCAAGTGGCCATAGGTATGTGGGTTCATTTCTGGATCTTCAATAGTGTTCCATTGATCCACCTGCCTGTCACTGTACCAATACCATGTAGTTTTTAACACTATGGATACTGATTCCCCCAGAATTTCTTTTGTTGTTGAGAATAGTTTTAGCTATCCTGGTTTTTTTGTTATTCCAGAAGAATTTGAGAATTGCTCTTTCTAACTCTATGAAGAATTGAGTTGGGATTGTGATGGTTATTGCATTGAATCTGTATATTGCTTTTGGCAAAATGGCCATTTTAACTATATTAATCATATGACTGCTTGTGCAATTACATACCTACACAGAAAGAACAATGTATCTAAAATCTCACTTACTTTTAAAATATGGTCCTTTAAAACTTTTTTACAGGCAGAAGCTGATCACTTATTATGTTCTTACATCTGAACCAGAGTATGAGTTCTGAGGACATTATAAAAATCAAAAGGTCAAAACTTTTAACTATGATCAAATTTTGGACTACTCAATTATTAGAATACTTAGGTAGAATGATTAGGGAACTGAGTCTGTTCTCAAAAATAGTATGTCTCAGTATGGTGGTGTACCTTATTAATCCTAGCATATCAGAGGTATAAGCAGAAGGATTAAAGATTTCCTGTTAACTCTCTAATACATAAGGAGTTCAATCTTAGTCTTATTTTCATGAGACTATCTTTAATAGAAAGGAGCTACACACATTTTTTTAAAAAAATAAGTTTGTTATTTTAAGAAATATGTGATTAGAAATATTATTAGCAATGTTGGACAAAGACTAAAACATGGTTAAAGAAAATAAGGTCATCTTATTTTTTAAATTAATATTCTAGAGCTGCATCTAATAATGACTAAGAAAAGAAACTTTTCCTCCAGAATAAAAATGAAGGTAATCTCATTTGTCTTCCACTGAATTATTATTAACTGCTATCATTCATAAACAGTTTAGTTTATGGTCTAATTTATCTCAATTAGTGTGTTAGTTATTTTAATAGATGAATGCATTACTTTTAATTGGGTAATGACTGAATTGGCTAGAAATCAGCCTAAATTGTTTTACCTAGTGAAATAAGTCCAATGGCATAAGATCAAGGTAGTTCATTTTTAATTTAAACCTATTTTTATTTGACATAAAATATTATAATTAAAAGTTCTTTTAAAAATAAGTCTAAATCAGGTCATGGATTTCAATTATGGTATTAAAATTCAAGTATCAAAATTTTATAATCTAAAAAATTTCAGAAAAAATAAAATGGGAATACAGCTCAATAAATCATTAATAAGATGCGTTTCCAAATATCCCATAAATTATGTTCTGTCCTCTGAAGATTAGGTCAGAACAACAATTATTTGAATGCCTTAAGTTTACACTTGTAAAATAAAAATTATGAAACTTTTTATGGATTATCTGAGTCTTAATAGCTAGCAAGTCACTGGTCTGACAGGAAGATTTAATAAAAATCAGTAATTATTTTCATCATCTTTATTATCATCATTTTTGTCTGTGAAGTTCAGTTTGGTAAAAAGAGCATGAAGGCAGAATTTTGTGTGAACTTTCTAACATTAAAAGTTCTTTATTTTCATAGTTATTATTTAATGATCTAATGGATCCCTGTAATTATTATGATACTTCTACAAAGTGTCAGTCACCAAGATGCTAGAGATTTCATCCATTTCATACATTGCACATAGAAGCACATCTGTGGACACCTGATATTTTCTTTTGAGCTTTGGTTTCCTAACTTTTTAACTTAAATAAATGGAAATAAAGAAAAAAATCATAAAATGTATTGTTTCATTTCAGGCACAGAAAAATAACATGTTTCTAAATAATTACTTGTTAATTGAAATGAGCTTTTAATTTATGAGTCAAGTCTATGATCCAAATTTCCCTCCATGTTACTAAATTGGAATCAAATTACTAGCTAATGTAAAGTAAAAAAAAAGTATGAATTATTATGTATTTATATCAAATTTAATGCATTTTACTATTTGTATTGTTTTAAAGTTAATTTTAAATGATGATAAACACAGCTAGTGTCTTATATACTTTTATTTCATTAGAAAATCTATACAAATTATTCTCTAGCTATCTAACCTCCAAACTTCTATAAACACATACTTTCTCACCTTCTTAACTAGAGCATCTATCTAGTTACTTAATAACTTCATGTTAATACTGTAAGAAAACTGACAAAAGGACTTCAATGTGTTCTTTTGGCTGAATTTTTGGAGTAAGTACACTATGGCAGAACAATCAGGGAGACAAGAGTTTCACATACGTGGTCTTAGCACAAGACACAGTAGAGAAGCAAGTAACAATTAATTCTTATGTGATTCATATTAAAATTACTATTTTTTATATATTCCAGCCCACATAAAGGGACATGTCTTTCTATCTATGTTTGTAAGATGAACAAAACAATCTTCCCACAGGCATGGCTAAAGGATTGTCCCCACAATGACATGAGATGTGATCAACTTGAAAACTAGATTTCCTCTCATAATAATTTTGACTGCCAATTTACATGTAAATTATAAGAGTTTCATTTCTTCAAAATATGATGGAATTCTAATGTTAGAGGGACCAGATACATGGAGTTTAATAATTTGTGTTTTCTTGCAGATCAACCATTCCCAAGGAACTAATGTTACAAGGATAGGTAATTACTCACCTTCTATATATTAATATTCCTCTCAAAGGACAACTGTTTGTGTACATAGATATGAGACCCCTTTTTTCTAAATTGACCTTAACAGAGGGATAGACTCCAGTCTGGACTTCAAATAGTTCTATAAACAACACATTATTCACTAGACAAGCTTACCATATTATGTAAAATAATTCTATTTCTATGTCATAATGTTCTTGTTACCCATGGAGAGTATGCCAATGTCAATGAATTATGCCATTTCTTGTCATAAGGAAAGCACAGCAATCAAAAAAACCCAAGTCATATTTTTTAATTGCCATCCCATGTATTATTATTTCGATAAAATACTTTTAATTCCTTGTATAAGCAGATACATTTAAATTGAATGGGAATATTTGCCAGGAATATGAAGGAAAATGGAGAGAGGTATACTGGTGTTGTGCACAGAGGCAAGGGGAGAAACAATGCAAGTATCATCCCCAAAACACAGAAAATAAAAAAAGAAAATAAGTCAAAAAGGATTGATTCATCTCATCTTCAAATGATCTCATTTCATCTTCAAAACTTAAAGATCATAGTAGTTATTCTTATTTGTATAAAATAAAATTCTTCAGACAATTACAGTCATGTTTACATAAAGATATAAAAAGAAACAAAACAAAACCAAGCAAACAAGCAAAAATCCGAATGCGAAAAAGTCAGTTATTAACGTGACTTACAGAAAGAAGGACAGAGTGATGTCTTATTACCAGAAGACCCAATGGACTCTAGATTCACATAGTGGGATGTGGCTCAAGATTTAATTTTATATACTTCTGAAGGCTGATTGAAGACCAGTTTTAAGAAGAGGTTATTTTGATTGTACACTGAACTTTATCATGTTTTAGAACTATGCAATTTTGCACACATGGCCTTCAAGAATGTATAGCCTGAAAAGATCCATTTTTACCCCCTCTGGGCAAGATTAGGATAAGAGATGGAGAATGGCAGAAATTCCAAAGGACAGTCCCCACAAAATTTTCCATGTGCACAATATTTTGTAGGATAATAATAACTGAGTTTGATTAGCCTATGGAGTATGTTTTACTCACTTTGTTATGTTTTTAAATCCATAATCCCTAAATGTGAAAGAAATACAAACAAAGAACGCAAAATTGTCTGAATCTGGAAAATCCACTGAACTCAATATGCAGGAAGAATAACTCATTGAATATATACTTACAATACAGCCTTAAAGGTCATTTGCCTCCCAACACTTGTGCATCATATCAAGAGAGGCTAGCATCATAATAATCTCTTTCAGCTATAAGACCTGCGTGATATATGATCTATGAGAAGGCCTATCTAGGAATCCCAAAGTCCAGAAGTGATACCAAAAAATTACAATCCAAACTGAGTAAAAAAAAAAAAAAAAAAACAAACAAAAAAACAAAAAAACAAAAAAACAAAAAACCCCAAACAAATAAAAACATATTTAGTGACTAAGAAAACTCTGATATTCAAATATACACAATACTATGCAGCAATGAAACTTAGCAATCTAAAACAAAAATAATTTTTAGGTTTTTTTTTTTGTTTTTTTTTTTTTTGTTTTTTTTTTGTTTTTTTTTTTTTTTTACTTTCTATATCCTTTGTTTACATTCCAAATGATTTCCCATTTCCCGATTCCCTCCTCCATAAGTCCCACAAGCCCTCTTCCCTCCACCCATTCCCCAATCAACTCCCTCCCACTTCTCTGTCCTGGTAATTTCCTACATTGCTGCATCAAGCCTTTCCAGGACCAGTGCCTTCTCCTTTCTTCTTCTTGGAAATCATTCGATATGTGAATTGTGTCTTGGGTATTCTGAACTTCTGGGCTGATATCCACTTATCAGTAAGTACATACCATGTAAGTTCTTTTCTGATTGGGTTACCTCACTTAGGATGATATTTTCCAGTTCCACCCATTTGCCTAAGAATTTCATGAACTAATTGTTTTTAATTGCTGAGTAGTATTCCATTGTGTAAATATATCACATTTTCTGTATCCATTCCTCCATTGAGGGACATCTGGGTTCTTTCCAGCTTCTGTTTATTATAAGAATATTTATATCAAATGAATTCTTATTTTAAAGGCTGTTAATAGCAGTCTCTAGGCAATGCAATAAATACATAACTCGATGATAAATTGCATCAAAAGCCAATTAAAATGAAAATGAACAAAAAGAAGTTTATGGACATAAAATTTAAACAAAAAGCACAGAAGCCTGAATTTTTTAAGATTAAAATATTAGCTTTACCAATTGACAACTTATTGAAGCCTAATTAAAATATATAGAAATGAGGAATAGATTTAAATAGAAACCCTTAAATTCTAAGAATCAAAATGATATGCTAAATATTAAATATACTGTTTCACAAGAATTCCTTTAGTATACATAGAAGTTATCTCAAGAAAGAATAAGAAAACTTAGCATACATCGATAAAAATATGTCAGTGTTGGGAAAGAGTCAATTTAATTCTGTCAATCAAGAAACAATTGTCTTGGTGGTCTGGACACCTCTCCACCTGCCTTCATCAGGCCTTCAACATCAGGAACATACAGGTTAGATCCCCTCCCTGTCAGCCATTCCCCTGTTCCCTGAAACCCTCCAGGCATACCTCAGCTATTCTGATATGTGCTGAGTTCCATTGTCCAGCCCAAGGCTACCCTCTTAGGATTGGTGAAACAGGATAATCCAGGGACAATCACATTACTAAAGGCCAGGTTAAGAAAACGATCAGCAAATGACAGGGCAATATGTCACCTTCAGAGCATCGCTATCATACTACAGCAAACCCTGAAGATCCTAAATCAACTGAATTACAGGGAAGCCATCTTAAATCCAATCATGCCATGATGAAGGTAGCCTTCAAAGAGGAAATTAGTATATCCCTTATATAAATAAAGGAAAAACACTACAAACATATTGATATTAGTATATTTCCTTGTAAGAAATCATACAAACTATGCAAGTAATAACAAGACCATTTACAGCTTACTTTAGAACACTAGAACTTGGTTATTGGCATCAATGACTGGCTACCTGAGTTAGATATATACATAAATTATTTGATAAATTTATTCAGTAGCCAAGTTTCACCTACTTCTGAGAAATTACTGTGTAAAATCCACTCACATGTGATTTTGCTGTACTTTTGCCTTATGTATCCCTGCCATAAAGGAAAACATCCATAAATAAAAGGAATTATTCCCCAAATGTTCATACTTCTTGGTAATTACCAGCACAAGAACTTCAAAAATTTATTGTAAAGATGGCAAAAAGCTGTTGGCACTTATTTTATATTACATTACTATAATTCTATTTCAGAGATTTTGAAATTCATGAAGTTTTCTGAAATTATGAAAGCCAATTGATAATTTACCATATTTATAACTGGTTATACTATAGCTAAATATTATATATACATCTATTTATACATTATATAACATCTAGTTATACCCATTTACTATAAAGTTAGAAAAATATCATTCTTAATATTAGGTCTTAATTATTTGATATTCTGGGGTTGACAATATATTATATGTGTCAATCTATTGATAGAAATAACAGAATTTTAATAACCACATTTTACCTTTTTAGGCTGTATTAATATTAAACATGACAAATAAATAAAATTAGACATTTTTAGTGTATGAATTATTAAGCATTCAAAAATATTATGTGAATGGCTGATGAGCTATTAAAAACACACATAAGTTTAAAACAAAGTACTGTCTGATACATACAGACAGTAGTGTGGTTTTGACTCTAAAGGACTCTAATTAGGTGGCTTACCTTTGAGAATGTATTCTTAGCATCAATACCACTTGGATTCGCCCCTAGTTTGGATGAGTTGTGAAGTAAAACAATTATAAATGTTATGCTTTTCCTGCCAACATGAATACATGCAGCCTCAAAGAAACACATTTAACTTGACACATCGTGACAGATTACAATAGAGTCTGAAGGAGGCACAAAGTTTTGTGAAATCCAAACTTTGGCAGCTTTTTGGGTTTAACTTCCATTTCCTTGCCAAAATCATGTTTGATAGATGAGAACAATTTGTCTTCTTGGACATTCATGAATGAGACACTGCAGACACTGAATTATATATAGAGAGGTGAAATTTGCTTTTCATATTTGAATTTGGTAGATGAATATGCAAGTAAAATTAAATGTCCCAGATGTCTTACCAATTTAAACTACAATAAATCTTAATGTTCAGACTGCATCAACTAAAACATAGTATCCTATTCAAAGAAATATTCCATATATGATTGCCATTGACACCATGTCATATAATGCTGTTAAGAGCTTTTTAAATGTGAAACTCTCACTGATTATATCTGCTATGAGAAGTTCATAATGCACATGATATCTGCATCCATCTGATGTGTAATAATAAGATGTTTTTGACTTTGTAAGCACTTTCAAATAGAGACTGCAATCTTAGGGATTTTTTTTTGCATGATGTGCATATTTATGAGGTTTCATAAAGCAACAGAATTCCTAAACTTGTTGTTAATATCAGATCACTGAGTGACTTATAGAGAAAGCAACATCATTATTAGAGTAATCAGCACAGAAATGAAATTATCACAGTGCAATCTTAAGTGTTCAACACAAACCTATGCAAATCTATAACATCAACCCAAGAATAAACAGCATTAAGAGAAAACGGCCATTCTCACTCTATAGTGAACTTTCCTAAATACCAATAAGATTTAAATCTTCAAAGCATCTACAGAATTATATATCAACTGTTGTCTTATGATAAAATGCCCTGGTCAGCTTTCTTGGGGCTTTGATGATATTTTTTTTCTACTATTTCAAGGGGTTTTACTTAAAAAATGACAGTTTGAATATGTATTTCAGGATATGCATACAGTCACAATATTTTGACCAAGCAAGAAAGGATAGCGTGGAATAATTTGGTAATTCTCAAATCAAATGCTATTAATCTAATCTACTAAAAATAAAATTTGATTCAAAGAAATTATTTAAGACATAGTTGAGGAGTGAAAATGACAGGAATTTATAATATATTAAATGTATGATCTGAAGGAAAAAGGGGGTATGAATAAAACTTTATTCATATTATGAATACTTGGAATAAATAAAAGTTGAAATTATTTTGAATATCCCAAACATGACTGTCTTGTTTTTGACATTTTTCCCAGTGTGTTTACAAGTCTTATTTTAGGCTGTTGCATTTATCAAGGCACTGTTATACAACTTATAATCTGGGAAGGTAATTTATCTAGTTTCCCGCTCCAATCAGGACTGTTTGACTACATGGTGACTTTGGTGGTTTCATATAACTTTTGTGTGTTAGAAGAATGAAATAGGGGTGTTGACTGATTCTAAATATTTTTTGGTAAACCAGTCTTTTCACAATAGTAATTATAAAAATCCATGGTCATAGGATTTCTAGTGTTACATATTCCCGTTTTCTTAGGAGTTTTTTTTTTTTTCATTGCAGAAAACAATGATTTCTTTCTTAGGTTAATTTGTAGGTAGTTGGTTTTCTTTTAGCCTGTGGTGAGTAGGAATATTTCCATCACATTTTTCTCTGTATGTTTGCTGCCAATGTGTAGAAAACTCTTGAATTGTGCATGTTGATTATGTGTCCTCCCACAGTATTGATTTTTAAAATTCATTTTAGAAGTTTTCTGGTAGAATTTATGGGCTTTCTATTATATAGGATAATGCCATCTGCAAATAAGGATAGCTTAAATTCTTCTTTTAGTCTTATAATCTTTTATTTTTCTATACTTTTCTCGTTACTGAATTCAGCCAGCATTTTTTTCATTCAGGATAAAGTTGGCTGTGATTTTCTCATATTTACCATTTTTATGATGAAGTATGTTCTTGTCAGCCTTGTACCCTTTAGGATATTTACCATGAAAACAAGAAAATTTTGTCAGAGGTTTTTCCTTCATTTATTCATATGTATAAGTGATTTTTGTCCTTAAGTCACATTATATGGTTTATTAATGTATTGACTCATATATGTTGGATGATCCTTGCTTTTCAGGGGTAAATCAAACTTTATCATGGTGAAGAATCTCTTTTATGTGTATCTGTATTCAGTTGGTAAACACTTTGTTGAACATTAAGTTTATGTTTATTGATATTTTGGTTATAGTTTATCCCCTCTCTCACCCATCCCCTCTCTCTCTGTTTCTCTGTCTCACTGTTTTTATCTCTATGTCTCTCTGTCTCTCTGTCTCTCTGTCTCTGTCTCTGTCTCTCTGTCTCTCTCTCTCTGTCTCTCTCTCTCTCTCTCTCTCTCTCTCTCTCTCTCTCTTTGTGTGTGTGTGTGTGTGTGTATTACGTGCCTTTAACTTATTTTTGTATCATAGTTATACTGGCTTCATAGAATGAGCTTGATATTTCTTCTATTTCTATTTTTCAGTAGTTGAAAAAGGATAGACTGCAAATAGTCACCGAATTTCTGATACATATTTGATACGAATCTATTTCTTTCTGGGTCTTTTTATACCCAGAAGGTTTATATTAACATTTTAATCTCATTGTTATGGTGTTTTTTTATAAGTTTGATACTTGCTCTTTGTATAGAAATTTTGGTGGTTTGTCTGAATCTATATATACACTCATTTATTTTTTTATATTCCAGTTTAAGGTACTTAATGTTTTAAAAGTCTATTATAATATTCTGGAATTCTTAGGTGCTTATTGGAATGTTTTCCTGTGCATTTCTAAATCTGCACATTTCAAGCCTCTCTTTCTTTAGGCTGGTTTGGTTAAGTAAAGGTCCATCTATATATTTTTTAAACTTTTTAAATAATCAAGGTTTAATTGTTACTTTTCACTATTTATTGCTGTAACTGGCTTTAAGCTAGAGTGTTGTTACTTTTATAAATATTTTAGTTGTATCAAGATATTTATTGTATTCTTTCTGAATTTTAAGTATAGGCATTTTTATGTAGAGATATAAATTTGCTTTTTGGGGATTGCTTTCTGTATATAACAGAGTTTTATGAGGTTCTATTTTTGTTTGTATTTAATTTCATGAATTTCTTTTTTACTTATTTGTCATTCAATAATTAGTTGTTCAATCTCCATTAATTTGTGTATTACAAAATATCTTTTCACAGTGAATTTTAAGTTTTATTGGATTATAGTAAAATAAAATACAAGGAGCCATTTCAATCATTTTTAATTTAAAAAGATTTGTTTTGTGTTGCAAAATGTGGCATATTTTAGAAATATCCCCATGTACTGTTTTTTTTTAGAATTTTAATTTTTTTTCGATATATTCTTTATTTATATTTCAAATGATTTCCCCTTTTCTGGCCCCACTCCCCGAAAGTCCCATAAGCCCTCTTCCCTCCTCCTGTTACCCCATCTACCCCTTCCCACTTCCCTGTTCTGGTATTCCCCTATACTGGTGCACTGAGTCTTTCCAGAACCAGGGGTCACTCCTCCGTTCTTCTTGGACACCATTTAATATGTGGATTATGTCTTGGGTATTCAAAGATTCTAGGCTAATATCCACTTATCAGTGAGTGCATACCATGATTGATCTTTTGAGACTGGGTTGCCTCACTTAGTATGATGTTCTCCAGCTCCATCCATTTGTCTAAGAATTTCATGAATTCATTGCTTATAATGGCTGAATAGTACTCCATTGTGTAAATATACCACATTTTTTGTATCCATTCCTTCATTGAGGGACACATGGCTTCTTTCCAGCTTCTGGCTATTACAAATAGTGAAGCATGTGTCCTCATTGCATGCCGGGGAATCCTCTGGGTATATGCCCAAGAGTGGTATAGCAGGGTCCTTCGTAAGGGTCATGCCCAGATTTCTGAGAAACTGCCAGACTGATTTCAAAAGTGATTGTACCATCTTGCAATCCCACCAGCAGTGTAGGAGTGTTCTTCTTTCTTCACATCCTCCCCAACACCTGCTGTCTCCTTACTTTTTGAATTTAGTCATTGTGAGTGGTGTGAGGTGAAATCTTAGGGTAGTTTTGATTTGAATTTCCTTAATGATTAATGATGTTAAACATTGCTTCTCAGCCATCCACAGTTCTTCATGTGAAAATTCTTTGTTTAGCTCTGTACCCCACTTTTTACTAGGGTTATTTGGTTCTCTGGGTTCTACCTTCTTGAGTTCTTTGTATATATTAGATATTCACCCTCTGTCAGATTTATGGTTGGTGAAGATCCTTCCCTAATCTATTGGTTGACATTTTTTCCTTTTGACAGTTTCCTTTGCCATACAGAGACTTTGTAGTTATAAGAGGTCCCATTTGTCAACTCTGGATCTTAGAGCATAAGCTATAGGGTGTTCTGTTCATGAACTTTTCTCCTGTGCCCATGTCCTCAAGGGTCTTCCTCAGTTTCTTTTCTATTAGTTTCAGTATGTCAGGTTTTATGTAGAGGTCCTTGATCCATTTGAAGTTGAGCTTAGTACAAGGAGATAAGAATGGATCGATTCACATTCTTCTGCATGCTGACCTACAATTAAACCAGCACCATTTGTTGAAAAGGCTGTCTTTTTTTCCACTGGATACTTTCAGCTCCTTTGTCGAAGATCAAGTGAACAAAGGTGTGTGGGTTCATTTCTGGGTCTTCAACCTTATTCCATTGATCTGCTTGCCTGAAATTGGACAAATACGAGGCTGTTTTTTTATCACTATTTCTCTGTAGTAATATTTGACTAATATGTGTAGTAATATCTGGGATACTGATTCCCCCAGAATTTCTTTTACTGTTGAGAATAGTTTTAGCTAATGTGGGTTTTTTGTTATTCCAGATGAATTTGAGAATTGCTCTTTCTAGCTCTATGAAGAACTAAGTTGGGATTTTGAAGGGGGTTGCATTGAATCTCTAGATTGCTTTTGGCAAGATGGCCATTTTAACTATATTAATCCTGCCAATCTACAAGCATGCAAGATTTTTCCATTTTCTGAAGTCTTTTTCCACTTCCTTCTTCAGAGATCTGAAGTTCTTGTCATATAGGTCTTTCATTTGTTTGGTTAGAGTCACCTCAAGATATTTTATGCTGTTTGTGGCTATTGTGAAGGGTGTCATTTCCCTAATTTCTTTCTCTGTCTCCTTATCCTTTGAGTATAGAAAGGCTATTGATTTGCATGAGTTAATTTTGTAACCAGCCACTTTGCTGAAGTTGTTTATCAGCTGTAGGAGTTCTCTGGTAGAGTTTTTTGGGGTCACTTAAGTATACCATCATATCATCTGCAAATAGTGATAGTTTTATTTCTTCCTTTACAATTTGCATTCCTTTGACCTCCTTATGTTGTCGAATTGCTCTAGCTAGGACTTCAAGAACTGTATTTAAAAGATATATATAGAGGGGGCAGCCTTGTCTAGTCCCTGATTTTAGTGGGAATGCTTCATGTTTCTCTCCATTTAGTTTGATGTTGGCTACCGGTTTGCTGTATATTGCTTTTACTATGTTTAGATATGGGCCTTGAATTCTTGTCCTTTCCAAGACTTTTAGCATGAAAGGATGCTGAATTTTTTCAAATGCTTTTTCAGAATCTAATGAAATGAACATGTGTTTTTTTTCCCTTTGAGTTTGTTTATGTAGTGGATTTCATTGAAGGATTTCCTTATATTGAACCATCCCTGCATCCCTAGGATGAAGCCTACTTGATCATGGTGGTTGATCGCTTTGATGTGTTCTTGGATTCAGTGGACAAGACTTTTATTGCATATTTTTGCATCGATATTCATAAGGGGAATTGGCGTGAAATTCTCTTTCTTATTTGGATCTTTGTGTGGTTTGGGTATCAGCATAATTGTGGCTTAGTAGAACGAGTTGGATAGTGTTCCTTCTGTTTCTATTAGGTGGAATAGTTTGACAAGTTTTGGTGTTAAGTCTTCTTTGAAGGTCTGTTAGAATTCTGCACTAAAACCATCTAGTCGTATGCTTTTTTTGTTTGGAAGGCTTTCTATGACCCCTTTAATTTCTTTAGGGGTTATGGGTCTGTTAAGATGATCTAATTGATTCTGATTTAATTTTGGTATTTGGTATCTGTCTAAGAAATTTTCCATTTCCTCCAGATTCTCTAGTTGTATTGAGTATAGGCTTTTGTAGTATAGGATCTGATGATTTTTTGAATTTCCTCAGATTCTGTTGTTATATCTTCCTTTTCATTTCTAATTTTGTTAATTTTGATACTGTCTCTGTGCCCTTTGGTTAGTCTGGGTAAGGGTTTATCTATCTTGTTGATTTTTTCAAAGTACCAGCTCCTGGTTTTGTTGATTCTTTGTATGGTTCTCTTAGTTTCTACTTGATTGATTTCAGCCCTGAGTTTCATGTTTTCCAGTCTTCTTCTCTCCTGGGTGAATTGGCTTCTTTTTGTTCCAGGTCTTTCAGTTGTCCCGTTAAGCTTCTAGTGTATGCTTTCTCCAATTTCTTTTTGGAGGCAATCAAAGCTATGAGTTGTCCTCTTAGCACTGCTTTCACTGTGTCCCATAGATTGGTTATGTTGTGCCTTCATTTTCATTAAATTCTAAAAAAATCTTTGATTTCCTTCATTATTTCTTCCTTGACCAAGGTATCATTGAGTAGATTATTGTTCAGTTTCCATGTGTATGTGGACTTTCTGTTGTTTTTATTGTTATTAAAGAACACATTTACTCCATAGTGATCTGATAGGAGGCATGGAATTATTTTGATCTTCTTATATTTTTTGAGGTCTGTCTTGTGACCAAATATATTATCAATTTTGGAGAAGGTACCATGAGGTGCTGAGAAAAAAATATATTCTTTTGCTTTGGGATGAAAAGTTACATATATATATATATATATATATATATATATATATATATATATATATGTTAAATCTAATTGGTCCAAAGCTTCAATTAGTTTCACTGTCTCCCTGTTTAGTTTCTGTTTTCCTGATCGGTCCATTGAGGAGAGTGGAGTGTTGAAGTCACCCACGATTATTGTGTTAGGTGCAATGTGAGCTTTGAGCTTTAGTAAAGTTTCTTTTATGAATGACGGTGCCCTTGCATTTGGAGCATAGATGTTCAGGATTGAGAGTTCTTGGTGGAATTTTCCTTTGACCAGCAAGAAATGTCCTTCCATGTCTCTTTTGATGACGTTAGGTTGAAAGTCAATTTTATCTGATATTAGAATAGCAAATCCAGCTTGTTTACTGAGACCATTTGCTTGTAGGATTGTCTTCCAGCCTTTTACTCTAAGGTAGTTTTTGTCATTGACACTGAGGTGTGTTTCCTGTATGCAGCAAAATGTAGGGTCCTGTTTATATATCCAGTATGTTAGTCTATGTCTTTTTATTGGGGAATTGAGTCCATTGATGTGAAGAGTTATTAAGGAATAGCAGTTATTGCTTCCTATCATTTTTGATGTTAATTTTATACTTGTGTAGTTATCTTCTTGGGTTTGATGAAAGAAGTTTAATATCTTGCTTTTTCAGGGTATAGTTTCCCTCCTTGTATTGATGTTTTCCCCTATTATCCTTTTTAGGGCTGGGTTTGTGGAATGATATTGTTTAAATTTGGTTTTGTTATGGAATTTCTCGGTTTCTCCATCTATAATGATTGAGAGCTTCGCTGGTTATAGTAGTCTTGGCCAGCATTTGTGTTCTCTTAGAGTCTGCATCAGCTCTGTCCAGGATCTTCTAGCTTTCATGGTCTCTGATGAGAAGTCTGGTATAATTCTAATAGGTCTTCCTTTACATGTTACTTGCCATTTTTCTCTTACTGCCCTAAGTGTTCTTTCTTTGTTTAGTACATTGGGGGTTTTGATTATTATGTGACAGGAAGTATTTCTGTTCTGGTCCAGTCTGTTTGGAGTTATGGAAGCTTCTTGTCTCTTTAGGTTAGGGAAGTTTTCTTCTGTAATTTTGTTGAATATATTTGCTGGCCCTTTAAGTTGTAAATCTCCACTCTCATCAATGCCTATAATCCTTAACTTTGGTTTTCTCATTGTGTCCTGGATTTCCTGGATGTTTTGGATTACAATCTTTTTGCATTTGCATTTTCTTTGACTGTTGAGTCCATGGTTTCTATGGTATCTTCTTTAGCATCTGAGATTCTTTCTTCTATCGCTTGTATTCTGTTGTTAGTATTTGCATCTATGGCCCCTGATTTCTTCCCAAGGTTTTCTATCTCCAAAGTTGTCTCCCTTTGTGATTTCTTAGATCTTTCTACTTCTGTTTTTAGATCCTGGATGTTTTTGCTCAGTTTCTTCACTTGTTTGTTTGTATTTTGCTCTAATTCTTTGAGAGATTTTTGTATTTCCTCTTTCATGACTTCTGCCTGTTGATCAAAGTTCTCCTCTATTTCTTTAAGTGTTTTTTTGCATTTCCTCTTATTGGCTACTAAGATTTAAGTGCAAGTGAAAATTTGGACCCATACCAATGTTTAGAGGAGTCCTGAGGGAATGTACGTAGGAGAAACATCTGGGTGTAGGCTGCTACAAAGCTACAGGTAAGATTGGGTCTATTGGAATGAAAGACCAGTAGGTAAATGAGCATTTCTTACCTGCATCCCAGGCCAGTATGTCCCTAAAGTCAATATCCTTGTCACTTTTTCATTTTCAACAAACACTAAGAAATACTGATGAAAATATCAACAAACAAAATATATGCAGTCAGTATAGTCCCAAATCATTTTCTTACATATTTTGTTTGTCGATATTTTTATCAGTCTTTCTTAGTGTTTCACAAATACTGGTGTGCTATATTATTAAGAATAGGGTTTTTGTCAAACAATATATTCTCACTGCAGTTTATCCTACAAGACACACCCAACTTCTTCATCTTCCAAATCCTCATCCTTTATCTCTCATCATTATCTCTAGAATTCAATCATTTAAATAATAATAATTAAATATATTATTTTGGAAAAATTTAAAAATCAAACAAGGTATATTTTCAAAACTATTATTAATCAAATTTTATGTCTTATATGGCTGTGTGTGTTTTACATGCATATATATCTGTGTATCATATATGTGCCAAGTGGAAGACAGAAGAGTGCAAGGTACCTTATGCAATGGAAGTTCTATACAGTTATGAGCAACATATGGGTTCTAGAAATTGAACCATGTTCTCTGCAAGAGGTAATGTTCAAAATCACTGATCTATCTCTTCAAGCTCATTTTCTAATCTAATATACTATCACTAGCATTATATGTATACGTTAAATGTGTTGTTGCTGTTTCTTCCTCAATGGGATAATAATAGATATTTTATTTTCTCTCCCCTTCTTTTTGACATTTGTTGTCTTGTTCCTCCTTCATTTCATTGTTTCTTTCCCAACCATTGAGCCTTTATTCCTTCTTGTAAGTTTCAAACACTAAAATACTATTACAAAATTTTCAAAACACTTTTGATTACAATTATTTAACCTTACTCAGAACACCTTTTTAATTATTAATGTTTTGTCTATTACATTCTGAATGTTTTCTTCCAGAACCCTCCTCGAAGAGAATTTTACCCCATCCCATTTCCTTTTGCGTCTGAGAGGGTACTTATGACTCCACCCGCTACCAACCCATCCCCCTGACCCTGCCACCCATCACCAGCTCCCTTTATGCCCCTTTTCTGGGGCATAAATACTCTACAGGATTAGGCACATCCTCTCCCACTGAGGCCAAACAAGCCAGTACTCTTTATCACATATGCCGCAGGCCATGTCCTATCTCATGTATGCCTTTTTGTTGTTTGCTTGGTCTCTGGGAGTTTCCAGAGGTTAGTTGACATTCCTTCAATCCTTCTGCTAATTTGTCCACAGGGCTTCATAACTTCTGTCGAATGTTTCGTAGTGGGTGTCTGCATCTGTCTCAGTCAACTGATGGTAGGTCCTCTCTCACTAGACAGTCATGCTAGACTCCTATCTGCTAGCACAGCATTCTGAATTAATAATAGTGTCAGGGTTTGGTCCAAATCCAGAGTTGGCCTTTCCTTCAAACTCTTCTCCATAAATGTCCCTTTCATGAAGGCAGATTGAAGACACCATCTCTACACTGGGGCCCTATTTTTGATTGGATGCAGTCTCTTAAAGTTCCATCTCTCTACTGTTGAACATTTAAACTAAGATAATTCCCATTGAGTCCCAGGAATTGCTCACATTCCAGTTCTCTGAGACTTTCTAAAGATACCCCTTTTCCACAGCCTTCTCAGCTGCATATTTCTATTCATTCTTTTGACCTCTCTGTTGTTCCAGACTCTTAATGTGTGTGTGTTTTTAGTGTGTGTGTGTGTGTGTGTGTTTGTGTTTGTGTGCCTGTATATGCTTGAAATCACTATAAATCTTTCCATAGAATCTTTGTCTGTGGACACTAAACAAAGTAGTTTTTTATGTACACTAGATAAATGGTCACCTATATAAGGAACTAACATGGAATCAGTGGCGTAAACATAGTCATTACCAGTTCTATGGTGCTCGGCATAATAACTGGTTTTTAAGCTAAGTACACTCATGGGCATGAGTATGATCATTCTTTAATGCTTTCAAGGGAGATACCATTACTTAGTCTGATTATCCACCTAATGTGCCCATTTGTCCTATGATTAATATTCACTTCCTTTGGGATAGTCCAGTTGATTATTTGCTTTTTGCCTACTAACTTGCCTAATAGTTACTGAGTTGCAGTAATAATTTTGCCATCAATCAAGTACATACTTTAAGAACCACCTCAATATTACCAAAGCAGGAATAATTTCAGAGAAAAAGAAATAGAATGTTTTGTAGTCAATATTGCAGTTCAAAGACAAGAGCAGTTAATGAGAGCAATAATTTGTGACATATAAATTGTGCCATTATATTAGAGCTTGACATTACCTATTAATTGTTCCATTAATTGATATTAGGATGGAAGATTGTCCAATATGAAACAAAGCAAATTGTAACTAGTCCCATGAACAACCAAATTTTATGTGGTGATTGCTTATAGCTATGTAAGTTCATTTATGTTTTTATAATAGTAGAAATAGAATCATTTTAGAAAATATAGAAAATATTTGTAGGCAAAATAAATCACATAAAACATTAATCTTATTGCTTATCCTGAACCCCTACTGTATTAATGGATATGTTCAGTTTTTAAATAAAAATTAACACTGATTTTATTTTAAATTAGTATCTTATTTAGCAGATTGGTAGCTATTTCCTCATGTTTTTCTGAATGGCGAATTAATTTTAAGTTCAAACAGTAATTCATCTTTGTGTAAAGAAATTGAAAGAGAAAGGACCAGCTCTTCTCAGAAAAGCAGTTGAGTGAAATTTGCACATACTGTATTCCAAAAATGTTTGTATTGTTTAAAATGTTAGCTCTACTATCATTTATTATTCTGGTAGTATCATTATTTTCTGGTAGTTAATTATATTTTCACAATAAAATAAAATCAATGTATTTATTTTCATATCAGTTGATATAACAAAATATCTATTTTACATACTTAGATAATTCCAAATTCAATATCAATTGAAATTTAAAATAAGTGCATTAAGTTTAAATATGACATTCTAGTAAGACAAGATATTTAGTTCTTTTTGCTTTTGAAGAAACTTAATATATATGTTGAAATTCTTAAAGGACAATTTATAATTATTTAAAGGATATATTATTTGATTTTAGAAAGGAAAATATTTGTGTCTTGTGCAGATAAGGGTGTGATTCAATATTTAAAGTAGATGAAGCTAACCATCCTAAAGTTAAATAACCATGTGTGATGAATTTAAACTTACCAATTTCTTAGAATTTAGTTACTTTGGTTGATATTTGGTGGCGCAATGTATATCAACTTATTTCAAATATTTGATTATAGTATTGAAGAAACATGAATTTATGGTTGAGTAGTACATGCATTTAAATTCCAAGTACTGAATCCATCTTATAAAAATACTGATCTTTGTAAAGGAAAAATGGCTGCTTTTTTTAAAAGGAGACTACTAGAATTGCCTGTGTATTTCAAATTAGATGTTGGGTAGCAATTTAAGTATAAATAAAGACTGAATTGAGGACATCATGGACTTGTTCAAATTTGGTAATGTTAACATAACCCCAAAAATGAAAGTTTAAGACTTGAGTTCCCACAGAATGATCAAATAGTGTGTGAACTACACATGCGCTCCTAACCCAAAACATCCAGAAAAATGAAGATATACACAGACAAACACACATACACACACACACACACACACACACACACACACATACACAGACACATTTCAGCAACGATCTATCATCACATTTTACAAAACAGCAGAAAGCCCACATATACATGGAAGCTGAACAATACTCTACTCAATGACACCTTGGCCAAAGAACAAATATACAAAGAAATCAGAGACTTTTTAGAATTTAATGAAAATGAAGACACAACACACTCAAATCTTTGGGGCACAATGAAAGCAGTGCTAAGAGGAAAACACATAGCCCTGAGTGCCTCCCAAAAGAAAATGGAGAGAGCATACACTAGCAGCTTAATGACACACCTGGAACAAAAAGAAGCCAATTACCCCAGGAGGAGAAGAAGACAGGAAATCATCAAACTCAGGGCTGAAATCAATCAGGTAGAAACAAAGAGAATCTAAGAATCAATGAATCCAAGAGCTGGTTCTTTGAGAAAATCAAGAAGATAGATAAACCCTTAGCCAGACTGACCAAAGGGGACAGAGAAAGTATCCAAATTCACAAAATTAGAAATGAAAAGGGGGATATAACAACATAAACTGAGGAAATCCAAAAAATCATCAGATCCTACAAAAGCCTATACTCAACACAACTGGAGAATCTGGAAGAAATGGACTTTCCTTGACAGATACCAAATACCAAAATTAAATAAGGACCAAATAGATCATCTAAACAGTCCCATAAGTCCTAAAGAAATAGAAGGGGTCATAGAAAGTCTTCCAACCAACAAAAGCACAGGACCAGATGGTTTCAGTGCAGAATTCTATCAGACCTTCAAAGAAGAACTAACACCAATACTCCTCAAACTATTCCACAAAATAGAAACAGAAGGAACACTACCCAATTCCTTCTATGAAGCCACAATTTCGCTGATACCAAAACCAGACAAAGAACCAACAAAGAAAGAACTTCAGACCAATTTCCCTTATGAACATTGATGCAAAAATACTCAATAAAATTCTTGCCAACCGAATCCAAGAACACATCAAAATGATCATCCACCATGATCAAGTAGGCTTTATCCCAGGGTTGCAGGGTTGGTTCAATATACTGAAATCCATCAATGTAATCCACTACATAAACAAACTCAAAGAAAAAAAAAACACATGGTCATTTCATTGGATGCTGAAAAAGCATTCAACAAAATTCTGCATCCTTTCATGCTTAACGTCTTAGAAAGAACAGGAATTCAAGGCCCATACCGAAACATAGTAAAAGCAATATACAGCAAACCGGTAGCCAGCATCAAGCTAAATGGAGAGAAACTTGAAGCAATCCCACTACAATCAGGGACTAGACAAAGCTGCCCCCTTTCTCCTTATCTTTTCAATATGGTACTTGAGGTACTAGCTCGGTCAATTAGACAACATAAGGTGGTCAAAGGGATGCAAATTGGAAAGGAAGAAGTCAAACTATCATTATTTGCAGATGATATGATAGTCTACCTAAGTGACCCAAAAAAACTCCACTAGAGAACTCCTACAGCTGATAAACAACTTCAGCAAAGTGGCAGGTTATAAAATCAACTCAAGGAGCACACAGCTTGCTCAGGCAGCACTGAGCTTAGGTTCCAGTCCTGAGGCCTCTGGCAGGAGACTTCAGATCTCCGCTTCGGGATCCAGAACAGCCTAGGCTGCAACAGCACATCTCCAGGTCCTGCAAGAGGCATGAGGGGCATCCGGGAGGCCGGCTGGGAGGAGTCAGTGTGCTCTGGTGAGTCCAGCAGGGCACTGTGGGAGCCTTCAGGTGTCTGCTTCAGGATCTGAACAGCCTGGGCCACAGCACTCAGTCTTCAGGAAGTACAACAGGCCTGGTGTGCACCCAGAAACAGACTGGGAGTATACAGCTTGCTCCAGCATAGAGCTTAGGTTCCAGTCCAGAGGCCTCACAGCATCTTGTCTCCAGGCAGTGCAGGAGGTTAGTTGTGCACCAGAGGCCACCTGGGAAGAGGCAGCTTGCACTGGTAAGTTCAGCATTGACAAGACCAACTAACACCAGTGAGAACTAGATGGCAAAAGGCAAACGCACGAACGTCACTAACAGAAATCAAGGCAATATGGCAGCATTTGAACCCAATTCTCCTTTAAGGGCATGTCCTGAATATCATCACACCAGTAAAACAAGATTTGGATTAAAAATCACTGGTCATGATGCTGGTACAGGGACACATAAAGGACATACTTAAAGAAATTCGGGAGAAAATGGATCAAAAGTTAGAAGCCCTTACAAGGGAAACACAAAATTCATTGAAAGAAATTCAGAATAATACAAAAGCCAATAAGAAGGAAACACAAAAATCACTTAAGGAAATACAGGAGAACTTTGGTCAACAGGCTGAGGTCATGAAAGAGGAAACACAAAAGTCTCTTAAAGAATTACAGGAAAGCACAAACAAGCAAGTGAAAAAGCAAAACCATCCAGGATCTAAAATCAGAAGTATAAACAACTAAGAAAACTCAAAGGGAAACAACTTTGGAGATAGAAAACCTTGGGAAGAAATCAGGGGACATAAATGCAAATATCAACAACAGAATACAAGAGATAGAAGAAAGAATCTCAGATGCTGAAGATACCATAGAAACCATGGACTCAACAGTTAAAGAAAATGCAAAATGCAAAAAGCTTGTAACCCAAAATATCCAGGAAATCCAGGACACTATGAGAAGACCAAACCTAAGTATTAAAGGCATAGATGAGAGTGAACATTTACAATTTAAAGGGCCAGCAAATATCTTCAATAAAATTATGGAAGAAAACTTCCCTAACCTAAAGAGAGAGATGCCCATGAATATACAAGAAGTTTACAGAACTCCAAACAGACTGGACCAGAACAGAAATATCTCCTGTCACATAATAATCAAAACACCAAATGTACTAAACAAAGAAAGAATATTAAAGTTAGTAAGAGAAAAAGGCCAAGTAACATATAAAGGAAGACCTATCAGAATCACAGCAGACTTTTCACCTGAGACTATGAAAGCAGATCTCATGCAGACTCTAAGAGAACACAAATGCCAGCCAAAACTACTATACCCAGCAAAACTCTCAATCACCATAGATGGAGAAACTAAGATATTTCATGACAAAACCAAGTTTACCCAATATCTATCCACAAATCCAGCCCTACAAAGGATAATATGAGGAAAACACCAATACAAGGAGGGAAACTTCACCCAGGAAAAAGCAAGATAGTAACCACCTCTCATCAAACCCAAAAGAAGTTAACCAATCAAATTTAAAAAATAACATCAAAAATGACAAGAAATAACAATCACTATTCCTTAATATCTCTTAACATCAATGGACTCAATTCCCTAATAAAAAGACATAGACTACCCAAAACAGGACCCTACATTTTGCTGCATACAGGAAACACACCTCAGGGTCAAAGACAAACACTACCTTAGAGTAGAAGGCTGGTAGACAATTTTACAAGCAAATGGTCTCAGGAAACAAGCTGGAGTAGCCATTCTAATATCAGATAAAATTGACTTTCAACCCAAAGTCATCAAAAGAGACTCTGAGAGATACTTCTTGTTGGTCAAAGGAAAAATACAACAAGAAGAACTCTCAATCCTGAACATCTATGCTCCAAATGCAAGGACACCCTCATTCATAAAAGAAACTTTTTTAAAGCTCAAAGCACACATTGCACCTAACACAATAATTGTGGGTGACTTCAACACAGCAATTTCCTCAATGGACTGATCAGGAAAACAGAAACTGAACAGGGACACAATGAAACTAATTGAAGCTTTGGACAAATTAGATTTTATATATATATATATATATATATATCATTCTATCCTAAAGCAAAAGAATATACCTTTTTCTCAGCACCTCATGGTATCTTCTCCAAAATCGACCATATAATTGGTCACAAGACAGACCTCAACAAATATAAGAAGATAGCACTAATCCCATGCCTCCTATCAGATCACTATGGAGTAAAAGTGGTCTTCAATAGCAACAAAAGCAACAGAAAACCCACATACACGTGGAAAATGAACAATATTCTACTCAATGATACCTTGGTCAAAGAAGAAATAAAGAAAGAAATTAAAGACTTTTTAGAATTTAATGAAAATGAAGATACAACATACCCAAATCTATGGGACACAATGAAAGCAGTGCTAAGAGGAAAACTCATAGCCCTGAGTGCCTCCCAAAAGAAAATGGAGAGAGCATACACTAGCAGCTTAATGACACACCTGAAAGCCCTGGAACTAAAAGAAGCTATTTCACCCAGGAGGAGTAGAAGGCAGGAAATCATAAAACTCAGGGCTGAAATCAATCAAGTAGAAACAAAGAGAACCATACAAAGCATCAACAAAACCAGGAGCTGGTTCTTTGAGAAAATCAACAAGATAGATAAACCCTTAGCCAGACTAACCAAAGGACACACAGACAGTATCCAGATTAACAAACTTAGAAATGAAAAGGGAGATATAACAAAAGAAACTGAGGAAATTCAAAAAATCATTAGATCCTACTACAATAGCCTATACTCAACACAGCTGGAGAATCTGGAGGAAATGGACAGTTTCCTATACACATATCTGAGACCAAAACTAAATCAGGATCAAATGGATCAACTAAACAGTCCCATAACACCTGAAGAAATAAAAAGGCTCATAGAAAGTCTCCCAACCAAAAAAAGCATGGGACCAGATTGCTTCAGTGCAGAATTCTATCAAACCTTCATAGAAGACTTAACACCAATACTCTTCAAACTATTCCACAAAATAGAAACAGAAGGAACTCTACCCAACTCATTCTGTGAAGCCACAATTACGCTGATACAAAAACCACACAAAGATCCAACAAAGAAAAAGAACTTCAGGCCAATTTCTCTTATGAATATTGGTGCAAAAATACTTAATAAAATTCTTGCCAACCGAATCCAAGAACACATCAAAATGATTATCCACCATCATCAAGTAGGCTTCATCGCAGGGATGCAGGTATGGTTCAATATAAGAAAATCCATCAATGCTATCCATTACATAAACAAACTCAAAGAAAAAAAATATGATCATCTCATTAGATGCAGAAAAAGCATTTGACAAAATTCAGCATCCTTTCATGCTAAACATCTTGGAAAGAACAGGAATTCAAGGCCCATATCTAAACATTGTTAAAGCAATATACAGCAAACCTGTAGCCAACATCAAACTAAATGAAGAGAAACTTGAAGCAATCCCACTAAAATCAGGGACTAGACAAGGCTGTCTTCTCTCTCCATGTCTTTTTAATATAATACTTGAAGTTCCAGCTAGAGCAATTAAACAACATAAGGATGTCAAGGGGATAAAAATTGGAAAGGAACAAGTCAAATTATGACTATTTGCAGATGACATGATAGTCTACTTAAGTGACCCGAAAACCTCCACCAAAGAACTCCTAAAGCTGATGAACAACTTCAGCAAAGTGGCTGGTTATAAAATCAACTAAAGCAAATCAGTTGCTTTCCTATACTCAAAGGTTAATCAGGCTGAAAAAGAAGTTATGGAAATGACACCCTTCACAATAGCCACAAACAATATAAAGTATCTTGGTGTGACTCTAACCAAACAAGTGAAAGATCTATATGACAAGAACTTCAGGTCTCTGAAGAAGGAAATCAAAGAAGACCTTAGAAAATGGAAAATTCTGCCATGCTCTTGGATCGACAGGATTAATATAGTTAAAATGGCCATCTTGGCAAAAACAATCTACAGATTCAATGCAATCCCCATCAAAATTCCAACTCAGTTCTTCACAGAGTTAGAAAAAGCAATTCTCAAATTCATCTGGAATAACAATAAACCCAGGATTGCTAAAACTATTCTCAACAACAAAAGAAATTCTGGGGGAATCAGTATCCCTGAATTCAAGCAATACTACAGAGCAATAGTGTTAAAAACTGCATGGTATTGACACAGTGACAGACAAGTGGACCAATGGAATAGAATTGAAGATCCAGAAATGAACCCACACACCTATGGTCACTTGATCTTCAACAAAGGAGCCAAAAACATCCAGTGAAAAAAGATAGCCTTTTCAACAAATGGTGCTGTTTCAATTGGAGGTCAGCATGCAGAAGAATACAAATTGATCCATTCTTATTGTCATGTACTAAACTTCACTCCAAGTGGATCAAGGACCTCCATGTAAAACCAGACACACTGAAACTAATAGAAAAGAAACTTGGGAAGACCCTAGAGGACATGGGCACGGGGGAAAAGTTCCTGAACAGATCACCAATAGCTTATGCTCTAAGATCAAGAAATAAAAAATGGGACCTCATAAAATTACAAAGTTTCTGTAAGGCAAAGGACACTGTTAAAAGGACAAAACAGCAACCATCAAATTGGGAAAGGATATTCACCAACCCTACATCTGATAGAGGGCTAATATACAATATATACAAAGAACTCAAGAAGTTAGACCCCGGGGAACCAAATAACCCTATTAAAAATGGGGTACAGATCTAAACAAGGAATTTTCACCTGAAGAAATTCAGATGGCCGAGTGGCACCTTAAGAAGTGCTCAACATCATTAGTCATTAGGGAAATGCAGATCAAAACAACCCTGAGATTTCACCTTACACCAGTCAGAATGACTAAGGTCAAAAACTCAGTAGACAGCAGGTGTTGGTGAGGATGTGGAGAAAGAGGAACACTCCTGCACTGCTGGTGGGGATGTGAGATGGTACAACCACTTTGAAAATCAGTCTGGCAGTTCCTCAGAAAACTGGACATGACACTTCTGGAGGATCCTGCTATACCTCTCCTGGGCATATACTCAAAGGATTCCCCGGCATGCAATAAAGACATATGCACGATTATGTTCATAGCATCCTTATTTATAATAGCCAGAAACTAGACAGAACCCGGATGCCCCTCAAAGGAGGAATGGATAAAGAAAATGTGGTATATTTACACAATGGAATACTACTCAGCAATTAGAAACAATAAATTCACAAAATTTTTAGGCAAATTATTTGATCTGGGAAATATCCTCCTAAGTGAGTTAACCCAGTCACAAAAGAATACACATGGAATGCAATCTCTGATAAATGTATATTAATTAGCCCAGAAGCCCTGAATACCCAAAGCACAAATCGCATAACAAATGACACCTATGAAGAAGTATAGAGAAGGTCCTGATCCTGGAAAGGATTGATCTAGCATTGGAGGGGAATATAAGGACAGAGAAAAAAAGGAGAGAGGTGTTTGGAGAATGGATGGAGAGAAGAAGTTTTTTGGGACATATGGGGAGGGAGCATCCGGGAAAGGGGAAATCATTTGGAATGTAAACAAAGAATATAAATAATAAAAATATTTAAAAATAAATGAAAATAAATAAAAAAATAAAAAAATCATCTCGAGCAAATCAGTAGCCTTCCTATACTCAAAGGATAAGCAGGCTGAGAAAGAAAGTAGGGAAATGACCCCCTTCACAATAGCCACAAACAGCATAAAGTACCTTGGGGTGACTCTTACCAAACATGTGAAAGATCTGTATGACAAGAACTTCAAGACTATGAAAAAAGAAATGGAAGAAGACCTCAAAAAATGGAAAAACCTCCCATGCTCATGTATCAGCAGGATTAATATAGTTAAAATGGCCATTTTTCCAAAAGCAATATACAGATTCAGTGCAATACCCATCAAAATCCCAACACAATTCTTCACAGAGTTAGAAAGAGCCATCCTCAAATTCATCTGGAATAACAAAAAACCCAGGATAGCTAAAACTATTCTCAACAATAAAAGAAATTCTGGGGGTATCAGTATCCCTGACCTCAAGCAATACTACAGAGCAATAGTGTTAAAAACTGCATGGTATTGGTACACTGACAGGCAGGCAGATCAATGGACCAGGACTGAAGATCCAGAAATGAACACACACACACACACACACACACACACACACACACACACACGTATGGCCACTTGATCCTCAATAAAGGGGCTGAAAACATCCAATGGAAAAAAATAGCCTTTTCAACAAATGGTGCTGGTTCAACTGAAGGTCAGGATGCAGAAGAATGGAAATTGATTCATCCTTGTCTCCTTGTACTAAGCTCAATTCCAAATGGATCAAGGACCTCCACATAAAGCGAGACACTCTGAAGCTAATAGAAAAGAAACTGGGGGAAGACCCTTGAGGACATCAGTACAGGGGGAAAGTTTCTGAACAGATCACCAATAGAGTTATGCTCTAAGATCAAGAATTGACAAAAGGGACCTCATAAAATTACAAAGTTTCTGTAAGGCAAAGGACACCATCAAAAGGACAAATCAGCAACCAACAAATTGGGAAAAGATCTTCACCAACCCTACATCAGATAGAGGGTTAATATCCAATATATATAAAGAACTCAAGAAGTTAGACTCCAGAAAACCAAATAACCCTATTACAAAATGGAGTACAGAGTTAAACAAAGAATTTTCACCTGAAGAACTTCGGATGGCGGAGAAGCATCTTAAAAAATGCTCAACTTCATTAGTCATTAGACAAATGCAAATCAAAACCACCCTGAGATTTCACCTTACACCAGTCAGAATGGCTAAAATTAAAAATTCAGGAGACAGCAGATGTTGGCGAGGATATGGAGAAAGAGGAACACTCCTCCACTGCTATTGGGGTTTCAACTTGGTACAACCACTCTGGAAATCTTTCTGGCCGTTCCTCAGAAAACAGAGGAATTTCCAGAGGATCCTACTATTCCGCTCCTGGGCATATACCCAGAAGATTCCCCAGCATGTAATAAGGATACATGTTCCACTATGTTCATAGCAGCCCTATTTATAATTTTCAGAAGCTGGAAAGAACCCAGGTATCCCTCAACAGAAGAGTGGATGCAAAAAATGTGGTATATATTCACAATGGAGTACTATTCAGCCATTAGAAACAATGAATTCATGAAATTCTTAGGCAAATGGATGGAGCTAGAGAACATCATACTAAGTGAGGTAACCCAGACTCAAAAGATGAATCATGGTATGTACTCACTAATAAGTGGATATTAACCTAGAAAACTGGAATACCCAAAACATAATCCACACATCAAATGAGGTACAAGGAGAACGGAGGAGTGGCCCCTTGTTCTGGAAAGACTCAGTGAAACAGTATAGGGCAAAACCAGAACAGGGAATTGGGAAGGGTTGGGTGGGAAAACATGGGGAGGGAAGGGGGCTGATGGGACTTTCGGGGAGTGGGGAGTCTAGAAAAGGGGAAATCCTTTGAAATGTAAATAAAAAATATATCGAATAAAAAACAAGAAAAAAAACTTGGCTAAAGCTTTGCACCTCACACGATAATTGTGGGTTACTGCAACACCCCATTCTCCTCAAAGGACAGATCAGAGAAACAAACTAAACAGATGTAGTGAAACTAACAGAAGTTTTGGACAAAATAGATTTAATACATATCTATAGAACATTTCATCCTCAATCAAAATAATGTACCTTCTTCTCAATACCTCATGGTACCTTCTCCAAAATTGACCATATAATTAGTCAAAAACCAGACCACAACAGATTTAAGAAGATCAAACTAATCCTATGCCTCATATCAGATCACTATGGAGTAAGGGTGATCTTCAATAGCAACAAAAACAAGAGAAATTCCACATACACGTGGAATCTGAATAATGCTGTACTCAATGATACCTTGGTCAAGGAAGAGATAAGGAAAGGAATCAAAGACTTTTTAGAATTTAATGAAAATGAATGAACAACATGCCCAAATTTATGGGACACAATGAAAGCAATGCTAAGAGGAAAACTCATAGCTTCTTCAAAAAGAAGCTGGAGAGACCATGAAATAGTGGCTTGACACCATACCTGAAATCTCTAGAACATAAAGAAACTAATACACCCAAGAGGAGTAGAAAGCAGGAAATCATCAAATTCAGGGCTGAAATCAAACAAGTAGCAACAAAAAGCACTATAAAAAGAGTCAACCAAACCAGGAGCTGGTTCGTTGAGAAAATCAAAAAGATAGATAAAACATTAGCCAGACTAAGCAGAGGGCACAGAGAAAGTATCCAAATTAACAAAATCAGAAATGAAAAGGGAGATATAACAAAAGAAACTCTAAATTAAAAATTTAATTAAAAAACATCAGTTCCTACTACAAAGAGTATACGCAACACAACTGGAAAATCTGGATATAAAGGCAATTTCTTATACATATTCCAAATACCAAAGTTAAATCAGGATCAGATAGACCATTTAATCTATCCTATAACCCCTAAAGAAATGGAAGCAGTCATTGAAAGTATCCCAACCAAAAAAGCACAGGACCAGATGGTTTTAGTGCAGAATTCTATCAGACATTCAAAGACCTAACACCAATACTCTTCAAACTATTCCACAAAATAGAAACAGAAGGAACACCACCTAACTATTATGCTGATACCAAAACTACACAATGATCCAACAAAGAAAGAGAACGTAAGATTAATTTCCATTATGAATATCAATGCAAAAATAATAAAATTCTTGCCAACCAAATCTAAGAACACATCAAAACGTTCACTCACAATCAAATAGGCTTCATCCCTGGGATGCAGGGGTGGTTCAATATACACAAATCCATCAATGTAATCCACTGCATAAACAAACTCAAAGAAAAATTTCAAAAGGTCATTTCTTTAGATGCTTAAAAAGCATTTGACAAAATTCAGCATCATTTCATTTTAAAAGTCTTAGAAAGAAGAGGAATTCTAGGCCCATAACTAAACATAGTAAAAGCAATATACAGCAAACCAGTAGCCAACATAAAGCCAAATGGAGAGAAACTTGAAGCAATCCCACTAAAATCAGGGACTAAAAAAGGCTGCCATCTCTCTCCATATTTATTCAATATGGTACTTGAAGTTCTCACTAGGGCAATTAGACAACAAAAGGAGGTCAAAATAATACAAATTGGAAAGGAAGTAGTCAAATTGTCACTATTTTCAGATTATATGATAGTATACATAAACAACCAAAAACTTTACCAAAGAACTCCTATAGCTGAAAAACAACTTTAGCAAATTGGCCAGATATAAAATTAACTCAAACAAATCAGTAGCCTTTTACAGTCAAAAAATAAACAAGCTGTGAAAGAAATTAGTGAAATGACACCCTTCACAATCATCACAAACAATATAAAGTATCTTGGTGTGATTCTAACCAAATAAGTTAAAGATCTGTATGACAAGAACCTCAAGATTCTGAAGAAATCGAAGAAGACTTCAGAAGATGGAAAAATCTCCCATGTTCATGGATTGGCAGGATTAATATAGTAATGTAATATAGATGGCCATCTTGCCCAAAGCAATATACAGATTCAGTGCAATCCCCATCAAAAGCCCAACTCAATTCTTCATATAGTTGGAAATAGCAGTTCACAAATTCTTCTGGAACAACAAAAAAAACACAGGATAGCTAAACCTATTCTCAACAGTACTAAAACTTCTGGGGTTATCAGTATCACTGACCTCAAGCAGTACTACAGAGCAAGAGTGTTAAAACTTGCATGGTATTGGTACCATGACAGGCAGGTAGATCAATGGAATAGAATTGAAAACCCAGAAATGAACCCACACACCTATGGTCACTTGATCTTTGACAAAGGAGCTAAAACCATCCAGTGGAAAAAAGATAGCCTTTTCAACAAATGGTGCTGGTTCAACTGGTGGTCAGCATGCAGAAGAATGCAAATGGATCCATTCTTATCTACTTGTATAAAGCTCAAGTCCAAGTGGATCAAGGACCTCCACATAAAAACAGCCACACTGAAACTAATAGAAAAGAAATTGGGGAAAAGCCTTGAGCACAAGGGCACAAGAGAAAATCTCCTGAACAGAATACCAATAGCATATGCTCTAAGATTAAGAGTTGACAAATGGTACTTCATAAAATTACAAAGTTTCTGTAAGGCAAAGGACACTGTCAATAGGACAAAACAGCAACCAACAAATTGGGAAAAGATCTTTACCAACCCTACATTCGTCAGAGGGCTAATATCCAATATACAAAGAACTCAGGAAGTTAGACTCCAGTGAGCCAAATAACCCTATTGAAAAATGGGATACAAAGAAATTTCACCTGAGGAATATTGAATCGCTGAGAAGCACCTAAAGAAACATTCAACATCCTCAGTCATCAGGGAAAAATGTAAATGAAATCAACCCTGATCTTTTACCTCACACCAGCCAGACTGGCTAACGTCAAAAACTCAGGAAACAGCAGGTGATGGCAAGGATGTGGAGAAAGAGGAACACTTATCCACTGCCGGTGGGATTGCAAGCTGGTCCAACAACCCTGGAAATCAGTCTGGCTTTTCTAAGAAAATTTGGCACAATACTACTGGAAGATTTTGTTATTACTCTCCTGGGCATATGCCCAGAGGATTCTCTAGCATGTAATAAGGACACATTCTCCACTATATTCAAAGCAGCCCTATTTGTAATAACCAGAAGCTGGAAAGTATCTAAATGTTCGTTAACGGTGGAACGGATACAGAAAATGTTGTATACTTACACAATGGAATACTACTCTGCTATTAAAAACAATGGATTCATGAAATTTTTAGGCACGTGGGCGGAAATGGAAAATATCATCCTAAGTGAGGTAACCCAATCACCAAAGAACTTACATGGTATGCACTCACTGATAAGTGGATATTAGCCTACAAGTTTGGAACATTCAGGACACAGTTCACGCATCAATTGATGCCCAAGAAGAAGGAAAAACCTTGTATGGATACACTGGTTCTTCTTAGAAGGGGGAAAAAATACCCACAGAAGAAGATGCAGAGACAAAGTGTAGAGCAGAGTCTGAGGGAAAGACCATCCAGACACTACCCCACCTAGTGACCCATCTCATATACAGTTACAAAGCCTACACACTATTATTGATGCCCACAAGTATTTGCTTACCTGAGCAGGATATAGCTGTCACCTGGGAGGATCTGCTAGTGCATGACAAATACAGAGGGGTACACTCTCAGTGAGCCATTGACCTGTGTACTGGGTTCCCAGCAGGGGAACTAGAGAAATAAACCCAAGGAAATGAAGGGGTTTGCTGTATCATAGAAGAAACAAAGATAGGAGCTACCCAGTACTCCTAGAGCTCCCAGGGACAAAACCATCAAACAGATAGTACACATTGTGTTACCCATAAATCCAGATGCATAGGCAGCAGAGAATGGGCTTGTTGGACATCAAAGGGAGAAGAGGTCCTTGGTTCTGGAAAGGCTCCTCGATGCAGAAGTGTAGGGGAATACCAGGACAGGGAAGCAGGTGAGCGTTGATTGGGGAACAGGAGGAGGGGAGATGGCTTATGGGTTTTTTCCGGGGAGAACCAGGAAAAGGGAAATCATTTGAAATGTAAATGAAGAATATATCTATTAAAAAATAATAATACACAAAAGAATAATCACCACCATTATTAGAAATAGGATTCTAAGTACATAATATTTGAAATGTGTTTTTATTGTCAAAAGAAAAATAATGTTCCAGTATTTTTTCCTTCACTAACAAATATGTGATTAATTTTACTCTTCAATTATCTTTCTATAAATATTAGTCAAACTAAGGACATAAAACTCAGGCATGAAAATGTTGTAGAGATTTTAGTGTATGGCTATTTGTATTGTTTCCCCTTGATTGAGGACTAAAAATATAACATTTAACTAATTTATTGAGCATTAGATTACTATATCTAATTCTTTCTACTGTCTGTTAATCTTTCAATGAACACTATGGAAACAAAAACTTGATTTAATAGTTAATAATCTATCCAAAACAAACAAATTAAATATAGAATAATTTTCACAAGTTATTAAATTATTAAAGAGCATTGCTTAACTGACTGTAAGCTAAGAACAGTTCCCTACTTCCTTGTTCTGTAAACCCAAAGTGCTTTTTGAAAAAGTTTTTGTTTTGTTTTGTTTTTTTATTTTTTATACCAAAAAATGTAGAACAAACATTTTTGGTACAGTTTGCCCTAAGTTAGTAGTTTTTAATGTCATTGTCCATCATTTAAGTTCTCCATTCTAATAAGAAAAGTCTACATGCAATGTGCTTCTGAATGTGATCCACAGAATAATCTCTGTCTCCAACGTAAGGAAACAGCCCATGATCAAGTGTGTAAGATTTTTATCCTCAGGTATTTCAAATCATTACAGGCTATTTGCTTTTTAGACCTTTTATTAATTGCTAAGTGGTCTTTGTAGCCACCTTTTAAAGCTGTGCAAGTGACCCCTAATATAAAACAAGAAATATGACACATAAGTGATTGATAAACATATAGCAAACATGAGTCTGAAAGGTTGAGTAGATGGCCAGAAAAATCAAGAGTTTTATCCAATAGCCCATTTAAAATAGTTTGCTCTTAAGAAGTTTTGAGTATATTCCTAAAAGTCAATATGAAAACACTATTGCCAACTACAATATGCTCCAAAAAAGTTCCTTTAAAAGACACAAAGATAGATAAACAAAGCATTTTATGTTATGAATAAAAAGAAATTTTTGTCAGGAAAAATTTTAGTTCCCACTAAGACCATGAATGTCTGCCAACATCAAGCTCACAGTCAAGAACACAACAATGACAAAGATATCTTTTATGCTTTCTGAAATGATTTTTGCAGAAATCATTGTAACCCTCCCCATATACTCATAATATGAAATAGAAACAAAAAATGAGTAGAGTGTTAACAAAGTAAGCCCTGGGGGAGAATATAATTTAGTAGCAATCTGGTGTTTCTCTCAGTAGAACAATGACTTTAGAACAATGATATTGCTAGTCATTTATGCAAATTAATTAAAATGAAAAGCACTATTTGTTAATCTTTTATTATATTTGAGAAACAAAGAAATGCCATTCTACCCAATTACTGCAAGAGCTTCAAAAACGGCATGTTAGTTGCTAAATTCAGAAAACGGACTTGAGATACTTAACTCAGGATATTTTTCTCCATTTTCTAGGTTGATGAATGCTAAATTGTACATTGTTTGGTGTTAAAAATACTTTTAAGTCTTTAGACATGTGCTCTGCTTTTAGTGCCATTAAACATCTATTCTGTTCCCAAAAGCTTATAAAATTTTAAGAGTATAATCTACAGTGCCCAGAAAAAGGTGTTTTCATCATGTAAGACTTCAGGTCAACTTCCATAATAAGTTTTCATGATGAAAGTTTTGTTGGGTATTATAAATGTAAGAGTATAAAGAACCTTGAATATTATTTCAGCTAGTCTGGATAGATGTGGTCAATAAGATCAGTAGAGTTTACATTAAATAAGAAATCTAACTTGTATAATAAAAGAACAATTCTTGGTTGTTGAGGGAATTTCATTTCACTATGATATTAGAAAGTATAAATAATTTAATTAAATTTTACATGTTATAAGTAATACTATTTATGCTACTAAGTAGCCATTTAGGAGTATTTTGATTAAAAATAAAAGATTATAAAAGATAAATTAATACATACTAAGAACTATTAAACAGAGGGTCACCTCGGAAGCAATTTAGAAGCTCCTAGGAAACAAACTATATTTCTATTCTATTTTGTACAAATATACACTTAATAACCATACTCATAGACATCAAAGATAATAAAAGAAAATTTATTCTTATTCATTAGGGTAAGTATATTAAAGATTTGTTTAGATGTTAAAAATTGAAACTTGAGTATTTTCTTTATTTTAGTTGATACATTTAATTAAGATTTTGCAAATTAATTATTATTTTATTTATTTACATTATATATTTATTCTCTGCTCCCCCAGTCCATCCTCCAACTGTTCCACATCCCATACATTTTCCCCACCACTTGTCTCCATAGGGATGTCTCCATCCACCACATGTCACCTCACCCAATCTCAACTCCCTGGGGGCTTCAGTCTCTTGTAGTTTAGGTGAATCATCCCTGATTGAACCCAGACCCGACATTCCCCTTCTGTATATGTCTTGGGGGTCTAATATCAATTGGTATATGCTGCATGGTTCGTGGTCCAGTGTATGAGAGGACTCTCACGGGCACAGGAGAGGGATCCAATTTAATTGAGATTGCTGGTCCTCCTACAGGTTGCACTCCTCTTCAGCTTTTCTCAACTTTTCCTTAATTCAGCCAACGGAGTCAGTAGCTTCATTTCATTTGGTGGGTACAAATATCTGCATCTGACTGTTTCAGGGGCTTGTTGGGTTTTACAGAGTGTGGTCATGATAAGTCTATTGTTGTGAGTACTCCAAAGCATCAGTAAAAATATCAGGCCTTGGGACCTCCCCTTGACCTAGATCGCATTTTAGGCTTGTCCCTGGATTTTCTTTCCTCAGGCTCTTCCCCATTTCCATTCATAATGTTCTTTCATACAGGAACAATTATGGGTCAGAGTTTTGACTGAGATAGCAACTCCATCCCTCACTTGATGCTCTGTCTTTCTGCTGCAGGTGAGCTCTACAGATATCTGTACATGTATACAGGCTCTACCTCTTCCTACTATCAGGCATTTGATCTAAGGTCCCTCCCTTTGAGTTCTCAGCATTTCTAACCTCCCAGGTCTCTGATGCATTCTGGAGGGTCCCTCCAACCTCCTACCTCCAGGGGTTGACTGTTTCCTTTCGTTCTACTGGTCCTCAGATCTTCAGTTCTTTTCCTTCACCATATCAGGTACCCCTTCCACCAACTACCCTTACTTTATCCTCTTATCCTCTTAGGTCCTTTGCTCCATCCCCACTTGCAATTATTTTTTATTTCATATATTCTTTATTTACATTTCAAATGATTTCCCTTTTCCTGGATCCCCCTTCCCGAAAATCCCATAAGCCCTCATCATTCCCCCTGTTCCCCAATTCTCCCCTTCCTACTTCCCTGCCCTGGTATTCCCCTACACTGCTGCACTGAGCCTTTCCAGGACTGGGGACCACTCCTTCCTTCTTGGGCATCATTTGATATGTGTATTGTGTCTTGGGTATTCCAAGCTTCTAGGCTAATATCCACTTAACAGTGGGTGCATACCATGAGTGTTCTTTGTGACCGAGTTACCTCACTTAGGATGATATTCTCTAGTTCCATCTATTTGTTTAAGAATTTTATGAATTCATTGTTTTTAATGGCTGAATAGTACTCTGTTGTGTATATATACCACATTTTCTCTATACATCCCTCCATTGCTGTACATCTGGGTTCTTTCCAGCTTCTGGCTATGATAAATAGAGCTGCTATGAACATAGTAAAGCATGTATCCTTATTACATGCTGGGGATTCCTCTGGGTATATGCCCAGTAGTGCTTGAGCAGGGTCCTCCAGTAGTATCATGCCCAGTTTTCTGAGGAACCACCCAAGAATGATTTCCAGAGTGGTTGTACTAGTTTTCAATCCAACCAGCAATGGCGGAGTGTTCCCCTTTATCTTTATTTTCAGCAACATGTGTTGTCAGTTGAGGTTTTGATCTCAGCCATTCTGATTGATTTAAGATGGAATCTCAGGGTCATTTTAATTTGCATTTCTCTGATTACCAAGGATTTGACATTCTCTTTAGGTGCTTCTCAGCCATTTGAGATTCCTATGTTGTGATTCTCTGTTTAGTTCTCTACTCCATTTTTTGTTTGGTTTGTTTGTTTTATAGTGGTTACCTTCTTGAGTTCTTTATACATTTTGAACATTAGAAGTCTATTAGATGTGGGGTAAGTGAAGATATTTTCCTATTCTGTAAGTTACTGATTTGTTTTATTGACTCTGTCTTTTGCTTTACAGAAGCTTTAAAATTTCATGAGGTCCAATTTATCAATTCTTGATTGTAGAACATAAAGCATTGGAGTTCTGTTTAGCAAATTTCCTCCTGTGCCAATGAGGTCAACACTTGTTCTCACTTTCTCTTCTATTAGATTTAGTGTATCTGGTTTCATGTTGAGGTCCTTGATCCACTTTGACTTGAGTTTTATGCACGTTGGCAAATATAGGTACATTTTTCATTTTTCTACATACTTACAGCCAGTTAGACCAGCACCATTTATTGTAGATGCTTTCTTATTTCCATTGTACATTTTTGGCACCTTTGTCAAAGTTCAAGTGACTGTAAGTGTGCAGTTTTAATTTTGGATCTTCAATTCTATTCCATTGATCAATGTGTCTGTCTCTGTACCAATAACATATAGTTTTCATCACTATTGCTCTGTAGTAAAATTGAGGTCAGGGATGATGATTAAGAATTTTTTTCTCTCTTCTGGGTTTTTTTGCCTTTCCAGATGAATTTGAGAATTACTCTTTACATATCTTTGAAGAATTTTGTTGGGATTTTGATGGGGATTGCATTAAATCTGTAGATTGCCTTTTTTTAGAATGGTCATTTTTACTATATTAATTCTCCCCAATCCATTAGCATGGGAAAGTGATCCATTTTATGAGATCTTCTTCTATTTCTTTCTTGAGAGACTTAAAGTTATTGTCATACAGGTGTTTCACTTGTTTGGTTAGAGTTATCCCAAGATATTTTATATTATTTGTGGCTAATGTAAAGGGAATTGTTTGCCTAATTTTTTCTCAACCTGTTTACAATTTGGATAAAGGAAGACTACAGATTTATTTGAGTTAATTTTATATCCAGCCACTTTGCTGAAGTTATTTTTCAGCCTGAGAAGTACTCTTATAGAGTTTTTGGGGTCACTTATATATTATCATATCATCTACAAATAGTGATATTTTTATTTCTTTTTTTACCAATTTGTATCCCATTAATGTCTTTTTGTTGTCCTATTTTTCCTGCTTGCATTTAGAGTTCTATATCGAATAGATAAGGGGAGAGGGGGCATCCTTGACTTGTCCCTGATTTAAGTAGGATTGTTTCAAGTATGTCTCAGTTTAATTTGATATTGTCTGTTGGTTTGCAGTAAATTGCCTTTATCATGTTTAGGTATGGGCCTTAAATTCCTGTCCTCTCTAATACTTTTAACATGAAGGGGTATTTTATTTTGTCAAATGCTTCATCTACATCTAAGGAGAAGATCATGTCATTTTTTTCTTGGACTTTATTTATATAAGTGGTTATGTTAATCAATTTTCCTATATTGAACCAACCTTGCATCTCTGGGATGAAGCCTACTTGATCGTGGTGCATTATGGTTTGGATGTGTTCTTGGATACAGTGGACAAAACAAAACAAAACTGTGACCTAAGATTGGTCTTCAAAAACAGCAAAAACAACAGAAATCCCACATACACATGGAAACTCAACAAATCTCTACTCAAGGATAATGTGGTCAGGAAAAAATAAAAGTAGAAATTAAAAACTTGCTGGAATTTAAAGAAAATGTTTAAATAATCATACCCCAATGTATAGGACACAATGAAAGCAGTGATAAAAATAAAAATAATAGCACTAAGTGCCCTAGTAAAGAAACTGAAGAGATCTTACACTAAGAACTTAACTGCACACCTGAGAGCTCTAGAATGAAAAACGGAGGTGTTCTTCCAAGAAGCATAGAGGCTGGAAATAGTCAAACTCAGGGTTGCAAACAATGAAATAGAAACAAAGAGACCAATACAAAGAATCAAGAAAACTAGTTCTTTGAGATAATCAACAAGCTAAATAAACCGCTAGCCAAACTTTCAAATGAGCCCAGAGACAGTAACCAAATTTTCAAAATCAGAAATGAAGAGGGAGATATAAATACAGAAATGGGAAATTTAAACAATCATCACACCCTACCAAAAGAACCTATACTCAACAAAATTGGAAACTCTAGATGAAATGGAGAATTTTCTAGTTAGACACCAGGTGCCAAAGTTAAATCAGAATCAGATAAATGATCTAAACAGTCATAAGAAATAGAAGAAGTTATTAAAAACCTCTACCCCAAAATTCCCGGGGTCAGGTGGATTTAGTACAGAATTCTAGTAGACCTTCAAAGAAGACCTCATGCCATTGTTCCTCAAACTAGTCCATAAAATAAAATAGAAGGATCACTACCTAACTCATTCTATGAAGTCATAACTACTCTGATACCCTAGAAAAAGGGAGAACGTCAGACCAATATTACTTATGAATACCAATGCAAAAACGCACAAATTAATTTTGATCATGTCCTTCCATTAACTTCTCCTATAGCTTTCTCATTAGTACACCACCATAACTTGGCATTCTCTTTTCACTAATATCGTATGTACTCTAATTTGTAGTATACATACATTAATTTAAAATGTTTTAGAAATTTGCATGGGTTACAACATTCTTCATAAGATAAATGCTGCAAAAACCTACAATGTCAAGTGTGCTAAAAATATTAAATCAAATATTCACAGTCTTATTAATTAACATGTAAAATCTAATCATATAACAAGCCAACGTTCACATATACATTATGGCTTCTGGTTTTATATATTTATGAAATTTGAGAATCTTTATCTACCTGTGTTAATTATGCTTTTTCTTTGGCTCTTTATATTCAGTTTGCTTGTTTTAGCTTATATTTATTTGACTGTTTTGTATTGTACCTCATACTATTTTCTTATTATCCCTTGCATTCTTCTTTGTTTTCTAAATAAAGGAAAATGGGCATGGATTCAGTTGGATTAGGAGGTTAGGAGGAACTAGAGAGAGTGGAGGAAGGAAAACATAATCAGAATACATAACATGAAATAAATCCATTTTCAATATCAGAACAGAAATAAAGAAAACAAGAAAAAAAGATAGAAAGAAAGAAAAAACAGGAAGAACAGAAAGAAAGAAAGAAAGAAAGAGAGAGAGAGAGAGAGAGAGAGAGAGAGAGAGAGAGAAAGAAGCAAAGAAAGAAAGAGTAGAAAGAACAGAAAGGAAGAACAGAAAGAAGAAACATAGGTAGGAAGGAAGGCAAACAATATAAAACAGAGCTTTCTAACTCTCGATGTGTAAAAATGATAGTGGAACAGTACATATTAGAAAGCTCTCAATATGAATGAAAATTTTTCTTCAGATAACAAGAAAAATTATTTAAAATTGTGTTGAATTAGCCACAGTATCTCACAAAATTTTAATGATTAATTAAAATTTTCATTTTAATGAGAACACCTCTTACAAAATTGAACAGAGATTAAATTCCATTTATTGCCCCTGATGTGAATTTGCATATGTTCATCATAACTTTCTGTAAAAGAGATCTTTTACATATTCCTATGTATAAACTATTGTTGCGTGTGCAGGTATGTACCTATATAGAATTTATAATTAAAAGAATGGTAAATTTAAATTAAGCAAACTATTTTAAACTTTGACTGACATATTTGCAAACCTTTCCCAATAGTCACAAATAATAATAATAAAAAAAAAAATGCCCTGGTGTGATTCTAACCAAGCAAGTGAAAGATCTGTATGACAAGAACTTCAAGTCTCTGGAGAAAGAAATTGAAGAAGATATGAGAATATGGAAATATCTCCCATGCTCATGGATTGGCAGGATTGAGATTTTTAAAATGGTCATCTTGCCAAAAGCAATCTACAGATTCAATGCAATATCCATCAAAATTCCTACTCAATTCTTCATGGAGATAGAAATAGCAATTCTTAACTTCATCTGGAATAACAAAATATCAGGCTAATGAAAAGACTTCTTAAAAATAAAAGAACTTCTGGGGGAATCACCATCCCTGATCTTAAACTGTACTACAGAGCAATAGGGATAAAAACTCTATGGTATTGGTACAAATACTGACAGGTAGATCAATGGAATAGATTTAAAGACACAGAAATAAACTCACAAACCTATGGTCACTTGATATTTACAAAGAAGCCAAGCCATACAGTGGAAAAAGATGTCATTAAAAAAAATGCTGATTCAACTAGTGGTCAACAAATAGAATAATACAAATGAATCCATTCTTATCTCCTTGTACAAAGCTTAAGTCTAAGTGGATCAAAGAACTCCACATAAAACGAGATACACTGATACTAATAGAAAGTGGGGAAGAGATCCTCTTTCTCCACATCCTCGCCAACACCTGCTGTCTCCTGAGTTTTTGACCTTAGCCATTCTGACTGGTGTAAGGTGAAATCTCAGGGTTGTGTTGACTTGCATTTCCCTAATGACTAATGATGTTGAACACTTCTTAAGGTGCCTCTTGGCCATCCGAATTTCTTCAGGTGAAAATTCTTTGTTTAGATCCATTTTTTAATAGGGTTATTTGGTTCCCTGGGATTTAAATTATTGAGTTCTTTGTATATATTGGATATTAGCCCTCTAACAAATGAAGGGTTGGTGAATTTGTGGTTGCCATTTTGTCCTTTCCACAGTGTTCTTTGCTTTACATAAATTTTGTAATTTTATGAGGTCCCATTTGGCAATTCTTGATCTCAGAGCATAAGCTATTGGTGTTCTGTTAGGAACTTTTCCCCTGTGCCCATGTCCTCAAGGGTTTTCCCCAGTTTCTTTTCTATTAGTTTCAGTGTGTCTGGTTTTGTGTGGAGATCCTTGATCCACTTGGAGTGGAGTTTAGTACATGAAGATAAGAATGGATCAATTCGCATTCTTCTACATGTTGACCTTTAATTGAACCAGCACCATTTGTTGAAAAGGCTATCTTTTTTCCAATGGATGTTTTTGCTCCTTTGTCGAAGATCAAGTGACCATAGGTGTGTGGATTCATTTCTGGGTCTTCAATTCTATTCCATTGGTCCACTTGTCTGACACTGTGCCAATATCATTCAGTTTTTAACACTATTGCTCTGTAGTATTGCTTGAAGTCAGGGATATTGATTCCCCCAGAATTTCTTTTGTTGTTGAGAAAAGTTTTAGCTATCCTGGGTTTTTTGTTATGCCAGATGAATTTGAGAATTGCTTTTTCTAACTCTGTGAAGAACTGACTTGGGAATTTGATGGGGATTGCGTTGAATCTGTAGATTGCTTTTGACAAGATGGCCATTTTAACTATATTAATTCTGCCAATCCACCAGCATGGCAGATTTTTCTATTTTCTGAGGTCTTCTTCGATTTCCTTCTTCAGAGACCTGAAGTTCTTGTCTTATAGTTCTTTCACTTGTTTGGTTAGAGTCACACCAAGATACTTTGTTTGTGGCTATTATTTCCCTAACTTCTTTTCAGCCTGCTTATCCTTTGAGTATAGGAAAGCAACTGATTTGTGGTGGGGCTGTAATATGGTACAACCACTTTGGAAATCATTCTGGTGGTTTCTCAAAAAACTGGACATGATATTTCTGGAGGACCCTGCTATACCTCTCCTGGGCATATACCCAAAGGATTCCCCAGCATGCAGTAAAGACACATGCTCCATTATGTTCATTGCAACCTTATTTATAATAGCCAGAAGCTGGAAAGAACCCAGATGTCCCTCAAAGGAGGAATGGATACAGAAAATGTGGTATATTTACACAATGGAATACTACTCAGCAATTAGAAACAATGAATTCACAAAATTTTTAGGCAAATGGCTTGATTTGGAAAATATCATCCTAAGTGAGGTAACCCAATCACAAAAGAATACACATGGAATGCAATCTCTGATAAGTGGATATTCATTAGCCCAGAAGCTCTGAATACCCAAAGACAAAATAGCATAACAAATGACTCCCATGAAGAAGTATGGAGAGGGTCCTGATCCTGGAAAGGATTGATCTAGCGTTGAAGGGGAGTATCAGGACAGAGAAAAAGGAGAGAGGTGATTGGAGAATGGGTGGAGAGAAGAAGGTTTATGGGACATATGGGTAGGGGGGATCTGGGAAAGGGGAAATCATTTGGAATGTAAACAAAGAATATAGAAAATAAAAATATTAAAACTATAAAGTGGGGAAGAAACTTGAATACATGGGCACTAGGAAAATTTTCCTCAACAGAACACCGATGGCTTAGGCTTTAATTGACAAATGGGACCTCATGAAACTGAAAAGCTTCTGTAAGGCAAATGACACTGTCAATAGAACAAAATGGCAAACCACAAATTGTGAAAAGATATTTACCAACTGTCCATCTGACAGAGGACTAATATCCAAAATATACAAAGAACTCATGGAGATAGGCTCCAGAAAAACCAAATAACCCAATTAAGAAATGAAGTACAAAGCAAAATAAAGAATTTTCAACTGAGGAATATTGAACAACCAAGACTTAAGGAAATGTTCAGCTTCTTTAGTCATCAGGGAAATGAAAATCAGAATGACCCTGAAGTTCCTCATCACACCAATCAGAAAAGCTAAGATGAAAACCTCAGGTGACATCAGATGCTGGAAAAGATGTGAAGAAATAGGAACAGTCCTCTATTTCCGGTGGGACTGCAAGCCCGTTCAACCATTTGGAAATCTATTTAGTGGTGCTTCAGAAATCTGGAAATAGATCTACCTGAAGACCCAGCTATATCTCTCCTGGGCATATACCCAAAAGATACTCAAACACATAACTAGGACACATGCTCCACTATGTTCATAGCAGCCTTCCTTATCAATGGAAGAATGGATAGGTAAAATGTGGTACATTTATGCAATTAAATACTAATCAGCTATTAAAAGTGACAATTTCACAAACCACTGGGCTAATGAATGGAGCTAGATAATATCATCCTTACAAAATGACATATATTGTATGTGCTCATTGATAACTGGATATTAGCCTAAAAGCTCATAATACCCATGGTACATAAAGACCATATGAAGCTTAGAAGAATTACCATCAAAGTGAGATAAGAAAGGAAGGAAGGAAGGAAGGAAGGAAGGAAGGAAGGAAGGAAGGAAGGAAGGAAGGAAGGAAGGAAGGAAGGAAGAATTGAAGCAAGCAAGCAAGCAAGCAAAGTTTGGGTACATGAAATGACTTGGCAGGAGTAAAGGTAACTGTGGGGCAGACAAAACCTGGGTGGATCCAGGTGACTGCGGGGGTGGAGTACAGCCAGAAAACTAGTGGCCTGGGGTGTGACCCTACATGACTGATGGCCACAGGTTTATGTCCAACAATCACATAGAGCACATACTATGAAAGCGAAATTGGATCAATATATCAACATAAATAAATTTAATTCATCACATTAGTACTATGAAGCCATATTTACATGATCACCCCAAACAATTAAAATAAAATGCTTCTTCACTATTAAAACTCATAGAGAAATATTACAGTGCAATAAAATCCATTTCTAGCAATCCTCTGGCCAATGTACTAATTAGGAGAAAACAGATCATTTCTAGAGATGATATGCTTTTTATGCTTTTTCAATAGTGTTGAAATTAGCCAGAGCAATGGGACAAGAAAATGAATATATTTCTACAACACTTTTCCCTTGTACAACCCAAAAGAGGCTTTCCCAAACTCCCCACCCACCCATCTCTCAGATTTCTTTTTGAAGAAGGTTCATAATGTAGAAAAAACAAAATTCTGGTTTTCTACAATTGTGTGCCAAGGTAATATTTTGGACTTTAATGTTTGCATCAGGTTTATTTCAAAAATGAAAAAGAAAAAATAAACTAAGAAAGAAAAGAAATTTAAGATAAATGAATAGTGGGGGAAGACATATTATTCTTATTTACACAAAGTGTAATCTTGTATACATAAAGTTCTCAGGTGGACTCTTCTGAACATCATTTAAATATAATAAACACTTTCAGAAAAATATAAGATACAAATAAATATAAAAATAAGCATTTTATATGGTCAACAAACAAAAAAATTTTGCTTAGAGAGAACTTATTGAAATAGTATCAACTCATTCTAGCTTCTAAAGTTACGAAATCTCATTTCTGAGCACCCTCTACCATGTGTAGTGGAACTTTTGACTTACTTGATACACATGAGAATTACATACACTTCTTATGCTGTACTGGATTTCTGCTGTCTTTCTTTTTACCAGGCCTCACATAATATAATCAATTATTTCAATTTAATATTCAATATTTGCACCTTGTGACTATCATTCTTCAAATATGAAAACAATGGTCCAAAAATCACAATTTAGCAGTGGCATTTGTGCTTGTTGGGTTTTTGGCACAAGAGCTTCATAATCTAAGCATTACAGAGACAAGAAATTCTTGAGACACTCTATTACTTAAATAAGAAGATAATCATGAAACAAAACATACAGTTATACTCATCTAATTTTAATAAAACTTATTACTGTATAGGAAGGAGGAAAGTCTACTTTAGAAAGCTTAGATAAAACCACCATATTTTTATGTACTGTGGAATGAAAATTGACTCACATGTTTTATGCTGAACCAAAAACAATCAACTAAATATAAATAAAAGATCTTAATGCAAATACTGAAATTTTAAATAGCTTAAGTAAAGCATAGATAAAGCACAACACAATAAAAGCATAGGTAAGAAATTGTAAAGAGGACTGCATCCTTAGAAAAGATAAAACTAAGTAGAAGCATCTTCACAGTGAAAGAAACAATCACCACACAGGGGAGTATTATCTAATATAAATAAATGACTGCAAAAATAGAAACCAAGTCATTCAATTAATGGATCAGTTAATGAACTCAGTGGAGAGCTCACAAAAAAAAAATACCAATTTCTTGTAAATACCTGAAAACTTTTCAGTGAGGCAGGAGATGTAGTTTAGTTCATTAAGTGCTTGACTTGCATATAGGAAAGCCTTGGTTCAATCAACAAAAGTTCATAAAACTATGATAGTTGAGGTCTGTAATTGTGCTCAACATTCATGAGGTGAAAAGGGGAGAGAAGCTAAGGTCACCGCTAGCTATATAATGAATTTGAAGCCAGCCTGGGTTATGCAAGGCTGCTTTGATTGAAATAAAATAAATACTTATCAAGGACATGTATATAAAACTATATTGGGATTTAATCTTATTCTTTTTGAGTGGTTATCATCATAAAAATGATACTTTACAATGAATATTGTCAGTGATATGTGGTTGAACACTTATTATACTGCTGGTGGGAATATAACATGCATAAGCAGCATGGGAATCAATATGAAATTTCTTAAAACCTGAAACTAGACCATAGATATAACCAAATTTTATTGATGTTTGGTATGTACCCAAAGCATTCTAAATTAATATTGCATACAGATACTTGCATAATTTTTATTTTTTATATAGCTGGACTATTTATAATAGTCAAGAAGAAGAACCACAACTCATGTATCCCCAGACCTATAAATGAAGCTAATGTGCCATGAATAGACAGTATAAGTTGATGGGACCATGCAGAAAAATAAAATAATTACATTTACTTGAAAATTGATGTAACTACTATCACTAGGTTAAATGAAATAAAGTCATGTTTAGAAAGATGATACCACATGTTTCAATATACATGCTAACATTGGATTTAAAAATATGTATGTAGTGTGTTTGTGTGTGTGTGTGTATATGTGTATGTGTGTGTGTGTGTGTGTGTCTGTGTGTGTGTGTGTGTGTGTGTGTGTAAGTTATGGAACTAGAGATGGGATTCTGTTAGGAAAATGGATTTTATTATAGAAGGAAGTTGATATTGAATGAAATAGCAAATCAGAAATATGCTAACTTGGGGCATAAATTAATCATCTGGAAATGAGTGATGCGCTGAGGTGTGGAGAGGAATAAGAACAATACATAGTAGCACATATGTGTGAAAGATCCATGAGGACACCCACAACATTGCCTACTCATCTCAATATACAAGTAAAATGAGCAGTCAACAAGACAAATACACAGCACAGGGTGAAATAAACCAGTGACAAAATAAACTTAACAGGAAAACTACATACCACAGAAAACTCAGTTTTTTTGAAACAAGCAAATGAAGATATAAAATTACAAATGACGTTGAGAGGGCAGAGAGTGAAAAGAATAAATAGTGTACATCAGACTTTTAGCACATTGTAATTATTTTACATTCATAGCAATGAATATATTTTTTATATTTGATAAAACCCATAATGTGTATAACCTTCAGGAGACACTAGGATTAGCTAAAGACTATGAATAAAAATGTGTCATTTTAGGCTTACTGAGTATAAGAAATATTTCACTTAGGAATAAATTCCTTTGGGAATCTGTTTAAGAAAACTGAGAACTTCCTGTGAACTTTGAAAGGAGCATAAGGTAGAGTCTTCCTAGAAGGTAGCCTTTCAAAAAGAATTGCATCAAGTCTCATCAGTAAATGCACTTTAAATCAGGAGGATAAAGGAAATATTACCTGGCTTGATCATATTTTCTCTATAAATAAAGTAAAGGAAGGGGAAGAATATACTTGCCTCTTTTATATAAGCAAAGATATCATTTATATGATAAAACAAAAAGTGTATTCCCTCATTAGACTTGAATTTTCATAAGTCATCATTTATTTGGAACTTTGGCATTTCCCCTTTACTTTGATCCAAAAGATTTAACCTCACTGGATGGGGCAGGTAAACAGATGCTCATAGTGGTGGAGGCTGTGTAGGTAGGGTAAAGAAACAGCAATTATGTGCTAACATATTTTCCACTAATTATATTATTATTATTATTATTATTATTGTTGTTGTTGTTATTATTAAATATTTGTTTAAAGTCCAGTTGTTGTCTCCTCCAAGTCTATACTCCAACAGTTCCTCATCCCATTCCTCCTGCCTTATCTCCAAGGATGTCTCCACACTCCCCCATGCATCTACACCACTAGAATTCCTCACTCCCTGGGGCCTCAAGTATCTCAAGGGTTAGATACTTGGCTCTTCTCTCACTGAGGCCAGACCAGGCAGTTCTCTGCTGTTTATGTGTCAGGGCCCTCATATCAGCTACTGTAAGCTACCTGGAGGGTTGCTCAATGTCTGAGAGATCTCAGTGGTCCAGGTTAGTTGAGACTGCTGGTCTTTCTATGGAATCACCCTCTTCTTCAGCTTCTTCCAGCTTTTCCCTAGTTCAACCACAGGGGTTCCCAGCTTCTGTTGATTGGTCAAGTGTAAGCACCTGGATCTCTTTCATCTCCTTGTTGATCCTCTCAGAAGGCAGACATGCTAGGCTCCTATCTGAAGCACACCATATAATCAGTAATAGTGTCAGGCCTTGAAGCATACCCTTGAGCTGAATCACAATTTTGGCCTGTCACTTAACCATCTTTCCATTAGTTTCCTCCATATTTGTTCCTCAAGTTCTTTTAGACAGGAACAATTCTATGTCGTGTTTTTGACTGTGGAATGCCAACCACATACCTCCACTTGATGTCATGTCTTTCTGCTGGAGATGAACTCTACAAGTTCCTTCTTGCCACTGCAGGGCATGTCATCTAAGGCCCCTTCCTTTGAATCCTGAGTATCTCTCACCTCACTGGTCTCGGGTACATTCTAGGAGTTCCCCCACCTCCTACCTCCCAAATTTCCCTGTTTCCATTCTTTCTGCTGACCCTCAGGTGTCACTCCTCTTTCCTCCTCCCAATGCTTACTCATCTTCCCCTTTTCTCTCCCTGGCCCCACTTACACCCAGATCTCTCCCTCAATCTGCTCCCTGTGATTGCTTTCTTTACTCTCCCAAGTGGGACCGAGACATCTTCACTTGAGAGTTCAGTTTATTAAACTTTTAGAGTTATGTGGATTATATCCTGGAAATTATGCACTTTTATAGATAATATCCACTTATTAGTAAATACATTACATTCATGTCCTTTTGAGTGTGAATTACCTCCCTTAGGATGATAGTTTGTAGTTTTATCCATTTGCCTGCAAAACTAATGTTGTCTCCATTCTTAATAACTCATTAGTATTCCACAGTATAAATGAACCACATTTTCTTTTTTTAATTGTTTTTTTATTTTCTTTTTCATTAGATATTTTCTTTATTTAAATTTCTGATGTTATTCCCTTTTCTGGTTTCCCATCCAAAAACCCCCTATGCTATGCCCTCTCCCCCCTTCTCAACAACAGACCCCCTCCTGTTTCCTTGTCCCTGCATTCCCCAATACTGAGGCATCTAGCCTTCTCAGTACCAAGGGCTCTCCTTCATTTGATGTCCAATGAGGTCGTCCTCTGATACATATGCAGCTGGAGCCATGGATCCCTCCATGCATACTCTTTGGTTGATGGTTTAGTCCCTGGGAGGTACTGGTTAGTTCACAATGTTATTACTGCTATGGGGCTGCAAGCTCCTTCAGCTCCTTGGATCATTTCTCTAGCTCCTCCATTGGGGACATGGTGCTCAGTTCAATGCTTGACTGAGAGCATCCACCGCTGTATTTGTCAGGTACTGGCAGAGCCTCTTGGTAGACAGCTATACCAATTCACAGACCAAATGAAGCTCATAAAGAAGGAAAATCAATGTGTGTATACTGTGGTCCTTCTTAGAAGGGGGAACAAAATAGTGATGGGAGGAGATAGAGAGACAACATGTGGAGTAAAGGCTGTAGGAAAGTCCCTCCAGAGACTGCCTCACCTGGGGATTTATCCATATACAGTCGCCAAACCCAGACACTATTGTGGATGCCAACAAGCACTTGCTGACAGAAGTCTGATATAGCTGTCTACAGAGAACCATATTTTCTATATCTATGTTTCCATTGTGGGACATCTCAGTTGTCTCCAGCTTCTGTCTATCACATACAAGGTCACTAGAAACAAAGTGGAACACATGTCCCTGTGTCATGGAGCACCTTTTGTGTATATTCCCAAGAGTCATATATCTGGGTCTTCATGTAGATCTATTCCAATTATCATAGAAAAGTCCAGATTGATTTCCAGAGTGGTTGTACCAACTTGTAATCACACCAGCAGTGAAGGAGTATCCTCTTTCTCCACATTCTTACCAACATGGGCTGTCACCTGAGTTTTTGATCCTAGCCATCATGATTGGAAAATGGTTGAATCTCTGTGTCATTTTGATTTGCATTTCCTTGATAAGGACCTCCAAGAGAAGCTAGATGACTTCCACTGGATCTCAGCCCGGAGTCTGGGGGGAAGGGTTTGCCCAAACTGTTAAAAGGTCTGACTGACATTAAAGTTTCAGGCCTTGATCAGTGAAATATTGTTTTGGCCCTCCGTGAAATATTGTCTTGGCCCTCCTTTCTTTTTGCCCCTTCCTCATCCATCCCTCAGCTTCTGTTCCAGCAACCCAGTTTGTAATAGCTGCAGGCAGCTATGGAATACAACACTCAGTCATTTCAGATTCCTCTGTTGTGAATTCTTTGTTTAGTTCTATACCTCATTTTTTGATTAGGTTTTTAGAATTTTGGAGGTTACATTCTTGAGTCCTTAATAATTTTGGTACTAGCTCTCTCTCAGATGTGGAGTAAGTATTGGTTTATTCCCTTGATATTCAAGACAATGCCTTTTATCTTACAGAAGCTTTTCAGCTTTATGAGATCCCATTCATCAATTCTGGACCTTAGAGGCTGAGCCATTGAAGTTCTATTTATAAATCCCCCTTACTCCATGCCAATTAATTAGTTTGATAGTCTTTCCCAGTTTCTCTTCTTCTAAACTCAGTGAATATGGTGTTATGTTGAGGTCCTTGATCCATTTGGACTTGAGATTTGTGCAATATGAGAAATATTATTCTATTTTCATTTTTCTACATACCAACTGCCAGGTAAACCAGAACAACTTTTTAAAGATGCTTTCCTTTTTCCACTGTATATCTTTGACTTCTCGGTCAAAGATCAAGTGTCCTTAAGTGTTTGGTATTATTTCTGGGTCTTTAATTCTATTCCATTCATCAACCTGTCTGTCTCTGTGCTAATAACATTCATCTTTTAACATACTTGTTCTGTAGTACAGAATGAGGTCAGTAATGGTCATTCCCCAGATGTTTATTTTTTGTTAAGAATTGTTTTCGCTATTCTATGTTTTATGTTTTCCCATATTAGACTGACAGTTGTTCTTTCCATTGTATATGAATTTTAATTGGGATTTCAATGAATCTATAGATTATTTTTGTAGGATGGCTCTTTTTACTATGTTAATACTATCAACCCATGAACATGGGAATTCTCCATTTTCTGAGGTCTTCTTAAATTTCTTTCTTGAGAGAATTGAAGTTCTTGTCATACACATCTTTCACTTGTTAGGTTTGAGTTGCCCGAAGATATTTTACTATATCTGTGATTATTATGAAAGGTGCTGTTTTCCTACTTTCTTTCCTACTTTTTCTTTATCATTTGTATGAAAGAAGGCTACTGATTTATTGGAGTTAATTTTATATCCATCCACTCTACTGAAGTTTTTTCAGCTGGAGAAATTCCCTGGTAGATTTTTTTTGGTTGCTTATATATGTTATCATATCATTTGCAAATAGCAATACCTTGAATTCTTCTTTGACAATTTGTGTTCCCTTCATCTCCATTTTTTGCCTTATTGCTCTAGCTAAAACTTTGAGTACTATATTGAATAGGTACAGGAAGAGTAGTTATCCTTTTCTTGTCCCTGATTTTAGTGGGATTGTTTCAAGTATCTGTCCATTTGCTTTTATATGGGCTGTTGGTTTGCTATATATTGCTTTTATTATGTTTAGGTATGGGCCTCGAATACTTTTAACATGAAGTGGTGTTATATTTTCTCAAATGATTTGTTTGATTGCATTTTCCTGTATTTCTTTCAGTGAGTTTTATCTTCATGAAATAAAATTTTAGGTCAGTATCTTGGTTTTCAGCTGTGTTGGCATATCTACCGCTTGATGTGGTGGGAGAACTGGGTTTTGAAGATTCCAAAGTATATTGGATTCTGTTGCTTATGGTCTTGTGCTTCTCTGAGTGTCTGTCTGGAGCCTTGTTCCTGTTTTCTCTGGCTGCTGCAGGTCTACTGGCAGGACTGTAACCTGTAGCAGACCTCCTGTGAGGACATAAGACTGTGGGATCCTCAGAGGAGCAGTCCAGCTGATGAAATGTTGCCCTATATACAGCAGATATCCTGGGAGGCCTTCAGACTTTGGGTCTTCAGATGAACATTCAAGCTCTTGCCCTGTGCTTAGCTGTTCTGCTGGGAGGCATTCAGACTGTGGTGTCTGTTGTCCTGTGTGCATCAATTCTCCTGGGAGGCCTTAAGACTGTTGTGTCTTCAAAGGGGCAGACAAGTTGGTAATCTGCCCTGACTGTAAGGCACAGGCCAGTAAAGCAGCTGAGTTTGTCGGGGAGTGGGGGATGTTCAGCAGAATTGATGGGTCCTGAGTTCTTTGTGCTCCTTGAACTCCTAGTTACTGTGGTTGTTTGGGAGTGTTCCTTACATGTTGCCCTGTATGCAGCATGTCTTCCTTTCAGGAGGCCTTCAGACAGTGGAGTAGATGCTGTCACCCAACCATTGGACTGAGCACAGGGTACCCAATGGAGGAGCTAGAGAAAGGACCCAAGGAACTGAAGGGATTTGTAGAGGTTCCCATAAGATAAACAACAATGTGAACCAACCAATACTGACAGAGCTCCCTGGGACTAAACCATCAGCCAAAGAGTACACATGGAGGGACCCATGTCTCCAGCAGCATATGTAGTAAAGGATGGCCTTTGGTCTTGTGACGGCTTGATGTTCCAGTGTAGGGTAATTCAAGGATAGGGAAGCAGGAGTGGGTGGGTTGGTGAGCAGGGGGTGGCAAGATGGAATAAGGGGATTTGGAGGGGAAATGTGGAAAGGGGATAAGATTTGAAATGTAAATAAAGAAAATATCTAATAAACATTTTTAACTAAGTATATATTTTATAAGCTTCTACAATAGTAGGTATGCATATGGCTTTTCAAAAGGAATTTAGTGTTAGTTGTCCCATCAGTATTTTCTACTATAATCTATCTCCTCATTTAATTCTCACATTTAACAAAATATAATACAGTTGCACTTTAAAAATTGAACTCTTTAATCATAGACTTATGCTATTTTATACCATGCATTGAAAATTAATGCATGGAAACATAGCTTTATATTGTGGGTGGAATAATTGATTTCAATTAGTAAAAGGTTTTTGTATTCAAGTTTGGAAATTAAGGTAAACATTCCCTTGTAGAAAATTCATTTGTACTTCAAATGTGAATTTAAAGTTTATGTGACTCATCTTCTGAAATAGCAATAAAATGTTTCATACAGTTCTAAAATAGGACTATTCATTATATTGTTTTGATATTGTTTTCTCACTTCAGAGTTTCACAGCACAGTAGGATAAAATTAATATTATTTGTGATTTTCTAAGGATTTTGTGAAAATTTAACTTTTAAAGTGCAAAAGGTACTACTAACAATATTTAACTTAATTTTTCCTATTTTACACATATTAATTTCTTATATTTATCCTAGTGATACCAGTGTATGTAAAAATGTATGAATTTTCATACATACAATTAACATACATGTATTACATGTAAATGTTAGCAACACTTTGGATCAATCACAATTACTTTAAATTAAATTTAATTTATTTTAAAGATTAAATTATCATTATATTTTAGCAAGGTAAAGCTGCTTTGCACTCCCTCAGAACTCTGCAGAACCTCGATGTAGACTCAGTTTTTCCTCTTTCCTATTGAACATTTTGATGGATCCTATCAAAATTCTCTTCTATCCCATCCCTATTTCTTTCTTTTAGATCCTAATCCTCAGAAACACTTCCTACCTTAGACCCTAATGATTACATCTGGTAGAGAGAGAGATAAGTTATTCTTACTATCCTTCCTGTTCTCCCTCAATATTTTCTGTTCTCACAATAAGCTTGCTGACAACCTGTATACAGCTGACTTTCTTCCCACCTCAACTTTATTCACTAGAGACATCAACCCCTGATAGAAACCAAGGATTTCCTTATCCATTATTATTTCTTCTTCTTCTTCTTCTTCTTCTTCTTCTTCTTCTTCTTCTTCTTCTTCTTCTTCTTCTTCTTCTTCTTCTTCTTCTTCTTCTTCTTCTTCTTCTTCTTTTCTCTCTCTCTCTTTCTCTCTCCCTCTCTTTCCTCCTCTTTCCTCCCCTCCTCTCCCTTCTTCTCTTTTCTTCTCTCCTCTCCAGATAGATCTTTGCTTTACAATGCACTCTACTTGCAAGATACCCCTTTTTAACATACCTTTACATTCATGAGGTCCTAACCTCTTGATTTAGCTTTTTCCTTAAGCTCCTTCTTAGCCATTTCACTTAGCCCTCTCTATTTAATTTTGCTATCCGTCAGTCTAAAGAAGCACCCTCTACTAGGCAACCCACAGACACCATTCTTTTCTAAGATTCAGAGCAGGGAACAGGGTCTGAAGAACAGAGTACCCACCCAACAAGATAAAACTATATATCACCATCTCTAATCATCCCAATCATAAATAGCCAGAGCAACAAACATCTAGCATAACATAATCCCACTGCCAAAATAGGCCCAGAAAAATGCAATGTAGCTGGAGCAAAAAAGAGGAGCTTCAAATTAGCAGCTGTGAATATATTCAGGGACCTTAATGAAGATGTGAATAAATCCCATATTTGGAAATGAAACTAAGTGAACCAGTGCCAGAGTCAAACTTCAAATGATAATCACATTAAGAATATGTGGCTCAACTGACCACTTGAGGAAGTAGCATGAAAACCTCAGCAACATTGCAAACTGAAACCCACAATGCTGTCACCCTCATAACATTCGAGCTGTGAGGAAACAAGCTACAGTGTAGAAGCATTACTTTGTGTGAAGAAAGTGTCATCCTCAATGCTATATTACACACATTAAATAATATATCTTTATATAGTGTCACATTTATGAAACACAGACCACAGGGGTCTGTTAAAGGAATGAGGCTAGAGAAGTTTCTGCATTATCCTTTTCAATAATGTGTTCAGGGATTTTGTGGTTTTATTTTTCTTCTTCTAACTTCAATACTGTGCTCTGTCAGCAAAGATGCTTATTTACAAAAGGGAAATACTTCCACTAGAGACTATAGTATAACTCCTATTGAAATAAAAGCCATAAACGCCCCAAGCTTTTCAGGATCTTGCTGTCAAGGAGGAGCAGGAAATAAGAGTTACTACATTAGTAGGAATAATGGACTCTGATCTTCAGAAGAACAGAGGCACACATTTAAACACTGAGGTCTAGCATGAATTAATTTTGTCTAAATAATTCACTTGGGATCACACATTGGGTATTGATTTTTTACTAATGCATACACAGCCTCTCAAACAGTAAAGACATCAAAATACCTCAGAACTCTCAAATATGAAAAATCTATGTCATATTTCCATATAATAACCAACTGAGACCAACAAATCTCAGGCGACAACTTTGGAAAACTTAAAATTCTCACAAGAAAGAAGTGGATGATAAAGACTGATGATAGTGATTTTTTTTTTTAACTTTATGTCATATTTTCCCAGAGAAGAAAATCTCACTAAATCTGGAAAAAGTGTTCCCAGAACCCATATAAACCATGTAGACTGGGAAATACCAGGAAGGTTTTATGCAACATTTGCCCAAATTTCATCTCAGGAATAAAAACCAAGCATTGCAGTGGAAGCTCTGTAGACTTACAGCTCTCAGTTTGAATTCCATATTAACAGCACTGCATATGAATGCCATAAATAAAGACAACAAATTGAATGGGGAAAATTCTAAGTGGCCTCAATTGTGTGTATATATATATATATATATATATATATATATATATATATATATATATATATATATATATATATATATAAAAACAAACCTATAGTTTACTGAAAATAGCTGTGCTGGGAGTGGTGGCCATTCCCAGAGAAGGGAATATTGTTCAGTGCTAAATAGTCAGCCATGAAAACATAAATAATAAGTAAATTGAAGAGAGAGAAAATATATTTAGTAATATATATGTGTACTTATATGCCTATATGTATATTAGTACTTATATATACATATATATATAAACATATATATATATGTATATATAAGTACTAATATATATATAAACATATATATATATAAAAGTATATTAGTACTTATATATATATATATATATATATATATATAAACACACATATATGCATGTTGCAATAACAAAAAGAAAGTCATGAATTTGAAAAAGACTGGATAGTTGTATATTGGAAGATTTTGGGTGAGAAAAGGGAAGAAATAAGTCTTGCAATTATAATATCAAAATAAAGTAGTTACTTTTTATATTTAAATTCATTCTTTTTTGCCTGTATTATATTCCAGATGCAGTTTCTTCACTCTCTTCCCCTTTCAACCCCTCCCAAACCCCTACCCTCCCTACACCTCCATCTTTTTTCTTTTCACTCCAGCAAAAGTCAAGCCTTCAATAAATATAAACCTGACATGGAATATCAAGTAATAATGAGACTAGATACCTTCCCTCATATTAAAGCTAGACTAGGCAAAACAATAGGAAAAAAGGGGTCCTAAGAGCAAGCTTGAGTTAGAGACTTTCCTCACTGCTACTATTAGGAATATCACAAGAAGACCAAGCTATACAACAATATCATATGAGGGCCTAGGTCAGACACTTAATTGATTATTTGCTTTGTTTTGTTTGTTTGTTTGTTTGTTTGTTTGTTTGTGGTATCTTTGACTTCTCTGGCTGCTTTCTCCCCCTGTTCAACAGAATGGCTGGAGCTCCACCTAATGTTTTAACTGATGATTTCTGCATCAGTTACTCTTTATTTATTTATTTATTTATTTATTTTTGTCTTTTTTTTTATTCGATATATTTTTTATTTACATTTCAAATGATTTCCCCTTTTCTAGCCCCCCACTCCCCGAAAGTCCCATAAGCCCCCTTCTCTCCCCCTGTCCTCCCATCCACCCCTTATCACTTCCCCGTTCTGGTTTTTCCCTAAACTTCTTCACTGAGTCTTTCTAGAACAAGGGGCCACTCCTCCTTTCTTCTTGTACCTCATTTGATGTATGGATTATGTTTGGGGTATTCCAGTTTTCTAGGTCAATATCCACTTATTAGTGAGTGCATACCATGAGTCACCTTTTGAGTCTGGGTTACCTCACTTAGTATGATGTTTTCTAGCTCCATCCATTTGCCTAAGAATTTCATGAATTCATTGTTTCTAATGGCTGAACAGTACTCCATTGTGTAGATATACCACATTTTTTTGCATCCACTCTTCTTTTGGGAGATACCTGGGTTCTTTCCAGCATCTGGCAATTATAAATAGGGCTGCTATGAACATAGTAGAGCATGTATCCTAATTACATGGTGGGGAATCCTCTGGGTATATGCCCAGGAGTGGTATAGCAGGATCTTCTGGAAGTGAGGTGCCCAGTTTTCGGAGGAACCGCCAGACTGATTTCCAGAGTGGTTGTACCAATCTGTCTTATTTTTAAATACTTTATTAAAATAAAATACAATTATCCATGAAGAAAAGTATTAACCTTCTTCTTTATTTAATTTTTTTTTTACTAATTCTTTAATCTTTTTTCAGTCCAGATTTTATCCTCTAACAGTCTACTTTTGAACTGTTCCACATCCCACACCTCCTTTGCCTGTCTCCAAATTCCCCTACCATCACCCCCCACATCAACTTACCTCCCTACTCCCTACTCCCAGTTACTCTTAATTGCTGTATGAAGCCTCTCTGATAGTGACTGATGTTTATGTGGTAGACTCCTGTCTACTAGTACAGTGGCAAATATTTAGAAATGATTTCATTGGCTGTCTTTTTGTTTCTGGAGCCTATATTATTTTCTCCTAGGTCTCAGGTCTATCTGACCTCTAATTCCTGGAACACTATACTAGTCATTTCTTAGCCAATTTCTGAAATTTCTCAGACAATTTCTGTCCCAGGGTTTTCCACAGAAAATATTGCAGGCAGGACCAAGGTAGGTCAAATGTTTTGTGGGTGGGTGGTATCCAAACTCCTCCACAGGAAGACTTCTCTGGTTAAAGGAGATGCCTATTTCAGGTTTCATATCCCCATTGCTATGGTCATACTTGTAGATTTCTGGGAGTTTCCATTGAAATAAGTTTCCAGTTTGTCCCTGAGATGCATCCCAATGACAGTTTCTCTCCCTGTGCTTCCTCCCTCCATCCACCCCTCAGCTGATACCCCTCCTTTTCTCATCTCCAACACACTCCACAGCCTACTTATGATATATATATATATATATACTTTTTCCAGGGTGATTAATGTGCTCTCCCTATGGCCTCCTTGTTACTTAACCACTGGGGATGTCTGCATTGCAGTATGATTTTCCTTTACACCTAATATCAACTTTTAAGTGGGAACATAGGATATTTTTCTTTCTGGTTTTGGGTTACCTCCCTGAGGATGATTTATTTCTAGTTCCATTCATATATTGGCAAGTTTCATAATGTTATTTTTATCAGCTTAGTCATACTCTATTCTGTAAGAGTGCTGGATATTATGATTAAAGCTGCTATGAACATGGTTGAAAAAGTGCCAGTGGCAAACTAATCAAAAAGAAACTGTGGAAGACCCAGGAGGACATGGGCACAGGGGAAAAGTTCCTGAATAGAACACCAATAGCTTATGCTCTAAGATCAAGAATTGACAAATGGGACCTCATAAAACTACAAAGTTTCTGTAAGGCAAAGGACACCGTCAAAAGGACAAAACGTTAACCAACAGACTGGGAAAGGATCTTCACCAATCCTAAATCCGACAGAGGGCTAATATCTAATATATACAAAGAATTCAAGAAAGTAGAACCCAGAGAACCAAATAACCCCATTAAAAAGTGGGGTACGAAGCTAAACAAAGAATTTTCACATGAAGAACTTCGGAGAGCTGAGAAACACCTAGAGAAATGTTCAACATCATTAATCATTAGGGAAATGCAAATCAAAACAACCCTGAGATTTCACCTTACACCAGTCAGAATGGCTAAGGTCAAAAACTCAGGAGACAGCAGGTGTTGGCGAGGATGTGGAGAAAGAGGAACACGCCTCCACTGCTGGTGGGATTGCAAGATGGTGCAACCACTTTGGAAATCAGTCTGGCGGTTCCTCAGAAAACTGGGCATGTCACTTCCTGAGGACCCTGTTATACCACTACTGGGCATATATCCAGAGGATTCTTCAGCATGCAATAAGGACACATGCTCCACTATGTTCATAGCAGCCCTATTTGTAGTAGCCAGAAGCTGGAAAGAACCTAGGTGTCCTTCAACGGAGGAATGGATACAAAAAATGTGGTATATTTACACAATGGAGTACTATTCAGCCATTAGAAACAATGAATTTATGAAATTCTTAGACAAATGGATGGATCTGGAGGACATCATACTAAGTGAGGTAACCCAGTCTCAGAAGATCAATCATGGTATGCACTCACTGATATGTGGATATTAGCCTAGAAACTTTGAATACCCAGGATATAATCCACAAATTAAGTGATGTCCAAAAAGAATGGAGGAGTGGCCCCTGGTTCTGGAAAGACTCAGTGCAAGAGTATAGGGGAATTCCAGAACAGGGAATTGGGAAGGAGTGAATGGAAGAACAGGGGGATGGAAGAGGGCTTATGGGACTTGCGGGGAGTGGGGACCCAGAAAAGGGGAAATCATTTGAAATGTAAATAAAAATATTATCAATAAAAAAAAAGTGTCAGTGGAGTAGAATGGAGCTTTTTTAGGTATATGTCCAGGAGTGGTATACCTGGGTTCTGAGGTAGACTGCCTCCCAATTTTCTGAGAAATCACCTCATTGAGTTGCTATTCCTCACTTTCTTTTCTATCAGATGCAGTGTATCTGATTTTATATTGAGGATGTAGATACACCTGGACTTGAGTTTTGTACATGGTGATTAATATAATAAATATAATAATATAATATAATATAATATAATATAATATAATATAATATAATATAATATAATATAATATAATATAATGTAAATATAGGTTGATTTGTAATCTTCTAGGTTCGAATAACACCATTTGTTTAAAATGCTTTCTTCTTTCCATTGTAAAATTATGGCTTGTTTGTTAAAATCATGGGTCCATAGAAGTTTGAATTAGTGTATCTCTCTTCTCTTTGAATTTACTGATAAACCTGTCAATTTTATGCCAGTACCATATAGTTTTTCTTACTCTAGCACTGTAGTAGAGCTTGAAATTATGAGTAGTGATTCTTTAAGGTGTTCTTTTAATATACAATATTGTTCTAATTATCCTTTATTTTTGAGGATTTTTAAATGAGACTTATTTTCCTGATACTTTGCATATTCTGGATATGAATTCTCTATCAGATATATATATATATATATATATATATATATATATATATATATATATATATATATATATATATATATATATCCCTGGCAAAGACTCTGTCTTACTCTCTGGGTTTCTCTATGGGTTTCTTCTTCTTTTTCTTCTTCTTCTTTTTCTTCTTCTTCTTCTTCTTCTTCTTCTTCTTCTTCTTCTTCTTCTTCTTCTTCTTCTTCTTCTTCTTCTTCTTCTTCTTCTTTTTCTTCTTCTTCTTCTTCTCCTCCTTCTCCTTCTCCTCCTCCTCCTCCCCCTCCTCCTCCTCCTTCTCCTCCTCCTCCTCCATCTCCTCCTCCTCCTCCTCCTCCTTCTCCTCCTCCTCATTCTCCTCCTCCTCCTCCTTCTCCTCCTCCTCCCCCTCCTCCCCCTCCCCCTCCTCCTCATTCTCCCCCTCCCCCTCCCTCTCTCCCTCTCCCTTCCCCTCCTCCTCCCCCTCCTCCTCCCCCTCCCCTTCGCCTCCTCCTCCTTGTGCTCCTCCTCCTCCTCCTCCTTCTACTCCTCCTCTTCTTCTTCTCCTGTGAAGTTTAGTATTTTTCTATCAAGGTCTGTAATGAATTGCTTTGGAATTTTGACAGTAATTATGTTTGAATATGTAGATTGCTTTCCTTAGATAGCCACTTTTACTATGTTAATCCTACTGTTCCATGAGCACTGAGGTTCTTTCTATCTTCTGATATCTTCCCCAACTTCTTTCTTCAAGATTTGAAGTTCTTACCATGTAGGACTTTCACTTGCTTGGTGAAATTTTGCCAAATATATTTTATATTCTGTATATCTATTATGAATAATATTGGTACCTTGATCTTTCTTCATCCATTTATAATTTTTATATAGTATGGTTACTGATGATTTTTGAGTTAGTATTGTTTCCAGTTACTTTGCTGAAACTATCAGTTGATAAAGTTCTTGATGGAAAATTTTTGTATCATTTATGTATACTATCATATCATCTGCAAATAGATATGATTTGATGTATTCATTTCCAATTTGTATCCTTTTGATCTCCTTTAGTTTTCTTATTGCTCTACCTAGATCTTTAATTACTATGTTTAATTAGATACATAGGGAGTGCACAGTTTTTGTTTGTCTCAATTTTAGTGGAATTTATTTGAAGTTTTCTGTATTTGATTTGATGCTGCCCATAAGCTTGTTTCAAATTACCCTTATTATATTTAGTCATGATTTATATATATATATATATATATATATGTATATATATATATATATATATATATATGTGTGTGTGTGTGTGTGTGTGTGTGTGTGTGTGTAAGTGTGTGTGTGTATAAAATTTGATATTATAGTATCAAAATAATATGTATATTATAATATCAAATTTATAGAGTATCAAACATATAGTATCAAACATAAATATATATTTGACATTATAGTATCAAAATAAAATAATGCTTAAAAAAGAGGCCCAGATTACTTTTTAGAAATTGTGCTTTCCATAGTACTTACCTCTCTATAAAATTGATTACCACATTTCTGAGCATTTATTTACCATTTCACTTCTCTCTCTGACACATGGCTTCCCCATTTTTCAATTCAAATTTTGAATATATTATTATTTTCATAGGAAAATCAACCTGTAATTACACAGAGAAGCATAAAACTTAAACTCAGGATTCATATACTAATTAAGCCCTAAGATAAGATATTTATAATTTACATACTAGCTTTTGATGGAAAAAAGATAGACATTCACATTGGGATTGGTCATAATGTATAGAAGCATTGTTGTATGTGTTTCCACATGTATATTAAGGAATGTGTGCCTGTTTGTTCACAGGTGTGAAGACCAGAGATTTAGACTGGTGTTTCTTCTTCAGTTGTTCTTCATCTGTTTTCCACACACTGGTCTGGCTACTTCTTCAGGGTTTATCTATCTTTTTCCCCCCTAACTACACAACATAAGTTACAGATACATTTTGTGGCCCTGAATTTCATAGATTTCTATATCATATGTAATTCCTTAGTGTCTGAAATCAGGTCCTCATGCATAAATGGTAGGCACTTTATATACTGAGGTTTCTTCTCAGCTATAAAATGTCTTTCTAAATGGATACTTGAATGAAATAAGAATAGACTTCTAGCAAATAATATGCATGTTTTGAGTATATAAAATTACTATTGCCTTGATGGTGAATATGGAGACATGGTCAAATGTGGATTTCCTTCTTGTGCCATGCCTTCATACCAAGAGTCTCTGGTATAACATACCTTCATTTTGACATGAATGTGTTGCTTATTTTACAAATATTATGCTTACTTAACTTGTGTTGAGTACTTTTTATTTGCTATAAGCTCCCTCAGTCAGGACATTTTTATTCAGTTTTAGATTCAGTGATAGAGGAACATGAATGGTAGGACATGATCACCTAAGCATGCAGAGATGTGTAAGGTAAAGCTGAATAAAAGGAGTATAGTATCACATGCAGAAATGTTACACCACTTCATCTTACCTGGAACACTTATGTACTAAGAAGTAGACACTTAACAAGAATACTTTGGACAAGTGGAACTGAAGTACATATGTAAAGTGGGAGCAAATATTTATGTACCCAAGCCTTAGAATCTCAAGTACCGTGAGAATACCAATGCATTTACAGGATTTAGTAGCTATATTTACCTTTAATCTTTAACTACAGAAACTCTGATTGAAATTCAAATCACTTTTAATAACAGCACAGGACTATATCTCTGAAGGACCACTGTGTCTCCCAGTTAGTCTTTATACTTCTAATCAACCCACCCAACTCCAATATTCACACTTCTAATCCTCCAAGCAATATGAGCAATATGTGAAAATTGGATAAAATAGAATATTAGAAGAGGAATAACTCCTTAAGTAGGCATAAATTATGTTGACCACTTTTCAATCTTCAAAGGAAATAATTAGAGTTCAAGTATAAGTGGACCTCTTAAAATACAATTGCAAGATCATAGGCTCCGGGCTCGCAAATCTGAAAAACAGCTTTAGCTTTGGAGAGTATTGTGCTGCCTCTACTTACTTATAGACAGCAAGGTGAGTGAATTTGCAGCAGCAGCATACTACAGACACTAACTGCCTCTTCCTCTCCAAGAACTTACTTTAAAGTAAAATCTTAATAACAAAAATGTATGAATTGAGGTACTGTGATTGTATACTATGCTGGAAGTATTTGCAACATATAGTCTCATTAAAAGTTGGTTATTCTTGCATATAACTCTCTCTGTGTGGATATATATGTCTTAACTACATTTTTAGTTTTGAAACATAATTTACTGCAAAATGCCAAAGAGAAAGATACTGATTGGAAGATACATGTGAAAGAGTTGTTAAAATTAAGGTAATGTATTGCTCAGTAGTAGATTACATGCTTAAGTTAGCATTGTCAGCCCTTCAGTACAGAAAAAAATTAAAAAAAAAAAAAAACAATTACATGCCATTTCCCACAAAAGGAAAAAGAGTCTCCTATACATAATTCTTAATAAATCTCTTAAAATACATTAATAATTTTATTCATGTATTTAAAACTTTAAAAATATTTAACATATTTTCCAAGTTACTGTATTTGTGTGCATGTCTGTGTTTGTGTGACTTGATGCACAACAATGGTACATAGATTTACAGTTAGCCATTTTTTAGTCATTTTGTGCATATAGCTATATGACATGATCACATATATGATTGCATAATCTATAATGAGTATAATATATTATTATTTCATTTTGAGTTGTTTCTCACCCTATAAATAATGTCAATGTCTTATGAATTTTCTGACTTTTCACTTCTCTTTACAATTTTAATGACTTTTTTGAGTTGAAAGTATAATTCCTTTCTAATGTATTGCCAATTAATCAGAAGAACTAAGCTCTCTACACTAGGAACTTCAAATTTTTATTTAAATAGTTCCTGATATAACTTGCAATTAACACTTTGATTTTTCTTTTACTCTAAATTGTTTGGAATTAGGAGTTATTTAGAGGACAGAGTTAAAAAGTCTAAAAAAATTAGTGCAGTGGAAAGTTTCTGGAATCTATGAGGAAGACCTCAGTGAGGAGTTTTCATAGTAGAGGGCATGGAGTCTGAAATGACCATCTTTTGTAGCCAGGCAAGACTCATGCTGGTGAGACTGGAATGCTTTCATTTAACTTTTTGTGTTAGGGGGCTCCTAGGAACATCCCTACACAACCCAGGCTGTTGCTAGGACAGAAGTTTGTCCTTCAGAATCTGGCGATGGAGCTCCATTTTCAAGGACAATGCTAACACAGCTCATTGAATGCTCAGAGATCAAACTGGGGCCTCAATAGAGTCTTCACTCCTATGTTCTATCCTCTTTGGTTTGTAAAGGTACTCTGCAGGATAAGGAGAGAGAATTCTAGAAAAGAACCCTGCCATAAAACACTTGACATATAATCTTTCCTGTTTGCAAGAGTGTTGGGGCAATGGTGGTACAGAACTCAGGGGAATGTCCTACCAACATCTGGTTTATGTTGAGGCCTATGCCACATGAAGGAACCCAGGTCTTAAACTCCCTGGAAAGCCAAAAAAGAGACTGGATAACTCATAGGTTTTGTGTAGAATCAAATACAACTGGAAAAAAAGTCAATGAAATAATTCCTAATGATATTCATTGTCCAGTTTGGATGTGAGGGTTTTGTCTCATCTTCAAGTATCTTGTTTTGTTGTGTTCAGTTTCTGTCTTTAGAAAGCTTGCTTTTTTTTCTGAATGAAAAGGGTGAGCAGGGGTAGTAGATTTGGGAGAAAAGGAAGGGGTGTGTGCATATGTGTGTGCGTGTGCGTGTGCGTGTGCGTGTAAGGAGATATAGGAGGAATGGAGAGAGAAGAACCTGTGTTCGGAATGTACTGTATGACAGAGCAATCTATTTTCACTATTATTTTAGATGGAGTAGTTGTTGTTTCTCATGAAGATTTAGTCATCTCTCTAGAATATGACTAAATGAAGCACATATTTTTAACCCACTGACTTTTATTATGGAATTATTTTGTGGTTATTCAGTGTAACAAGCACAATTTAGCCATGGCTCTCAGTGAGAAAAATAGAAGCATTTCCATAGATAGTACCTACTAACTTCACACACCTATCAGTGATAAATAAGGACTCATGATCTCCTCCTCAATGAATGAGGAAACACTGGTGACTCAATCTCATACAGGTTTAGTGTATGTCTGCTGAAGATTGAAAACAAATGTTTCCTGAGAAGATTAAAACCTTAATCAACAAAATACATCCATAATAATGGCCATTAAGCAAATCTGTGAAGTTTTTTTCTGATTAATGGTTGAAACTAAGAATCCTATACTTCAGGTAGTACCACTTCTCAAAAGGTTACTTTGGGGTACACTTAAAAAATCTTGGAGAGCAAAATATGGTAAGTGAGCTTAAAAGGAGCATTCTCCCATGATCACTGCTTCAGTTACTAGCTACAAGTTTCTGGATTGGTTGAGATCCTGCCTTTATTGCTGGCAATGCTATGTTGTTGAGTGGGACATAAAAGTCAAATAAAGCATTTCATTACTAGTTGCTCTTGGTTATTATGTTTATCACATCAATAGAAACTTAACTAGAATAACATAGCTTTAGTGAACTCATTAATATAATGCTTTGTGATATACAAAGACACTGTTTCCAAGAATTCCTTGGCAAACTCTGACTGTTGTGGTGTTTTACCTTTTCTACTATGTGCCTTGAGCCTTGAGAGAACAGTTGAAGTATAAATGTCATATTCTGAGCAGAGCACTGCATAATCCCTTATCCTTGGCACTTTGACCAGTTCTAAGTCTCAGTATTAACCACTTCCCACTATAACAGTAAGGATTCAAGTGAAGTCTCAGGAAACAATAAGAGCTATGAACATGAGATGAGAAGGCAATGTTCTACTATAACCATTTAGTAAAACACTAATAATAGGATCTCTTCTAGGGCAAATGACCAGTTTTAGGATTACCAAGAAAGAAACCCCTCCATGAAGCAGGTTTCGATTTCTACAGAAGATGTCTAGTGAGTCCTATAAAAGCCACACCAATATTGGAAGGGTTGGGAATTTTTCCAGGCAGAGCGTTTTTTTATTCTCATGATGAATAGAACTTGGTAGCAGTTTTGATCACTTATTCCCACAGCAGTGTGCATAGAATGTTTTATCATTATGGAAGACACACAGCAACGAGTAAATACTCACTCAGCTCTAACTTGATTTCTCAATAACTTGAAACCCAAAATTGCAGTATCTTAATGATCAGGGTCTTAAGACTTTATTGTAGTGTGAAACCAATAACACTGGGGACAGCCTACAATGTTTTAGGAGGTATACCAGGCTTCATGACCAACAACAGTTTATGAAGAATTTTCTGTAACTGATACAGGAATTTAAAAATAGCATCCTATGGTTACTAAGAGGGTCACTGTGGAATGCTACATGGCATATTTGAAATACTTATTTTAAACAACATTTTAATGAACTTATGAACTAATAGTTTTCCATCTGGTAAACACCATCTTGACTTCAATATCACACGTGTGTTGTTATCTTCATTCTACAAGGCCTCCTTTATTCCATTCTCAACCTGTTAAGAAGCTTCTTCTGATCTGTTTGCATAATTTCAAAACAAGAAAAATAATCCCTATTTTATTCTAACATGAAGCAAAATGACTAATTCTCTGGATATTTTTGTATTGGGTCAATTAAAAACTACTTAAATTCTTTTTAAAAATCCCTGGGCATTTAAAAATGTGAGGAACAAAATACTAAAATACCATTCAGATTTTTAAATTCATTTTTTACTTTTTTACTTATTCACTTTACATTCGACTCACTGCCTGGCCTCCCCCTCCCACAATCCTTCCCCTGCCACCTTCTCTTTTCCTCTGAATGTAGGGCTCCCCTATAGGTATCCCCCTACTCTGGCTCTTCAAGTCTCTGTAAGGCTAGGAGCTTCCTCTTCCACTGAGGCCAGGCAGGGCAGCCCAGCTAGAAGGACATATCCAACATATAGGCAACAGTATTTCGAATAACCCCCATTCTTGTTGTTCAGGACTCACATGTAAACCAAGCTGCACATCAGTATATCAACTTCGTATGCGAGGGGAGTAACAACCTCTGTATTTTAGGAACCCCTTAGGGTGACCAACAGAGTCAACTAACTTGAACCCTTGGGGATCTCAGAGTCTGAAACAAATACCATTATTAATAAAGTGTAAATCATTTTTAAATGCATTTATTGAATGGTCTTCTCATTTTAGCAATAATAGCTAGAAAGAGATATCTCTGTAGAGATTTAATAACTGAGTTCATTTTAAATTTTAACATAGCATTATTTGCAATTCTGATTAAAACTCTACTGAAATTATGCAAAGATTCTAGTTTTGTCAAAATAAGATATTTGAACAACTTTAATGGAGTACAAGAAACCACAGAATTAAAATATGTAACACATTTTATGTATAATTGCCAGCATAATAACTGAAGAGCAAATAGTCATATTGAATGTAATAAGTGAAATTTCCAATGACAAATGTATTTAATATCAAGTATATTGGTATACTGGCTGTTAGATATATTTACGACATAAGTAATTTCATAACATGGTTTAGTCAAGAAATACCTATGCTCTGAGGTCTTCCATTGGAAAGTATTTAGAGTATACTGGAGCAGTGGGTGGATAAGGCTTACTGTGAGCAATTCAATAGTCTCTAAAGAACTTTTGTTGTACTGATAACTTCAGTAATCACTTTACATTTCTTGTCTGTAGAGCACCCAGCCTTAGACCTCTCTCCTTACAGGAATGAATAGGGAGTAATATTCAGGATTCAGCCATTGAATCTGGCATATTACTCTTTAAATTATAGAAAAAAAATTACATCATTTAATCACTGAGAAAAATTGGTAATGAGCTTAAGCATAGTATTTAAAAAACAAGATGCAAATAACTACTTTTGTTTATGCAATTAGACTTTAAGAATTTGGAATGATGTAGAAAGCTAAGTAAGATAGAAGTAGCAATTACTTTAAGAATGAGGTAAAATATCTCAGCAAATGTCAGATGACATGGCATATATTTTATGGTGTATATGTGTGTATGTGTGTGTGTGTCATATTTTTTCAAGTATATATGCATGCATATGCAAATTATTCTCTTCTGTACATGTGCATTTGCAAGACAGAGGCCAACTTTGAATTCACACCTCAAGCAATGGGAAAATTACCTTTTGAGTCAAAAATCTCTCAGTGAACACACCATTTTGTTTCAGCAAGGCTAGGTTGCTTAATATTCACAGAAATTTACCAGTCTGTATTCCCCACATCGCTGAGGTTACAAGTGTGCAGCACAATGGCTTGCTTTCTAAATAGGTTCTGGGACCTATATTCAGGTTTTGGTCTATGCATTTAATTGGAAATTTGAATGTTCCAGCAATTGCATGTACCAAGAAGTCAAAGTAGAAATTCATCAGAATATGCTAATTTTCTATGGTTAATAAGAAAAGCTTGCTTGTGACACAGAAACAATGTGCAATACGATCAAAGACATTACATATACATACATATATATATATATATAATATTTTTATATATTGTAATATATATAATATTACAATCCAAATGTAATTTGTTTGTTTTACATTCCAAATGCTTTCCCCTTTCCTGGTCCCCTCCCCCATATGTCCCATAAACCTTCTTCTCTCCACCAATTCCCCAATCACCCCCACTCCCATTTCTCTATTCTGGTACTCCCCTACAATGCTGGATCCAGTCTTTCCAGGACCAGGGCCCTCTCCTTCCTTCTTCATGGGAATCAATTGATATGCTAATTGTGTCTTGAGTATTCAGAGCTTCTGGGCTAATTAATATCTACTTAACAGTGATTGCATTCCATGTGTATTCTTTTGTGATTGCATTACCTCACTTAAGATGATATTTTCCAGTTCCAACAATTTGCCTAAAAGTTTCATGAATTCATTGTTTTTAATTGCTGAGTGATATTTCCATTGTGTAAATATACTACATATTCTGTATCCATTCCTCCATTGAGGGACATCTGGGTTCTTTCCAGCTTCTGGCTATTATAAATAAGGCTGCAATGAACATAGTGGAGCATGTGTCCTCATTGCATGCCAGGGAGTCCTCTGAGTATATGCCCAGGAGAGGTATAGCAGGGTCCTCAGGAAGTGTCCTGCCCAGTTTTCTGAGGAACTGACAGACTGATTTCCAGAGTGGTTCTACCATCTTACAATCCCACAAGCAGTGGAGGAATGTTCCTCTTTCTTCGCATCTTTGTCAACACCTGCTGTCTCTTGAGTTTTTAACCTTCAGAATTCTAACTGATGTGAGCTGAAATCTCAGGGTTGTTTGATTTGCATTTCCCTAATGACTAATAATGCTAATCATTTCTTAAGGTGCTTCTCAGCCATCCTAATTTTTTCATTTGAAAATTCTTTCAGCTCTGTACCACATTTTTAATAGGGTTATTTGGTTCTCTAGGGTCTAACTTTTTGAGTTCCGTGTATATATTGGATATTAGCCCACTGTCAGATGAAGGTTTGGTGAAGATCATTTCCCAATTTGTTGGTTGCCCTTTTGCCCTTTTGAAGGTGTCCTTTGTCATACAGAAACTTTGTAATTTTATGAGGTCCCATTTGTCAATTCTTGATCTTAGAGCATAAGCTATTGGTGTTATGTTCAGGAACTTTTCCCCTGTGCACATGTCCTCAAGGGTTTTCCCCAGTATCTTTTCTATTAGTTTCAGTGTGTCTGGTTTACGTGGAGTTCCTTGATCCACTTGGAGTTGAGCTTAGTGCAACGAGATAACGATGGATCCATTCGCATTCTTCTGCATGATAACCTCCAATTGAACTAGCTCAATTTGTTGTAAAGGCTATCTTTTTTCCATTGGATGGTTTCATCTCCTTTGTTGAAGATCCAGTGACCATAGGTGTGTGCGTTCATTTCTGGGTCTTCAATCCTATTCCATTGGTCCACTTGCGTGTCACTGTACCAATGCCATGCATTTTTTAACACTATTGCTATGTAGTATTGCTTGAGGTCTGGGATACTGATTCCCCCAGAAATTATTTTACTGTTCAGAATAGTTTTAGCTATCCTGGTTTTTGTGCTATGCCAGATGAATTTGAGAATTGCTCTTTCTGACTATATAAAGAACTGAGTTGGGATTTTGGTGGGGATCGTGTTGAATCTGTAGATTGATTTTGGCAAGATGGCCATTTTAACTATATTAATCCTGTCAATCCACAAGCATGGAAGTTTTTTCCATTTTCTGAGGTCTTCTTTGATTTCTGTCTTCAGAGACCTGAAGTTCTTGTCATACAGATCTTTTATTTGTTTGGTTAGAGTCACACCAAGATACTTTATATTGTTTGTGGCTATTGTGAAGGGTGTCATTTCCCTAGCTTCTTTTCAGCCTGCTTATCCTTTGAGTACAGAAAGGCAACTGATTTGCTTGAGTTGATTTTATAACCAGCCACTTTGCTGAAGTTGTTTATCAAATATAGGAGTTCTCTGGTAGAGTTTTTTTGGTCACATAATTAGGCTATCATATCATCTACAAATAGTGATAGTTTGACTTCTTCCTTTCCAATTTGTATCCCTTTGAAATACTTGTCTAATTGCTCTAACTAGAACTTCAAGTACTATATTGAAAAGATATGGAGAGAGAGAACAGCCTTGTCTAGTCCCTGATTTTGCTGGGATTGCTTCAAGTTTCTCTCCATATAGTTTGATGTTGGCTACTGGTTTGCTGTATATTGCTTTAAATATGTTTAGGTATGGGCCTTGAATTCCTGTTCTTTCCAAGACTTTTAGCATGAAAAGATGCTGAATTTTGTCATATGCATTTTCAGCATCCAATGAAATGACCACGTGTTTTATTTATTTATTTTTTTTTAGTTTGTTATGTAGCAGATTGTATTGACGTTTTTCCATATATTGAACCACCCCTGCATCGATGGGATGAAGCCTACTTGATCATGGTGGCTGATTGTTTTGATATGATCTTGGATTCAGTTGGCAAGAATTTTATTTAGTATTTTTGCATCGATATTCAAACGGGAAATTGGCCTTAAGTTTCCTTTCTTTGTTGGATCTTTGTGTGGTTTTGGCACCAGCGTATTTGTGGCTTCATAGAACCAGTTGGGTAGTTTTCCTTCTGTTTCTATTTTGTGGAATAGTTTGAACAGTATTGTTGTTAGGTCTTCTTTGAAGGTCTGATAGAATTCTGCACTAAAACCATCTGGTCCCGTGCTTTTTTTGCTTAGAAGACTTTCTATGACCCCTTTTTATTTCTTTAGGGGTTATTGGACCATTTAAATGATCTATTTGATTCTGATTTAATTTTGGTGTTTGGTATCTGTCAAGGAAATTGTCCATTTCCTCCAGATTCTCCAGTTGTGTTTAGTATTGGCTTTTGTAATAGGATTTGATGATTTTCTGAATTTCCTCAGTTTCTGTTGTTATATCTCCCTTTTCATTTCTAATTTTGCTAATTTGGATACTGTCTCTGAGCCCATTGGTTAATCTGGCTAAGGGTTTATCTATCTTGTTAGTTCTCTCAAAGAACCAGCTCCTAGTTTTGTTGATTCTTTGTATGATTCTCTTTGTTTCTATTAGATTGATTTCAGCCTTGCATTTGATGATTTCTTGTCTTCTATTCCTCCTGGGTGAATTAGCTTCTTTTTGTTCCAGGGCCTTCAGGTGTGTTGTTAAGCTGCTAGTGTATGCGCTCTCCATTTTCTTTTTTGAGGCACTTAAGGCTATGAGTTTTCCTCTTAGCACGGCTTTCATTGTGTCCCATAGATGTCGGTATGCTGTGTGTTCGGTTTATTTATATTCTAAAAAGTCTCTGATTTCTTTCTTTATTTTTTCATTGACCAAGGTATCATTGAGTATTGTTCAGTCTCCATGTGTATGTAGGCTTTCTCTTGTTTTTGTTTCTATTGAAGACCTCTTTTATGATGTAGTGATCTGATAGGAGGCATGGGATTAGTTCAATCTTCTTATATTTGTTGAGGTCTGTCTTGTGACCAATTATGTGATCAATTTTGGAGAAGGAAACATGAGGTGCTGAGAAACAGGTGTATTCTTTTGTTTTAGGATGAAATTTTCCATATATATATATATATATATGTTAAATCCAATTGGTCCAAAGCTTCAATTAGTTTCACTGTGTCCCTGTTTAGTTTCTATTTTCCTGAAAGGTCCATTGAGAAGTATGTACTGTTGAAGTCACCCACAATTATTGTGTTACATACAATGTGTGCTTTGAGCTTAAATAAATTTTATTTTACAAATGAGGGTGCCCTTGCATTTGGAGCATAGATGTTCAGGATTGAAAGTTCTTGGAATATTTTTCCTTGGACAGCAAGAAGTGTCCTTCCATGTCTTTTTTGATTACTTTAGGTTGAAAGTCAATTTTATCTGATAATAGAGTGGCTACTCCAGCCATGTTCCTGAGGCCATTTGTTTGTAGAATTGTCTTCCAGCCTTTTACTCTAAGGTAGTGCTTGTCTTTGACCCTGAGGTGTTTTTCCTGTATGCAGCAAAATGTAGCGTCCTGTTTACGAATCCAGTCTGTTAATCTATGCCTTTTTGGGGGGAATTGAGTCAATTGATGTTAAGAGATATTAAGGAAGAGTGATTATTATTTCATGTCATTTTTGAAGTTATTTTTTATACTTGGTTGGTTATCTTCTCTTGGGTTTGAAGAAATAAGTTTACTATCCTGCTTTTTCCAGGGTGTAGTTTTTCTCCTTGTATTGGTGTTTTTTTCCTATTATCCTTTGTAGGGCTGATTTTGTGGAAAGATACTGTGTAAATTTGGTTTAGTCATGGATTAACTTGTTTTCTACATCTATGGTGATTGAGAGTTTCACTGGGTATAGTAGTTTTCGCTGGCATTTGTGTTCTCTTATAGTCTGCATTAGATCTGCCCAGGGTCTTCTAGCTTTCATGGTATCTGGAGGGAGGTCTAGTGTAATTCTGATAGATCTTCTTTTATATGTTACTTTCCCCTTTTCTCTTATTGCCTTTAATATTCTTTCTTTGCTAGTACATTTGGGGTTTTGATTATTATGTGATGGGAGGTATTTCTGTTCTGGTCCAGTCTCTTTGGAATTCTATCAGCTTCTTGTATATTGGTGGGAATCTCTCTCTTTAGCTTATGGAAGTATTTTTTCCATAATTTTGTTGAAGATATTTGCAGGCCCTTTAAGTTGTAAATCTTCACTCTCTTCTATGCCTATAATCCTTAGGTTTGGTCTTCTCATTGTGTACTGAATTTCCTGGATGTTTTGGGTTACAAGCTTTTTGCATTTTACATTTTCTTTCACTGTTGAATCCATGGTTTCTATGGTATCTTAGGCATCTGAGGTTCTTTCTTCTATCTCTTGTATTCTGTTGTTGATATTTGCATCTATGAACCTTATTTCTTCCCAAGGTTTTCTATCTCCAAAGTTGTTTCCCTTTGCAATGTCTTAGTTGCTTCTATTTCTGTTTTTAGATCCTGGATGGTTTTGCTCAGTTCCTTCACTTGCTTGTTTGTGTGACTTTTTATAATTCTTTAAGAGATTTTTGTTTTTCCTCTTTCATGACTTCTGCCTATTGATTCAATTCTCTTGTATTTCTTTAAGTGATTTTTGCATTTCCTCCTTATTGGCTTCTATCTCTTGACCCATATTCTCCTGAATTTCTTTAAATGATTTTTGTGTTTCCCATGTAAGGGCTTCTAAGTTTTGATCCATTTTCTCATCTATTTCTTTAAGAGATTTATTTATGTCCTTCTTGTGTTCCTCTAACAGCATCATGACCAGTAATTTTAAATCCAAATCTTGTTTTTCTGGTGTGTTGGGGTATCCAAGACTTGCTGTTCTTGGAGAATTGAGTTCAGATGCTGCCATATTGCCTTGATTTCTATTGATAACATTACTACATTTGTCTTTTGCCATCTGGTTATCTCTTCCATTAGTGGGTCCTGTTGTCTCGGGCTGGTGCTTGAACCTCCTGTAAGCCCGTAAGGCTATTTCCACACCACTAGATAACTGGGTTTTCCCTGGCACAGATTGCTGATGTGCTGCCCTCCTCTTGGGTGCTATTGGAGCCCTGCTTTGTCCTGCCCCAAGCAATGTTATACTCTGGTTTTCTCTGTGAACTGAACCTGGTGCTGCCCATCTGCTCTGTTAGGGAAGGAAAATGGTAGCGGGAATCCCACAGGCACCCAGCAGGGAACAGGACCCATGCCTGGCTGGTACCCAGACAAGCTGCTTATCTGCCCAGGTCCTGGGCACAGGCTTCAGTCTGCAACTCAGATGTCTGTCCCCAGAGATCTTAAACTCAGGATATCTCAGTACCTGGGACTGCTTGTTCTATCTGACAGGGCCAAAGACAATGTTTTATGTTTATGCATGCATATGTGTTTTATAAGTGTATATGAACTACATGCTTACTTATATAGAGACAAGACAGAACTGGAGAATATAGATAAATAACTTTACTAAATAAAGATAAATAAGACTTTTACCACATTGCAGTCACATGCAAAGAATATCAGCAGGCTTTGTTTTCAGGACCTGACCAGCAGATTATTATAGTACATTGCAGGAAATCTTAGACCTTACACAGAGATTGTCTGTAAACAACAGCGTATTAGGGCTAAAATGTATTTTAAAATATATTATGCCCATGTTGCTTTAATTACATGATAGTAAAATTTTATCGTGAAGCTTTTTAGTATTGTAACAGATGTCTATATACTATAAACATCAGAATGTCAGAAATTCATTGGGGGGTTATAAGATCCTTATTTCTAATTATGAAAACTACAAAGCAAACAAACAACACACATTTTTATTCCTTTTTCCTTAGTTTAGTTAATTTTCATTATCATTCTAAGTGAGGTCATGCTCTCTCTTCTCTCTCTCTCTCTCTCTCTCTCTCTCTCTCTCTCTCTCTCTCTCTCTCTCTCTCTCTCTTTCTCCCATTTGTAGATGTTAGTTTTGAAACTTAAAATGTATGTTTCATTTTTAATACCCATAGACTGCAAGAAGACAGTGAGTAGCCATGGGATAAGGTGTAGAACTGGGAGGTATACAGGGGTAAACTTGGAGTAACGGATTGATAAATACTAAAGTGTGGTAGGGGATTGAAGGGGAAAGTAGAGGAGAGATGGGAAGAATGAATAATGCTAAAGAACTTTCAAAATCTCAAATGGGAACCCAATATTGTAGCTTTATAAAACTCATAAATACACAAAAACTAGAATATTTTTAATCTAGTTATTCAATATGGCCAGTACTATACATCTTATACAAACAAAAGTCCCAGTGACAAGATCAAATATCCTCTTCCTGAGTTGTAGAATCAATTAGTCGCATTGACCCACTGAACAGTAGAAGTGAGTTCTATTGCTGTTGTCTGTATTCTATAACTTGATAGTAAGGTCTTACCTCTGAAGAAATCACATACTTGAATCATACAACATGGGAAAATCAAGCTGTAATTAATCTGTAAACTTTACCCATACTGGCTAGCTTTCATAGTCCTCAGAATTGTTACACACACAACCGAAGAAGAAACAATCATAAGCCTTGCTTCACAGTGAATCCATGGGCTACAGTAAGAGCAAGCCTGTTGACACATATTTGCTCACAAAAGAGTGGCAAAAATAATATGATTAACTTAAAGTAACCAAGTATCTTCTGATTGGATTTAAAGCTTATTATACATGGTAAAAATTCATATGTAGACCCTCTATAGGGGCCAAAAATGCATAGGTAGAAATGTTAGATGCACTAGAGGAGAAACTACCACTATTCTACCAGACATAGTATTAAATAAATTCATAATTATTTATAATAAACCTATGGACTTGTACATTTGTCAGCCACAATCATAGATGCTTCTTTTTTTGCAGCAGATGATAATTAACATAGAGTCCCACAATTAGTCAATATGCAGTTAATGAATGGCTGAAGAATTCTCAGCCTTACTGAGACATGAATTTGACAATTCCTTCTTCTAAAGTTCAGGGATTGTTGAAAAATATGGAGCATAAGGTTTGTAGGGACTAAATGACCATAATTGATTTTCAAGAGAATAGTGTTGTCAAGATAGAGCAAGGCAATTGAATCAGTGCTTGTGACAGTATACATAGAGTGCAACACTATTTATATCTCTGTTATTCAATGAAAATATATGCAAGTTAAAGTACATTCATACTCTGGAACTGTATTTCTTGTGTTTTTTTCTTTTCTTTTCATATTCATTTAATAACATGTCTATCATTTTTTGGTTGTTATTTGGGTTTTTTTGGATATACTTTATTTACAACACTTCCCTGTTCTGGTATTCATTACAATGCTTCACTGAGCCTTACCAGAACCAGCGGCCACTCCTTGGACATCATTTGATATGTGGATTGTGTCTTGTGTATTCCAAGTTTCTAGGCTAATATCTGCTAATCAGTGAGTGCATGCCATGAGTGTTCTTTTGAGACTGGGTTACCTCACTTAGGATGTTATTCATCAGCTCCATCCATTTGTCTAAGAATTTCATGAATTCATTGCTTTTAGTGGCTAAATAGTACTCCATTGTGTATATATACCATATTTTTGTATCCATTCCTCCATTGAGGGACATCTGGGTTCTTTCCAGCTTCTGGCTATTATAAATAGGTCTGCTATGAACACAGTGGAGCATGTATCCTTATTACATGCTGGGAAATCCTCTGGATATATGCCCAGGAGTGGTATAGCAGGGTCCTCCAGAAGTATCACACCCAGTTTTCTGAAGAACCACTAAACTGACTTCCAGAGTCATTGTACCAGCTTATAATCCCACCAGCAGTGGAGAAGTGTTCCTCTTTCTCCACATCCTCACCAACACTGGCTGTCTCCTGGATTTTTAATCTTAGACATTCTGACTGGTGTGAGATGAAATCTCAGTGTTGTTTTGATTTGCATTTCCCTAATGACTAATGATGTTGAACATTTCTTAAGGTGCTTCTCAGACAACCTGAAGTTTTTCAGGTGAAAATTCTTTGTTTAGTTCTGTACCCCAATTTTTAATAGGGTTATTTGGTTTCCTGGATCTAACTTCTTGAGTTCTTTGTTGGTAGAGATCTTTTCCCAATTTGTTGGTTGCTGATTTGTCCTTTTGACAGTGTCTTTTGCCTTACAGAAACTTTGCAATTGTATGAGGCCCCATTTGTCAATTCTTGAATTTTATGATGTCCCATTTGTCAATTCTTGATCTATGGAATAGGATTGAAGAACCAGAAATTAACCCACACACCTATGGCCACTTGATCTTCAACAAAGGAGCTGAAAACACCCAGTAGAAAAAAAGATAACCTTTTCAACAAATGGTGCTGGTTCAATTGGAGGTCAGCATGCAGAAGAATGTGAATTGATCCATTCTCTTCTCCTTGTACTAAGCTCAACTCCAAGTAAATCAAGGACCTCCACATAAAGCCAGACACACTGAAACTAATAGAAAAGAAACTGGGGAAGACCCTTAAGAACATGGGCACAGGGGGTAAGTTCTTGAACAGAACACCAATAGCTTTTGCTCTAAGATCCAAAGGAACTTTTCTAAAGGTTAAATCACACATTGTAACTCACACAATATTTGTGGGGAACTTGCATACCCCACTCTCTTCAATGGAAAGATCAGGAGAAAAAAGCAGAAACAAAGTGAAACTAACAGAAGTATTGGACAAAATGGATGTAACAGATAGCTATAGAACATTTCATCAAAAATCAAAAGAATGTACATTCTTCTCAGGACCTCATAGTACCATCTGCAAAATTGACAACAGATCTCAACAGATATAAGAAGATTGAACTAATCCCATGCCTCCTATCAAATAACTATGGAGTAAGGGTGGTCTACCATAGCCACAAAAAACAACAAAAAGCCCACCTACACATGGAAGCTGAACAATGCTCTACTCAATAATAACTTGTTCAAGGAAGAAATTAGGAAAGAAATCAAAGACTTTTTAGAATTAATGAAAAGAAAGGCACAGCATACCCAAATTTATGAGACACAATGAAAACAATGGTAAGAGGAAAATCAATGGCTCTGAGTGCCTCCAAAAAGAAGCTGGAGAGAACATACACTAGCAGCTTGACAGCACAGATTATAGCTCTATAACAGAAAGAAGCTAATATACCCAAGAGGAGTAGACTGCAGCAAACTCAGGGTTGAAATCAACCAAGTAGAAACAAAAAGAACTACACAAAGAATCAACAAAATTAAGAAACTAGTTCTTTGAGAAAATCAACAAGATAGATACACAATTATACTAAAGGGCACAGAGACAGTACCCAAATTAAGAAAATCAGAATGAAAAGTCAGATATAACAACAGAAACTGAGGAAACACAAAAAATAATCAGATCCTATTACCATACTCAACACAAATGGAAAATATGGATGAAATGGAAAATTTTCTAGACAGATACCAGATACCAAAGTTAAATCAGGATCAGATAGACCATTTAAACAGTCCTATAATTCCTAAAGAAATAGAAATGGTCATTGACAGTCTCCCATCAAAAAGAGAACAGGAACAGATGATTTTAGTGCAGAATTCTATCAGACTTTCAAAGAAGAACTAACACAAGTATTCTTCAGACTGTTCCATTAAATATAAACAGAATGAACATTAGCCAACTCGTTCTATGAAGCCACAATTATGCTGATACCAAAACCACATAAAGGTTCAACTAAGAAAGAGAACTTAAGACCAAATTCCCTTATGAATATCAATGCAAAAAATACTAAATAAAATTCTGTCCAACTGAATCCAAGAACACATCAAAAACGATCATTCACCATGATCAAGTGGACTTCATCCCAGCAGTGCAGAGATGCTTTAATATACTGAAATCTATCAATGAAATCCACTACATAGACAAACTCAAAGGAAAAAAAAAACACATGGCCATTTCATTAGATGAAAATTCAGCATCCTTTCATGTTAAGTCTTGGAAAGATCAGGAATTCAAGGCCCATACCTAAACTTAGTAAAAGCAATATACAGCAAACCAGTAGCCAATATTAAACTAAATTGAGAGAAAATTGAAGCAATCCCATTAAAACCAGGAACTAGACAAGGCTTCCCTCTCTTCCTGTATCTATTCAATATATTACTTGAAGTTCCAGCTAGAGCAATTAGAAAACAAGAGGAGGTCAAAAGTATACAAATTGGAAAGAAAGAAGTCAAATTATTACTATTTGCAGATGATAAGATAGTATATTTAAGTGACCCAAAAAACTACACCAGAGAACACCTACAGGTGATAAATAACTTCAGCAAAGTGGCTGGATATAAAATTAACTCAAACAAAACAGTAGCCTTCCTATATTCATAGAATAAACAGGATGAGAGTGAAATTAGGGAAATACACCCTTCACAATAGTCAAAACATGATAAAGTCTCTTGCTGTGACTCTAAGCAAACAAGTGAAAGATCTATATGACAAGAATTTCAAATCTCTGAAGAAGAAATCAAAGATCTTAGAAGACAGAAAGATCTCCCATGTTCCTGGATTGGCAGGATTAATATAATAGAAATGGGCATCTTGTCAAAAGCAATCTACAGATCCAATGCAATCTCTATTAAAATTCCAACTCAATTCTTCATAGAGTTAGACAAAGCAATTCTCAAATTCATCTGGAATGACAGAACAACCTTGTATAGCTAAAACTATGCTCAACAGTAAAAGAACTGTTAGAATCAGTATCTCAGAACTCAAGCAGTACTGCATAGCAAGAGTGTGAAAAACTTCATGGTATTGGTGCAGAGACAGGCAGGTAGATCAATGGAATAGAACTGAAGACCCATTAATGAACCCACACACCTATGGTCACTCAATCTTTGACAAAGGAGCTAAAACCATCTAGTCAAAAAAAAAAAAGATAGCCTTTTCAAAAAATGGTGCTGGTTCAACTGGTGGTTAACATGCAGAAAAATGCTTAGTAATAAGCTTCAATATAAAATAATATGTTTAATAAAACATATAGGTCACACAAACCAGGGAGAAAATTATACCTAAGATTTCCACTTGAATACCAACATAATGATAGAAAATTTGGACATGCATTAGTGTTGTAGAATGGATCATTGATATTATTTGTGATGGAATAAATTAAGGAGTTTATTAATAACTTTCTGAGAGAAAGCAAATTTCAAAAATAGTTATATCTGCTTAACATGACATTTCTTATATAATCAATCACATTTGAGCTTCTGGTTTTGTCACATCCAAGGACACTTTCCTACTGGTTAATGTTACACAACATAGATAGGTTCTGTAAAGCAGGCTATTTTCTGAACTTTCTCATTAGACATCTACCCCAGATGAAGGGTTAACTGGCAGAGCTGCAAATTGAAAGCAGAAAACTTACTGCAAAATACACTTATTCTTCTCAAACTTTTAGAATTTTATTTTATGGGGTGGTCCACTGCTTTTTTAAAGCACTGATGTCACACTTGCCTGCGTTGAAGAATCCCTCTCTTCCTCTCTTCTATCTCTTTTGAGTCTTTTCTCTGTCTCTATCCAATTGGCCTTAACCACCTAATTTAACTTTACTTGTTACTCTGAGCACATCTCTGAATACATCTTTAGTCTTCTTGATATTTACCTCACTTTATCCATAAAATATTTGAACTTTTTATATATTTCATAAAGAAATAAAATAGCATTCATATACTACAACAGCATATCCAGCTCTTTCTGTGTCATAGCAAAATATGATATAGATATAAATAGGTATTAAATTTTTATTTAGTATAAAATTTATAAGGCAAAATTCTTAAAAGAAACCTACAGTTAGAACATTAGGTCTCATATTATTTCTAAAGAGTTCTTGATGCTACCATTCTAATAGCTGTATATTTTAATTATACTTTTGTAAACAATGTCTACTTTTGAATAGGTCTTTTATAGATATTGTTGTTTTTAGTGTTCTGTAGACATATTTTCTAGATATTAAATATCTGTCAAATGCATATCTGTCAAAGAATTTCTCTCTCATTTTATTGGCTACTTCTTCACTCCATTGATTGTTTTGAAGCTCTGCAGAAGTCTTTTTCCCCCAAAGTCCTGCTTGTCAACTTTGGCCAATAGTTTGATTTTCACTAAGCCCTTTCCTGAACTTGTCTGTGTTTTCTTCTAGAAGACTCAAAGTTTAAGATTCTGGGTTAGTGCTTTAAAGCTATTTTAAGTTAGAATTTATGCAAAGTGTGTAATTACATTTTTATACTTGTAGACATCAGGTTTTTCCAGCATGATTTCTTTACAAAGAATGTTTCTTTTCTCCAGTGTATACTTTTGGTACTTTTATCAAATATTAAATGGATGTAGCTTTGCACATTCATGTTTTGGGCTTTGATTTTAATCTACTTACCAGCTTGTCTCCTTTTTATATTGGTGCCATACTGATTTGTTACTCTGGCTCAGTAATATATCATGGAATTTGGAATTATAAGCCCACCAATATGCCTCATTTTTGCTCATGATCACATTGACTGTCCAGGGTCATTTCTGTTTCCATAAGAATTTTAAGAAATTTGCCCTATTTATGTAAAAACTGAAATGAGGACTTTGTTAATAGCTTTACTGAATCTGAAAATGGCTTTTAAAAATAATAGAAAAGTGATTTTAAAAATAATATTAATATATCCAGTCAGTAAGGATGGCATGTCCTTCTATTTTCTAAATATTTACTCTATCTTTTTCTTCAGATTTCTAAAATTTTCACTGCAGAAGTCTTTTACCTCTTTAACTAGGTTTATTACTATTTATCTTGTTTTCTTTAATACTACTGTGAAAAAGGTGTTTCCCTGATTTATCTCTATATGTTTGTTATTGGTATACAGAAAAGGTTTTGATGTTGTAAGGTGGCTCTCTATTCTCCTATATTTCCACAACTGATTATTTCTAAAGTTTTATAATAAATTTTTGGATCTTATATGTATGTTTGATTTTGTCTTACCCTCGTCAGAATAGTGAAAATCATCAAAACAACCAACAACAAATGCCATGGTTGAGGAGTAAAATGTGGAAAGGGAACCCTCACTTATGGTTTGTAATTGAGAAATTTAAAACAGGCCAAAACAATAAAGAGGTTAGTTTTGAGAATTCTCAAAAAACTGATTACATTTTTCATATCACCAAACTGTACTACTTCCTGAATATACCAAAACAGACTTCACATCCTACTTCACAAATATTTCCTTAGCATATTTATTGTCACTGTATTCAAACCTACACTGTTCAGTGTAAAAAAAAATCCTGAAAGATTTATTTTGTTTTCTTTAACACTACTATGAAAAAGGTGTTTCCTGATTTCTCTCTTCATGTTTGTCAGTGGTGAATGATGCATGTAAATGAACAGAACTATAAAGTGACTGAAGTAACCAGACCCAGACATATGAATGGTGCAAGCTTTCTCTTACCAAGGTTCTGAATTTCAAGTCTTAAGTTTTCAGTGTCTAATCTGAAATAGCTGTAGAAACTAGGAATGTAAATAGGGAGCATGAGCAGTATTTAGACAGAAGAAAAAGACAAGGAACTAGGAAGCTACACATGATTAAAAGAAGAATGAGACAATGAAGGGGCTTTTATTGCAGAGTGGGACAGATAAACACAAAAGGAGGAAAGTTGATAAAATAATAAGGATGTCTGAAAAGTTCAAAAGGCACTATGCTATTAACTATAACATGTAGTACATTTAAGTATGTGAACACACACACATACACACACACACTTACACCTACATATTTTAATTAAAATTTTACCATGAATGCTGAAAATACTCCTGCTAAGAGCCATGAATTATGTAATAAATCCCTCAACACAAGACATGGAAAATTCCCTTTTGAAATTTTCATCAGTCCTGTTGAAGAGATTCTCAAAATAGTGCCACTCTCCTTAGTTTTTACCTATAGATCAAACATAAATCACTATTGCTGAAGACATTATATGTTTTTTTGACACAAGACATAGAGAATATAAGCTGAGTCTGACCTGAGCAATCATCTCTGAGGACTAGCTTTCATAGTAACAGAAAAAACCATAGAAGCTTCGAAGAAATAAAAGCAACCAATTGTCTTCCTTGGCTCTGATGCCTATGAACAAAATCGATGATCAGTCTGGCATTGGGACACTATAAATGCAGTAGTACGGGGGCTAGCGGCATGCAGACTTTTGTGGATCCAACAGAACTTTACTTGCTTTTAAAGTTTGCTCAACATGATGAAAACCAGGCCTGGTGTTAGAAAACTAGCCAGATTAAGTCTTGGATAGCAATCTCCATAACCACCCCAGACTCATATATTTGAATACCAAGCCACAAAGCACTGGAATTCTTTGAAAGAGTTAGAATGATTAAGAGGTGTCACATTGTCAGAGGAAGTGTATCACTGAGAGTGAGTTTAGAGGTTTCTATTACTCATTCCAGACTCACATTTTCTCATTACCTATCAGACTAGAAAAATCCTGAATTTTAATTCTCCATATAGATTGTAAAATAACAGATAAATATAGCCCTTATTCCTCATCTAGGTCATTTTTCTTTGCGACAAACCAAAATTATTATAGACCCACAAATAATAAAACTGCAGAGTTGTAGGACTTAATTCTAATATGTACAGCTAGAGAACAACCCCTGCACCTAAGCCTCAGGGTTTTTGATAAAGAAGGATCAGGAAAATTAAAGGGACCAATAGAATAGGAACTATGTGTTAGAATTATGTCTCCTACACACACACACACACACACACACACACACACACACACACACACAAAGGCTAAAGTATAAAGGACATCAGGATGGATAACTAAACAAGACCTGAACATCGAGAATTGGAATGAGTATTGTAACATATAGGATGGAAAGCTTGCAGGGTCTTAACCTTAGACAAAGAATTATGGGCAACTGTAGAATTCTCAGAATAAAGAATCTTTCTTGGGAAAGAACACCCCAGTAGCTATTTAATAGGAAATGAGATTCTTAATCCTGAGCTTGTATACATACAGGTGATCCTATGCAGAATTAGTAAGTTTTATTTATGTATTTAGAAATATTTATCAACAATTAAAGGATACTACCACATGAAATTGAAAGAGAACAGCAATGATCCATGTTATATAGAGAAAAGGAAAGAAAGGAAATAATATATTTATATTATAATTATAAACAATAAAATGTTTCATAAAAATTAAAAGATTTTTATTCTGCCTCTGCATAAAATTAAAAATTCAATGACAACAAAGTAATTTTTTTTCACTTTTCGAAGTAAAAGAGTCAAGCATGTAAATGTGAGTCTAAATTATAATTGCTAGGTTGTCCATTGAATGCTTGTTTAAAGACCTGGTGCTTTCTTTATACTTGTAGCTCAGCTTGTAATCAGAATATACATTATTTAAAATAAGGTCAATTTATGAAACAGATTAATAAAATTAAAGTTGTAAAAAATTATTGTATATAAACTATATAAAAGTACACTATTTAAAATGGATAAATCTATAGAAAGAACATAATTTTGGTTGCATAAGGATTAGGAGAGGAAGGGATAGACTTGGAGCATGAGACATGATAAAAATATACTGTATGAAAAAAATGTAACAAAAATATCTGACAGAAATGTATTAAAGCATGAAAAGCAAGAGATCAGCCTTTGCTTTACTTCTGTTTCTGAGGATGTGAAAGCTTTTAATGATTTTTTTTTAGTGCATTGTGGTTTTGAAGCATTTTTATATTGATGTGTTCAGGTTATAAAAGCCTTAATTACGATATTGCTAACACATCAAAGGTTACTACCAATTAGGTTTCTCACAGATGTTCTTTCCTATAGTCTTACCAGTTGTTTTATTCTTTGAAATACTGTAACCCTTAGAAAATGCTTGGTAACATAAAAAGTTGTCCATAAAGATACCATCCTAAATCCTAACTGAATAAAAAGAGGTGTTTTGTTGTTGTTGTTTTTGTTTTGTTTTGTTTTGTTTTGTTTTTAATTCAGGCTCTATAATAAACTCATAGAAACAGTGATTCAAATCTCAGAAAGCTGATAGCAATTTTCTTTTTCAGAGGTCCTACATAGTTTCTAGGTACATGGCTACATCAACCATACATGCCCCAGATGAGTTCCTTATTCTGACTTCTAGAATTTAGTAGCCTGTGTTGAAATATATCTGACTTTTATTGAGTCTGCCCATATATTTCCAGTATCAGTATTCCATTCATCATCAGCTCCTATTGGTTCCTGCCACCTGTCTCCTCCATCTGTGTTTCTTTCTGTTACAGTTGCATGAGTCCTTTCTTTGCTCACTTTTCTGTCTATCCACCCATTAGCTGTAAATGAAGCCTGTTGTTTCCAGTCTGTCGAAAGTGTAACAGGGACCTTCATTTTCTTTTTCTTATTACAATATTTACTTACTTAAAATTAATGAAACCTTTAGCTTTTCAAATAACCAAGTGTCAACTTTGCAAATTAAATATTTAAAGATATGCTGTTGGTTCAAAGTGAGCACAAATCACTTCCACCTGGTCTTTCTGCTGGGCACACTTAGCTTGTCCACTCCCCTGGAGACACCATATCTTAAAAGAGCTTAGAAGATCTGCTCCACTCAAAGCAATTGGTTAGAACTTGTCAGAAGTTCCAGAGCTGCCACCGGGAACTCAGTGGGCTCAGGACCCATCATCACCCAACCCTCTGCTCCTCCCCTCACCCAGAAAATACCCCTCCCCTTCTGCCTGATCCTTTCTGCTGGGGCAAACTGCTAGCTAGTCTGCTGCTCTGAGACATCATATTCTGAACCAGCCCAGAAGAACCAATGCATTCAGAGCAGTTGGATATCTGACACCAACACTGCAGCCTAAGTCACCCCAACAGCTCTGCTACACACAAGGCAACCAAGCAACTAATCACAAGCTTGAATGCTCCCCTGAAGACACCACAGCTTTTGAAGGCATCCCAAGGATTCCTCTCTGAACAGGGCAACTGGGCAACAGACACCACTGTTTGAAAATCTCCCGAGGGCTCTGGGAGATGCAGGGCAACTGACTCAACAGACTGAAAGCCTCCTTAGAATTCTGCTGCACACAAGCAAACAGAAACCACAGTCAGTAGCCTCCTGGAGAATATCTTCTTACAGGACCTCAATCTGACAGCTCCTCTGAAGACCCAACAGTCTGAAAGCCTGCCAAGAGATATACTGCAGTCATGGCAATAGATCAGCAGCTTCTCTGCCCCTTTGAAGAGGCTCCAGTTTGAAGGCCCCACAGGTGATCTACCACAGCCAGGGCCAAAGGCCAACAGGGAAACCTGAAGCAACCCAGGAACAAAAGAGGCAGACTCCAGTCACCCAGACCAGCAAATACCAGGGATGACCAGAGCTAGAGACAAGAACAAGACCATATGCAAGAGAAGCCAATAATCATCTGAACACAGTTCTCCCACCACAGCAAGCTCTGAATACACCAACACACCTGAAAATCAGAAGCTGACCTAAATTCCTAACTGAGGAATATAATCGAGTACTTTAAGGAGGGTATAAATAACTCACTCAAAGAAATACAGAATAACACAATCAAACAGGTGAAGGAATTGAATAAAGCAGACTAAGTTCTGAGAGTGGAAGTAGAAACAATAATAAAAACACAAATTTTTATTATTTGAGATAAATGTGGAAAAGGAAAACCTAGGAAATTGGTCAGGAATTACAGATTTAAGTATCAACAACAGAATACATGAGATAGAAAACAGAATCTCTGGTGTAGAAAATACCATAGAAGAGATTGACACAACTGCCAAAGAAAATTCAAAATATAAAAAACTCTTAATCTGAAGCATCCAGGAAATTTAGGACACAAGGAAAAGACTAAATCTAAGAAAAATCAGAATAGAGAATGAAAATTTCCAGCTCAAAGAAAGTGAAAACAACTTCAACAAAATCATAGAAAATATTTTTCCAACCTAAAGATAGAGATGGCCATAAAGGTACAAGAAGCCTACAAAACACCAAATACATGGGACCAGAAAAATTCCTCTTGTTACATAATAATTAAAACACTAAACACAAATAACAAATAAATAATATAAAAAGCTACAAGGGAAAAGGGCCAAGTAACATACAAATGTAAGCCTATCAGAATCACACCAGACTTCTCAACAGAAACTATGAAAGCCAGAAGAGCCTGATCTGAGGTCATACAGACTCTAAGAGAACACAAATGACAACCAAGGTGACTAGATCCATTGAAACTCAAACAGCATAGATGAAGAAAACAAAATATTTCAGGATAAAACCAAATTAAAAGAGTATCTATCTACCAATCCAGCCCTACAGAAGATCCTAGAAGGACAACTCCAACACAAGGACGGTGCCTACACCACAAGGCCGACAAAGTCAAAAGCCTGTAACAAAAAAGCCAAAAGAATAGAACCGCAAGCACATAAAGTCACTTACATAAACACACATATCAGGAACCAACAGCCATCTGTCTTTAATATTTTGCAATATTAATGGACTCAACTCACCCATAAAAAGACAGAAGCTAAGAGACTGAATATGCAAACCACATCCCATATTTTGCTGCATGAAAGAAACACACCCCAACAAGAAAGACAGGCACTATATCATAGTAAAAGGATGGAAAACTGTCTTCCAAACAAATGGCCCCAGGAAAGCAGCTGGAGTTGCCATCATAATGTCCAATAATAAAGACCTTCAACCAAATGTTATCAACTGTGATGAGAAAGGACACTTTACTTTCATCAAAGTGTAAATCCACCAAGAGAAAGTCTCAATGCTGAATATCTATGTCCCAAAGGTAAGGGCACTCACATTCATAAAAGAAACTTTACTAAATCTTGAAACGCACATTGAATCCCACACAATAATATTGGGAGACTTTAGCACTCCACTCTCACCAATGGATAGGTAACTGAAACAGAAACTTAACAGAGACACAATAAAACTAACAGAGTTATGAACCAAATAGATGTAACATAACATTACACCCTAAGAATACAACTTCTTCTCAGCACCTCATGTACCTACTTTAAAACTGACCTTATAAATGGTAACCAAACAATCCTCAACTGATAAAAGAATATTGAAATAATTCCATGCATCCTATTAGATTGCCATGGCTTAAGTTTGGTCTTCAGTAACAGAAAAAAATCCCAGAAGGCCCAAATACAGATGCAAACTGTACAACTCTCTACTCAGTGTTCAATGATAACTCAGTCAGGAAGGAAATAATGAAAGAAATTAAAGACTTTGTAGAATTTAATGAAAATATTGATACATCATACCCAAATTTATTGGACCCATGAAAAGTGGTGCTAAGAGGAAAATTCATAGCACTCAGGACCCTGATAAAGAAACTGGGGGAGATCTTATACTAGCAACTTAACAGCATGTATGACAGCTCTAGAACATAAACTAGCAAACACACCCAAGATGAGTGGAAGGCATGAAATACTCAAACTCAGGACTGAAATAAACCAAAGATAACCAAAGAGAACAATACAAGGAATCAACAAAATGAAAAAGCTGGTTCTGTGAAAGAATCAACAAGATAGAAAAACCCCTAGCCAAACTAACTATAAGGCCCAGAGGCAGTATCCAAATCAACAAAATAAGAAATGAAAAGGGAGACATAGCAGCATTAATGGAGGGAATTAAAAAATAACATCAGATCCTACTACAAAGGCTCAATAAACTGGGAAATCTAGATAAAATGGATTGTTTTCTAGATAGATACCACATAGCAAAGTTAAATCAAGACCAGGTAAACTATCTAAACAGGCTCATACCTCATAAGGAAATAAAAGTCATTCAAAACCTCCCAACTTTTGAGTAGAGGTAAAGTACTGATTGCTTTCAGTTAATTTTATATCCACCCACTTTGCTGCAATTGTTTATCAGGCTTAGGAATTCTCTGGTGGAATTCTGGGGGTCACTTAAGTATACTATCATATCACCTGCAAATAGTAATATTTTGATATCTTCCTTGCCCATTTGTATCCCCATTACCTCCTTTTGTTGTCTAATTGCTCTGGCTAGGAATTCAAATATTATACTGATCAGGTAGGGAGAAAGTGGACAGCCTTTTCCAGTCCCTGATCAGGGGGATTGCTTCAATTTTCTCTCCATTTAGTTTAATGTTGGCTACTGGTTTGCTGTATATTACTTTTACTATGTTTAGGTATAGACCTTGAATTTCAGATCTTTCCAAGACTTTTTATCATGAAGAGGTGTTGGAGCTTGTCAAATTCTTTCTCAGCATCTACTCAAAGGATAAAGAAGCTGAGAAAGAAATTAAGGAAACAACTCCATCCACAATAATCACAAATGATATAAAATACCTTGGTGTGACTATAACCAAGCAAGTGAAAGATCTATATGTAAAGAATTCAAATATCTGGAGAAAGAAATCAAAGAGCTCAAAAGATGGAACCATATCCCATGCTCATGGATTGGAATGATTAATATAGGAAAAATGGCCATTTTGTCTAAAACAATCACATATTCAATTCAATCCCCATCAAAATTCCAACTCAATTCCTCTAAGAGTTAGAAGGAACAATTTCCAAATTCATCTAGAATAACAAAAATCTCAGAATAGAGAAAAATATTATCAAAAATATAAGAAATACTGGGATAATCACCATCCCTCACCTCAAGCTCTACTTCAGAGCAATCATGAAATACCCCCATGGTATTCATACCAAGACAGGCAGGTAAATCAATGGAATAGAACTGTAGACCCAGAAATGAACTCACACACCTATAGTCACTTGATATTTGACAAAGGAGTTAAAACCATCCAGTGGAAAAAGCACAGCATTTTCAAAAAATGGTGCTGGTTCAACTGGAAGTCAACATATAGAAGAATCCAAATTGATCCATTCTTATGTCCCTGTACAAAGCTCAAGTACAATTGGATCAAGGGCCTCCACATAAAACCAGATATACTGAATCTAATAGAAGAAAAAGTGGGGAAGAGACTGAAGCACTTGGGTACAGAGGAAAATTTCCTCAACAGAGCATCAATGGCTTATGTTCTAAGAACAAGAATAGACAAATGGGATCTCATAATAATGCAAAGCTCCTGTAAGGCAAATGATTCTGTCAGTAGGACAAAGCAGTAATCAACAGATTGGAAAAAGATCTTTACCAATCCTACATCAGATAGAGGATTAATAAAAATAAATAAATAAATAAACTCCAGAGAAACAACCCTATTAAAAATGGGATTCAGAGCTAAACAAATAATTCTCAACTGAGCAATACCAAATGGATGAAAAACACCTAAAGAAATGTTAAACAAATTTAATCATCAGGGAAATGCAAATCAAAACAACCCTGAGATTCCACCTCATACCAGTCAGAATGGCTAAGATAAAAACCTCAGAGGACAGTTAGGATGTGGAGAAAGAGGAACACTTTGGTAGGAGTGCAAGTTGGTAAAACCACTCTGGAAATGAAGTTTGGCTGTTCCTCTTAAAATTGGACATAGTACTACCTGAAAACAGAGCTGAAGGTATATACCGTTCCTGGGCATATACACAGAAGATGATCCCACAAGTAATAAGGACACACACTCCACTATGTTCACAGCAGCCTTATTTATAATATCCAGAAGCTGGAAAGAGCCCAGAGGTCCCTCAACAGAGGAATGGATACAGAAACTGTGATAGATTTATGCAAAGGAGTACTACTCAGCTATTTAGAACAATGACTTCATAAAATTCTTAGGCCAATGGATGGAACTAGAAAATATCATGCTGGTTGAGGTATCCCAATTACAAAAGAACAAACATGGTATGCACTCACTGATAAGTGGATATTAGTCCAAAAGCTCAAAATACCCTAGATACAATACACAGACCATATGAAGCTCAATAAGAAGGAAGACCAAAGTGTGAATACTTCAGTCCGTCTTAGATGGTAGATCAAAATACACAGGGGAGGAGATTCAGAGACAAAGTGTGGAGCAGAGACTGAAGGAAAGGCCATTTAGAGACTGCCTCACCTGGGTATCCATCCCATGTCCAGTTACCAAATGCAGACACTATTGTGCATGTCAACAAGTGCTAACTGAGAAGAGCCTGACATAGCTGTCTCCTGAGAGGCTCTTCCAGTGCCTGACAAGTAAAGAAATTGATGCTCACAGCCAACCAATGGACTTAGTACAGGGTCCCCAATAGAGGAGCTAGAGAAAGGACTCAAGGAGCTGTAGATTGTTTGTAGCGCAATAGGAGGAACAACACTATGAACCAACCAGTACCCCCAGAACTCCCAGAGACTAAACCACTAACCAAAGAGTAAACACGATGGGACCCAAGGCTACAGCTACATGTGTGGCAGAGAATGGCCTTTTCAGATATCAGTGAGAGGAGAGGCTATTGGTCCAATCAATGCTTGATGCCCCAGTGTAGGGGAATGCCAGGAAAGGAAGGGTTGGTGTGTATATACCTATACATATTATACATATATATATATATATACACATATATTTACATATACATACATATATATTTACATATACATACATATATACATACACATACATATACATATCATATATACATATATATACACATATACATACACATATACATACACATGCACATATACACATATATAAAACCAAGGGCATGATCCTGATGGATTTATTGCAAATTCTACCAGTCCGGATACAAATATTTCTCAAACTATTCCATAAAATATAAACAGAAGGAACACCACCTAATCCAATCTATGAAGCCACATATATTCTGATACTTAAATAATACAAGGACCCAACCCAAAAAGAAAAATTCAGACCAATTTTGTTTATGAATACCGATGCAAAAATACTCAATAAAATTCTTGCCAACCTAATCCACAAACACAACAAAACCCTCATTCACACTTACCAAGTAGGTTTCATCCCAAGTATTGGAAGGTTGCTTCAATATACAAAAATCCATTAATGTAATCCACTATATAAACAAATTGAAAGAAATATATCACATAATCATCTCCTTAGATGCGGAAAGCATTTGACAAATTACAACACCCCATTCATGTTAAAAGTATTGGAGAAATCAGGAATTCAAGGCACATATATTTGAACATAATAATAGCAATATACAGCAAACCAAATGCCAATATCTAATTAAATGGAGAGATACTTGAAGCAATTCCAATGAAATCAGGGAAAGGAATCCCATTCTCCCCATATCTACTCAATATAGTACTCAAAGTGCTAGCTAGAACAGTAAGACCATGAAAAGAGATCAAGGGGATATAAATTGGCAAAGAAGAAATTAAGGTATCACTATTTGCAGATGAGAGGATAGTATACATAAGCAACCCCCAAAACTCTACCAGAGACCTTCTCCAGCTGACAAAAAACTTGTGGAGCCTACCTCCAGCAGAAAGACAGGAAATCAATTGAGGCATGGAGTTACCATCCCAAAGTCCAAACTTTGTCCCATAGTTGTTCCTGTCTGAAAGAACTACAAGAATTGAAATTGAGGGGAACCTGAGAAAAAGAAGGTACAGAGACAGGCCCAAAGGGGGATCCAGCTTAAGGGGAGGCCACAAGACCTGATACTATTTCAGAGGCTATGGAGTGCTCACAAAAAGGGACCTATCATGAGTGCCCTCTGAAAGACCGAAAAAGCAGTTGAAAAAGTCAAATGCAGGTATATGCACCCTAACAATGGACAGAAGTTGCTGACCCCTGTGGTTGAATAAGGGGAAAGCTGGAAGAAGTTGAGGAGGAGGGAGACCCTGCAGGACGACCAGCAGTTTCAATTATGCTGGATCTTAGAGATCTCTCAGATACTTGAACACCAACCAGAACAGCATACAGCAGCTGTACACATATACAGCAGAGGACGTTGGGCTCTGGGTTTATCTGAGAAGATGTATCTAACCCTCAAGAGACTGGAAGCCCTAGGAAGTTTAGAGGTCTGGTGGTGTGAGGATGGGGGGGTGGGGAAATTTTTGTGGAAAAAGGGGAGTGGGGAGAAGGTATGAGATGTGGAACAGTCAGGGTATGGGCTGAGAGGAGAATAAAATCTGGAGTTTAAAATAAAAAAAAAATTAATAGCAAAGTGAATAGAACTCAGGGAATAGTATTGAGCCTTGAGCAAATGATACACATTTTGAATATTCTGTGGTGAATTATTATGCGAATTTCAATGGACTAGATGTTTCCTTAAATTATTTCAAGCACAGTTGAGATGCAGCACACAGATCATTAGCTTTTTATTTTGGCTAGATATCTCAAAAATCAGAATAAAATCTTTGAAAAATGATCAATATTTCTCTAGAAAGATATTATGTGGTTTTGGTTAGCTGGGGCTAAAGAATGAGCTGTGATTAACAAGATACCAGAACTACTAAAGCAAAAATGTTGCATTACTGCATGCTGGTTAGCTGGAGCTAGGAAATTAGTGGTGATTAAGAAGAGAACAGCATCACTGAGGTAAAATCTTCTGGGAAGTATTTTCTGAGAGCACAGAGGCTATGTTCCAGAGATAGACAAGGTTGTACCTTGTGCTGTGGCTGGAATTGGTATTGTGTAAGAGTCACCCACGTGGTACTTGTTTTGAAGACATTAAGGGGTCATGAAGAATAGCTGAGGCTGGGCACTGTGAGAGACCATGGAAGGCCATTGGTGAAGGTACAACCACAGTTGTAATTGATAGTCCAGGACTGAATGGGTCATTCAAAGAAGTCAGTCAACATGAAGAGAGCCTATGAGAAGCTGTTGGTGAAGCCTGGTTACAGTGAAAGACAGCAGTGTTTTAGAGATGTCAGTACCATGAGATAACCACTAAGAACAGCAGCAACAGTGGTCTTTTAGCTGGACCCTAGAAGACAAGGTGTGTGCTATAAAGGACAGAGCTTGAGAAGTGACCCAAGCCCTTGGAAGAGCTCAGAAGATCATGAGTTGGAGATATTGAACAGTTGAAGTTTGATTTTTGCTGTTGATTGTGACCGTGTCCTGATATTTTCCCCCCTTGAAGCAAGAAAGTATTTTAGTTAACCTTACAGTTAAGAGACTTTAAATTGTAAAAAGACTTTAGATTTTAAAAAGAGATTGGACATTTTAAAGGGATTGAAATGTTAACATGCAAGACTGTGGGGCTTTTAAAGTTATTTAGCTCTTGGGGATGAAAAAGAAAGTAAGGGCCGAGGATTAATGGTGGTGTTTTTGTGTGTCAAGTTGACAAGGGTCAATTGTACTAGCAGGTTTTGTGTGTCAACTTGACACAACCAGGAGTTATCACAGAGAAAGTAGCTTCAGTTGAGAAAATGCCACCATGAGATCCAGCTGTAAGGCATTTTCTTAAATAGTGATCAAAATGGGAGGGTCCCCTGGGTGTGGTGCTGTCTTTGCGCTGGTAGTCCTGGGTTCTAGACACCATCAAGAGGACAAATCGGCAACCAACAAATTGGGAAAAGATCTTCACCAATCCTACATCAGATAGAGGGCTAATATCCAATATATAAAGAACTCAAGAAGTTAGACTCCAGAAAACCAAACAACCCTATTAAAAATGGGGTACAGAGTTAAACAAAGAATTCTCACCTGAAGAACTTCAGATGGCGGAGAAGCATCTTAAAAAATGCTCAACTTCATTAGTCATTAGGGAAATGCAAATCAAAACAACCCTGAGATTTCACCTTGCACCAGTCAGAATGGCTAAGATTAAAAATTCAGGAGACAGCAGGTGTTGGAGAGGGTGTGGAGAAAGAGGAACACTCCTCCACTGCTGGTGGGGTTGCAAATTGGTACAACCACTCTGGAAATCAGTCTGGCGGTTCCTCCGAAAACTGGGCACCTCACTTCCAGAAGATCCTGCTATACCACTCCTGGGCATATACCCAGAGGATTCCCCACCATGTAATAAGGATACATGCTCTACTATGTTCATAGCAGCCCTATTTATAATTGCCAGATGCTGGAAAGAACCCAGGTATCCCTCAACAGAAGAGTGGATGCAAAAAATGTGGTAAATGTGGTATATCTATACAATGGAGTACTATTCAGCCATTGGAAACAATGAATTCATGAAATTCTTAGGCAAATGGATGGATCTAGAGAACATCATACTAAGTGAGGTAACCCAGACTCAAAAGGTGAATCATGGTATGCACTCACTAATAAGTGGATATTAAACTAGAAAACTGGAATACCCAAAACATAATCCACACATCAAATGAGGTACAAGAAGAAAGGAGGAGTGGCCCCTGGTTCTGGAAAGACTCAGTGAAGCAGTATTTGGCAAAACCAGAACGGGGAAGTGGGAAGGGGTGGGTGGGAGGACAGGGGGAGAGAAGGGGGCTTACGGGACTTTCGGGGAGTGGGGGGCTAGAAAAGGGGAAATCATTTGAAATGTAAATAAAAAATATATCGAATAAAAAAGAAAGAAAAAAAGAAAGTAAGCTGAGCAAGCCAGAAGAAGCAAGTCAGTAAGAAATATCCCTCCATGGCCTCTGCATCAACTCCTGCTTCCTTACATGCTTGAGTTCCAGTCCTGACCTCCTTTGGTGATAATGAACAGTGTGGAAGTGTAGCAATAGAAACCCTGACTAAAACAGTTCTTTTTTTCAGAACTATGGAAATAGGATTTTGCTTATGGCCTATGATTTATTCATCCTCTGGTTCTTGATCATATTAACAATATCAATTACAAATCCTCTCTCATGAAGAGGGCTTCAATCTAGTCAAAACGCGGCTGATTATTCCCAAAATGGATATGCCACTGTATGTCTTGCATGCTGCCACACCATAGGTCACAGAATTTGCAACTGGATGATATTGATGTTTATATTTCTCCTCTAATATTATTCAAAGTACTTGATGCAAGAATGATCCTCAGTAGAGGGTCAATCATCATCTTGTGTATCAGCTACATTTTTCTACGTCTGTCTAAATAATAAGTTGTTTCTTTGGCAAATATATCATTACTGTCATGTCATAGAAACTAATAAGATACACAACTAATACACACACATATGTGTGTGTGTTTGTTGTGTGTAAACGTGGAAACTATTATTGTATTATTTGCTTTTGGATCATTTGTGTTTTATCTTTTGAGAATTTATGAAATGGACAAAGATCTATTATCTAAATTTTAAATCAGAATATAAAATCTATTGCTGGAAATCATAATTACAATGCTCCACAAAAGATTCTTGAATATGTCATATGCCATAAACAAACCTTAATTCTTTTTTAGCAATAGCTGTCAATATTCGTCTTTTCCTCCTGACAACTGATATTACCTATATTTATTGAGCTTGGAATTTTCAAATATTTAAAATTGTATATTATGGAAGTTTTTCTCTATGGGTCACTTACTTCTCCCCCATAGTTTTAAGTTTTCGGAATTATTGATTTGCTGATCTGGCAGCGCAGTGTTTCTTTTTTTATTCTCCGTTGAAGTGTGGTACCAGTTTGTGTGTGTGTGTGTGTGTGTGTGTGTGTGTGTGTATGTGTGTAATATATATCAGTGTGTTCACCCTTCTGTTACTACACAGTGGAATAATAATGACTGTGATGGCTAATCATAGTTGTTAAGTAGAGTTCATCTAAAATCTACTAAAACTCAAGCAAGGAAGCACTCCAATGATGTATTTTCCTGATAAGTTCATATGAATTAAGAAAATCCACCTTAAATCTGGTTATAGGTTCTGGTGCCAACACATAAAAAAGGACATGGGAGAACAAAACTCTTTAATTTGCTACTTTCACACTCACCAGCAATTTCATCTTTCTTCTGGTTGAAGTATTACTTTCTTGGTATTTAAACCTACTTCTTTGAAACACTGAAGTAGTCTAAAACTAGTAGCTTACTAGGAATACTTTGCATCTTTAGCACCAAACTGGGACTGCTGAGACATGCAGCCTCAGAAATTGAAGAACTATCAGATTCTTGGCCTTTCTCTGGAAATATTCTACATAAAGTTGTTGTTAAACTACCTGTACTACTCTCTGTAAGCCACTATTATATGATTAATATAATGTAATATAAAATAATTTTGTATTTGTGTGTGTGTGTGTGTGTGTGTGTGTGTTGTTTTGTAAAAATTAATTTCAGCTGGTTCATTTTACCACATTAAGACTCAGGAACCAGATGCTGGGATGAAAGCTTACTAGCTCAGAGAGGCAAAGAAACCATCCAGCTGACCTTTCTCTTCAATTGATGCCTATTAAGGAAACGACCCATTCTCCACTACACTGTCTTAAAAAAAACTTTCAGACTGACTGTTCCTCCTTTCTACTTCCTCTGTGTGTCTCTATTCATCCCCCAACTTTCTATCACTCTCCATGGGTTTTTCTATGATCATGTCCTGTCAACTGGTTGTTGGTTCGACCTCTTGACCTATGGTTAATATTTTGTGACTTTGTTTAAAATAAACAGAAAGCTCCCAGTTTAAGGTTTATGCTAGGGCTGAGTTATAAATGTGACTAGAAACAGGTTTTTTTTTCAATACACAATGTCACAGTTTAATACATATTCTGCAACACTCATGGATTAAAGTTGTGTGCCAAGGCTGAGGTATACTACAACTACAAACAAGTTTTCACAGGATACAATCTGCAACATTTCCCCTTTTTTTCTACATAAGAGATTCTTTCGTTAACATTAATAAACTATACACTGTATGGTAAGAATTTTATACAAATCATTGAGTACATATGTAATTGGCAACACTGAAAGTAATCTACCTGAGCTTTATACAGATAAAGAACGGATCAATTTGCATTCTTTTATATGTTGACTGTTGACTGTTGAATGTTATATGTTATATGTTGAACCAGCACCATTTGTTGAAAATGTGGTCTTTTTTCAACTGGATGGTTTTAGCTTCTTTGACAATGATCAAGTAACCATAGATGTGTAGATTAATTTCTGGGTCTTCAATTCTATTCCATTGATCTATCTGCCTGTCACTGTACCAATACCATGCAGTTTTATCACTATTGGTTTGTAGCACAGTTTGAGGTCAGGGTTGGTGATTCCCTCAGAATGTCTTTTATTTTGGAAAACAGTTTTCTCTCTACTGGGTCATTTGTTATTCAAAATGAACTTCAGAATTGCTCTTTCTAATTCTATGAAGAATTGACATAGAACTTTGATGGGAATTTCATTGAATCTGGAGATTACTTTTGGCAAGATGCCAATTTTTACTATATTAATCCTGCAATTCAATAAGCATGGGAGATATTTCCATCTTCTGCGGTCTTCTTCAATTTCTTTCTTCAAGGACTTAAAGTTCTTGCTATACAGATCTTTCACTTATTTGAGCAATTCTGAAATTCATTTAGAATAGCAGAAAAACCAAGGATAATGAAAACTATTCTCCACAATAAAAAAACTTCTGCAGGAATCACCAACCCTGACCTCAAGCTGTGCTACAGAGCAATAGAGATAAAACTGTGTGGTATTTGTACAGTGACAGGCAGGTAGATAAAGATACTTTATATTGTTTGTGACTACTGTAAAGGGCATTGTTTCCCTAATTTGTTTCTCAGCCTGTTGAGTAAAGGAAGGCTACAAGTCCAAGTGGACCAAGGACCTTCACATAAAATCAGATGTACTGGATCTAATAGAAGAGAAAGTAGGGAAAAGCCTTGAACACATGGGCACAGGGGAAATTTTTCTGAACAGAGCACCTATAGAGATCCAGAACTGACAAATGGAACCTCATAAAATTGCAAGTTCTCTAAGGCAAAGAACACTGTCAAGAGGGCAAAATGGCAACCGAAAGATTGGGAAAAGATATTTACCAATCCTACATCCTATAGAGGGCTAATATCCAAAATATAAAAATAATTCAAAAAATTAGACTCCAGAGAACCAAATAATCCTATTAAAAATGGGGTACAGAGTTAAACAAAGAATTCTCAACTGAGGAACACCAAATAGCTGAGAAGCACTTTCCTTTCCTACTCATGTTACTTTTCATCTTGGTGCTTCATGAAAGTAATAGGAATCCTAAATAAGACATGCCTCATTATATTAAAGTAAGTCTAGTACTTATGTATACCATGTAGTACTACTACAGATTAAATGAACAAGATTAACCATCCAATATCCCAGAACACATACGAGAAACAAAAGCTCTCTTCATCTGCTTTATGTCCTTCATTATATCATTTTGGTTTCTGAAAACTAAAGATAATTTTCGTGAATAAACAAATAGTTGAAGGCTAAGTAAATTACATTATCGATAAAAATCTGAGTTGTAACACAAGGTGTGGATGTTGGCCTCTTCTGCATTAAAAAAACAGCACTGGTGACTTATCTTGAAAACTATACCTCTAGAAAAAGTTAGTATAACCGACTTATAAGGGCATAATATAACTTCCAGAGCTTCACATATTGAGGAAATTACCAAAGTTTAAGCAAAAATGTGAATCTTGTATTATTTTTAGGGTACTCGTTTAGTTTTTTAAATCATAACATTTAAATTTCTCAGCCATAATATAGTAAATAGTCCTCATTTTTTATTTATAGATAGTGTTGAACAGTATTGATTCTATAAACAGGAGTCTTGGTTAATACAAAGAGATTTTGTCTGTGGAAGTATACAGTCTACATGATAGAAAAGACTGAATTGAGTGACCTGACTTCATTCCATTGTCCTCTGACCTCCAGACAAATACATGTGACACATACATAAACACATACTCCTCTCTCTTTCCTCTTTCCCTCCCCCTCTTTCTTTCCTTTTACACACACACACACACACACACACACACACACACACACACACACACATCCAAATAAATGTTAATAAAATAAAGGGAGTGGTTTTAGAGTTTTTAAAATAAATAACATAGTTCATCCTATTCAAAAATTTAAATAATCATTTTTAATAGATTTTTTTAAATTTATATTTCAAATGTTATCCCCTTTCTTCATTTTCCCTCTGAAAACCCCTCTTCCATTCCCCCTCCCTTTGTTCACCAACTAACCCCTCCTTTTTCCCTCTCCTGGCTTTCTCCTACCCTAGGACATTGAACCTTTTTAGGACCAAGGGTCTTACCTCTCACTGATGTCTGACAAGGCCATCCTCTGCTACATAGTCAGTAATCCATGAAAAAGATACCATATAAAGGAAGGCTATCCATTAATTAATTATTGTTGAAGGAAGAATCAAACTAGAATAATCTTGAGGCCATAGTCTTCACAAATATTCAGTATTCCATAGAAAATGCTTGTATTTTTCAGATTATGTGCATCATAATTTGTTCAATACTCAATCTTATGTGTAAAACTACAAAGAAGTATTACAGAGCTTCTTCAAAAGTTAAAAAAATCTAAATACTTCTATAAAGTAATACCTATAGTAAGTATAGAAAAACTTTAACTTAGTTTAAAACATTCTAGTAGAACATTACTATAGCAACAGTTTCTTAGAAAGAGTTTTTATATGAGAGGTCGGCAGAAACCATCTTTGTCCCCAGTCAGACTGGACAGGCGACCCTGGGTACTGAGATATACTGAGTCTAAGACCTCTGGGGATGCAGACCACTGAGCTGCGGGCTGCTGCCTGCACCCAGGACCTGGGCACAGCAGAGGTTCATCTATGTGCCAGTCAGGAGCAGGTACTGTGCCCTGCTGAGACATTGACAGCTGCCATCTTGCCACCAAAAGGACGGGACAGGCAACCCCAGGTACTGAGATATCGTGAGTCTAAGACCTCTGAGGACCCAGGCTGCTGAGCTGCTGACTGCCGCCTGTGCCTAGAACCTGGGCAGAGCAGAGGATCATCTGTGTGCCAGCCAGGCATGGGGCCTATGCCCTGCGGGATTCCCCACTCACATCTTCGCTCCGTGACAGAGCTGACAGGCAGCACCAGGTTCGGTCCACAGAGACAACCCAAGTATAACATTGCTTGGGGTAGGAAACACCAGGGCTCCAACAGCACCAAAGAGGTGGACAGCACATCAGCAATCTGTGCCAGGAGAAACTCAGTCATCCAGGGTTGTGGAAATAGCCTTACAGGCTCAAAGGAGGTTGAAGTGCCAGCCATTGACAACAAGACCAACTAGCACCCCTGAGAACTAGATGGAAAAAGGCAAATGTAGGAACGTTACTAACAGAAATCAAGGTAATATGGCAGCATCTGAACAGTAAGTCCTGGATACCCCAATACACCAGAAAAATAGGATTTGGACTTAAAATCATTGGTCATGGTGCTGTTACAGGAATACATGAAGGATATAAGTAAATCTCTTAAACAAATTCAGGAGAAAATGGATCAAAAGTTAGAAGCCCTTACAAGGGAAACACAAAAATCATTAAAGAAATTCGGGACAATACAGGTCAAAAGATAGAAGCCAATAAGGAGCAAACACAAAAATCACTTAAAGAAATACAAGGGAACTTTGGTCAACAGGCTGAGTTCATGAAAGTGGAAACACAAAAATCCCTTAAAGAATTACAGAAAAACACAAACAAGCAAGTGAAGGAGCTGAGCAAAACCATCCAGGATCTAAAAACAGAAGTAGAAACAACTAAGAAATCACAAAGGGAGACAACTTTGGAGAGAGGAAACCTTGGGAAGAAATCAAGGCCCAGAGATGCAAATATCAACAACAGAATACAAGAAATAGAAGAAAGAATCTCAGATGCCAAAGATACCATAGAAACCATGGACACAACAGTCAAAGAAAATGCAAAATGCAAAAAGCATGTAACCCAAAACATCCAGGAAATCCAGGACAGAATGAGAAGGCCAAACCTAAGGATTATAGGGACAGAGGAGAGTGAAGATTTACAACTTAAAGGGCCAGCATATATCTTCAATAAAACTATGGAAAAAAAACTTCCCTAACCTAAACAGAGAGATGCCCATGAATATACAAGAAGCCTGCAGAACTCCAAACACACTGGATCAGAACAGAAATACCTCCTGTTACATAGTAATGAAAACCCCAAATGTACTAAACAAAGAAAGAATATTAAAGGCAGTAAGAGATAAAGGCCACACAACATATAAAGGAAGACCTATGAGAATCACACCAGACATCTCACCAGAGACTATGAAAGCTAGAAAATCCTGGGCTGATCTCATGCAGACTCTAAGAGATCAAAAATGCCAGACAAAACTACTATACCTAGCAAAACTCTCAATCACCATAGATGGAGAAACCAAGATATTCCATGACAAAAGCAAGTTTACAAAATATCTTTCCACAAACCCAGCCCTACAAAGAATAATAAGAGGAAAACATCAATACAAGGAGGGAAACTTCACCCTGGAAAAAGCAAGATAGAAGCATTCTTTCATCAAACCCCAAAAAAGATAACCAATCAAATATAAAAAGAAGCATCAAAAATGACAGGAAGTAATAATCACTATTCCTTAATATCTATTAATATCAACGGACTCAATCCCAAAATAAAAAGACATAGACTAACAGACTGAATACATAAACAGGACCCTACATTTTGCTACATACAGGAAACACCCCTCAGGGTCAAAGACAAACACTACCTTAGAGTAAAAGGCTGGAAGACAATTTTACAAGCAAAGGGTCTCAGGAAACAAGCCGGAGTAGCCACTCTAATATCAGATAAAATTGATTTTCAACCTAAAGTTATCAAAAGAAATACTGAGGGACACGTGATACTGGTCAAAGAAAAAATCCACCAAGAAGAACTCTCAATCCTGAACATCTATGCTCCAAATGCAAGGGTACCCTCATTTATAAAAGAAACTTTACTAAAGCTCAAAGCACACATTGCACCTAACACAATAATTGTGGGTGACTTCAACACTGCACTTTCCTCAATGGACCGATCAGGAAGAGAGAAATTAAACAGGGAAAGAGTAAAAGATATTGAAGCTTGGGACCAATTAGATGTAATATATATATATATATATATATATATATATATATAACATTTCATCCTAAAGCAAAAGAATATACCTTTATCTCACTACCTCATGGTACCTTCTCCAAAATTGATCATATAATTGGTCACAAGACAGACCTCAACAAATATAAGAAGATCAAAATAATCCCATGCCCCCTATGAGATCACTATGAAGGAAAAGTGGTCTTCAATAGCAACAAAAACAACTGAAAGCCCACATACATATGGAAACTGAGCAATACTCTACTCAATGATACCTTGGTCAAGGAAGAAATAAAGAAATCAAAGACTTTTTAGAATTTAATGAAAATGAAGACACAACATACCCAAATCTATGGGACACAATGAAAGCAGTGCTAAGAGGAAAACCCATAGCCCTGAGTGCCTCCAAAATGAAAATGGAGAGAACATATACTAGCAGGCTAACCATACACCCAAAAGCCCTGGAACAAAAAGAAGCTAATTCACCCAGGAGGAGTAGAAGACAGGAAATCATCAAACTCAGGGCTGAAATCAATCAAGTAGAAACTAAGAGTAGTTTCAAGTAAGAGAGTATCAAGTAGATACAAAGAATCAAGAAAACCAGGAGCTGGTTCTTTGAAAAAATCAACAAGATACATAAACTCTTAGCCAGACTAAACAAAGGGCACAGAGACAGTATTCAGTTTAACAAAATTAGAAATGAAAAGGGACATATAAAAACAGAAACTGAGGAAATTCAAAAAATCATCAGATCCTACTACAAAAGCCTATACTCAACACAAATGGAGAATCGGGATGAAATGGACAGTTTCCTAGACACTTTTCAAACACCAAAATTATATCAGGATCAAATAGATCATCTAAACAGTCCTATAACACCTAAAGAAATAAAAGGGGTCATAGAAAGTCTCCCAACCAAAAAAAGCAAGCGACCAGATGGGTTCAGTGCAGAATTCTATCAGACCTTCAAAGAAGACCTAACACAAATATTCTTCAAACTATTCTACAAACTAGAAACAGAAGGAACACTACACAACGCGTTCTAAGAAGCCACAATTATGCTGATACCAAAACCACACAAAGATCTAATAAAAAAAGAGAACTTCAGACCAACTTCACTTATGAATATCGATGCAAACATGCTAAATAAAATTCTTGTCACCTGAATCCAGGAACACATCAAAACAATCACCAACCATGATCAAGTAGGCTTCATCCCAGGGTTGCAGGGATGGTTCAATATAAGGAAATCCATCAATGCATTCCACTACATAAACAAACTCAAATAAATAAAACATATGATCATTTCATTAGATGTAGAAAAAGCATTTGACAAAATCCAGCATCCTTTCATGCTAAAAGCCTTGAAAAGAACAGGAATTCAAAGCCCATAGCTAAACATAGTTAAAGTAATATACAGCAAACTGGAAGCCAACATCAAACTAAATGGAGAGAAACTTGAAGCAATCCCACTAAAATCAGGGACTAGACAAGGCTGCCCTCTCTCTCCATATCTTTTTAATATAGTACTTGAAGTTCTAGAGGAATTAGACAGTATAAGGATGTCAAAGGAATGTAACTGGAAAGGAAGGAGTCAAATTATCAGTATTTGCAGATGTTATGATAGTATACTTAAGTGACCAAAAAAACTCCAGCTGAGAACTCCTATAGCTGATAAACAACTTCAGCAAAATGGCTGGTTACAAAATCAACTCAAGCAAATCTGTTGCCTTCCTATACTCAAAGGATAAGCAGGCTGAGAAAGAAGTTAGGGAAATGACACCCTTTACAATAGCCACAAGCAATATAAAGTTTCTTGGTGTGACTCTAACCAAACAAATGAAAGATCTATATGACAAGAACTTCAGGTCTCTGAAAAAGGAAATCAAAGAAGACCTCAGAAAATGGAAAAATCTTCCATGTTCTTGGATTGTCAGGATTGATATAGTTAATATAACCATCTTGCCAAAAGCAATATACAGAAACAACGCAATCCCCATTGAAACCACAACTCAGTTCTTCACAGAGTTTGAAAAAGCAATTCTCAAATTCATCTAGAATAACAAAAAACCCAGGGTAGCTAAAACTATTCTCAACAGCAAAAAAAATTCTGGGAAATCAGTATCCCAGACCTCAAGCAATACTACAGAGCAATAATGTTAAAAACTGCATAGTATTGGCACAGTGATAGGCAAGTGGACCAATGCAATAGAATGGAAGAACCAGAAATGAATCCATACACCTATGGTCACTTGATCTTCGACAAAGGAGTGGAAAACATCCAGTGGAAAAAAGATAACCTTTTCAACAAATGGTGCTGGTTCAACTGCAGGTCAGCATGCAGAAGAATATGTATTGATCCATCCCTATCTCCTTGTACTAAGCTCAACTCCAAGTGGATCAAGGACCTCCACATAAAATCTGACACAATGAAACTAATAGAAAAGAAACTGGGGAAGACCCTTGAGGACATGGGCACAGGGGAAAAGTTCCTGAACAGAACACCAATAGCTTATACTCTAAGATCACGAATTCACAAATGGGACCTCATAAAATTACAAAGTTTCTGTAAGGCAAAGGACACTGTCAAAAGCACAAAATGGCAACCAACAAATTGGGAAAAGATATTCATCAACCCTATATCCAATAGAGGGCTAATATCCAATATATACAAAGATCTCAAGAAGTTAGACCCCAGGGAAACAAATAACCCTATTTAAAAATGGGGTACAGATCTAAACAAAGCATTTTCACCTGAAGAAATTCGGATGGCTGAGAAGCACCTTAAGGAATGCTCAACATCATTATTCATTAGGGAAATGCAAATCAAAACAACCCTGAGATTTCATCTCACACCAGTCAGAATGGCTAATGTCAATAACTCAGGACACAGCAAGTGTTGATGAGGATGTGGAGAAAGAGGAACACTCCTCCACTGCTGGTGGCATTTTAAGATGGTACAACCACTATGGAAATCAGTCTGGCTGTTCCTCAGAAAACTGGACATGACACTTCCTGAGGACCCTGCTATACCTCTCCTGGGCATATACCCCGAGGATTCCCTGGCATGCAATAAGGACACATGATCCATTATGTTCATAGCAGCCTTATTTATAATAGCCAGAAGCTGGAAAGAACCCAGATGTCCCTCAATGGGGGAATGGATACAGAAAATGTGGTATATTTACACAATGGAATACTACTCAGCAATTAAACACAATGAAATCATGAAATTTTTATGCAAATGACTGGAACTAGAAAATATCATCCTACGTGAGGTAACCCAATCACAAAAGAATACACATAGAATGCAATCTCTGATAAGTGGATATTTATTAGCCCAGAAACTCTGAATACCCAGGACCCAATTAACATAACAAATGCCTCCCATGAAGAAGTAAGGAGAGGGCCCTGATCCAGGAAAGGCTTGATCTAGCATTGTAGGTGAGTACCAGGACAGAGAAAAAGGAGGGAGGTGATTGGAGAATGGGTGGAGAGAAGAAGGTTTATGGAACATATGGGGAGGGGGGAACTGGGAACAGGGAAATAATTTGTAATGTAAACAAAGAATATAGAAAATTAAAAAAAAAGAAAAGAAAAAAATAGTTTTTGCTATACTTGCTTACTTAGCTTCTGCTAACAGAGAAAAATAGGATAAATTGTTTCTTTTTTGTAACTGATTTTTTTTAATTTGAAATTTTATATAATGACTTATGATAATGGTTTTCTTTTTACAAATCTCCTCTCAGATCTTCCCACCTCCCAGAGCCTCTTACTTACCCACCCATCCTATTCAATCTCCTTTACTTTCTCTTTACAAAACAATCACAGCAGCAAGAAAAGCATGAGAAATAAGCACATACACACACACACACACACACACACACACACACAACTAAATTAAAACAACAACAAAATATTAGAAACCATAATATCCATAGGAACATATTAGTACAACAATAAAAATATCCAAACAATGAAATATGGGTAAAAATAATTAGTAAAATCACCATTGAGTTTTGTTTTATATTGCCAACTACTACTGAGCACACCTGCTACTCAAGTGTGGTTTATATACTCAGTGAGACCACAATGAAGAAAAATGGCTTTCCTTTACTAGTGTTTGTCAATAGGAGATTTTTCCTTTATTAGGAGTCAGAGGTCATGTTTATTTTCCCTTTTCAGGGTTGGAACCCCACCAGGGCTGAATTGATGCATGTCTGTGCATGCTGCCACAGTCTCTGTGAATTAATGTGCATATAAACTGTAAAGTCTGGAAGATGTAGTGTCCTTGCAATCATCTACTCTTCTGGCTCTTACAGTCATTCTCCCTCCTCTTATACACAGCTCCCTAAGTCCCAAGGGAAGGAGTTTAATAAAGACATTAAACTTGGTGCAGGACTAAGTGATCCAAAACTTCTCCCTCTCTGTCTGCTGTCTAGTTGTAGGTCTCTCTGTTAGTTCCCATCTCTGGAAAGGGATAGTATCTCTTTAAAACTTATATCAAGCTGCATATTTTAATATTATTTGGACAAATAATATTTACTTCCTTTTACAGTATGAAAATATGCAAAATTTTAGGTTCCCATTTTTTATTTTTTTCTTCTCTCATATAATATATCTTCACCCAGCCTTCCCTCCCTCCACTTCTTATATTTTCCCCAACCTCACTCTCACACAAATCTACTACTTCTCTATTTTCCTTCAAAAAGAGCAGGACTCCCAGTGATATCAACTGAATATGGCATAACAAGATACAATAAGACTAAGCACAAATCCTCATATCTAAGCAGGATGAGGCAACTTAGTACTAGGAAAAGTGTACCAACAGCAGGCAAAATATTCAGAAACACCTCCATTCTAATGCATAGGCGTCCCACAAAAAATTAGACAACCACAGTAGGTATGCAAAGGGACTACTGCTGCTCCAAACAGTGTCTGCGATGACCTCTTCAGTCTCAGTGAAGCCCTATTAGATCTCCTTAGTAGACTCTGTGAAACATGTTCTCCTGGAGTCTTACGTCATGTGATTCAACCCATCCTTCTTTTCTGATTCTACAGGATACAAAAGCTCCTCCTAATATTTGGTTGTGGATCTCTATATCTGTTCCCATCATTCCAGAAGAAACCTATCTGATGATTTACATAGAAATAAATCCGTGAGTATAGCAGAATATTATTAGAAATCACTTCAATATTTTTTCCTAATTTTTATTTGATATATTCTTTATTTACATTTCAAATGATTCTTTTCAATATTTTTGTCACTTCTGTTTGGTCCTACCCTAGGTTTCTGAGCAATCCAATGCCTGGCAATCTAGTAAGTATCTGGCACAGGTTTCTTCTTGTGGCTTTGACTTCAAGATCGACAGGTCATTGATCCCACAGGCTCTGAGATAACATTTCCCCAGGATATGAGGAATACAAGACAGTTTGAGGATTGTGAGCTTTATAAATGTGTTGGTGTCTGAGTCCACCACTGACAGACTTGCCTAGTTATGGAAGATGGCTATTTTAGGCTTTGAATTCTTCATTACAAGAAGTCCTCACTAGGTATCAGGAAGTTTCCACAACAATAGATTTCTACATATCACCTTAACTGACCACCAGTTCAGGTCCCTTCTCTTCTGTCTCTTTCTGATATTCTCTGCACAATGTAATGCTCCCTGTTTAAATGCCCCCCTCTTGCCTTTGTCAGCCCACAAAATCTATTCTAAGTCTTCCTCAGGGAGATCCATACCCTAGACCTTTGCTTCTTACCCAGCCTCTCTGCTCCTATAGATTGTAGCATGATTTTCCTTTACTTAGCAGCTAATACCCACTTAAAAGTCAATATATATTATGTTTATTTTTCTAGTTTTGGACTACCTTTCTTGTGACGAATATTTTTCTAGTTGTTCAATTTTCCTGAAACTTTTATGATGCCATTTTTCTAACAGTTGGGTAATGAGTATTTTGTAAATATTAACATACTTTCTCTATATATTTTTACACTGAAGGACATCTAGATTGTTTGCAGTTTCTGGCAATTAAAAAGAAAGCCATTGTGAACAAACTTGAGTGTCTTTTGTGTATATTATCAAGCATGGTATAGCTTGGTCTTGAAATAAATGGATTTCCAATTTTCTAAGTAACTGCCAAATTGATTTCCAAGGTGGCCATAAAAGATCATACTCCCACATGCAAGGAGAAGTGTACATCATGCTCCATATCCTAGCCAAAATGATCTTTCACTCATGTTATTGATGTCAGCCATTCTGACAGGTATAAGGTGATATCTCAAAGTAGTTTTGACTTTTATTTCCCTGATGGCTAAGGATGTTGCACATTTTTTAATTCTTTTCAACCATATTCTTGTTGAGTAATTATCTGTTCAAGTCTCTACACCATTTTTAGTTGGAGCATTTGGTTCATTGACATCTAGTTTCTTGAGGCTTTTACATATTTAGGATATTAATTCTCTATCAGACATTGAGTTAGTAGAAATATTTTCCCATTTCTTTAGTTATTTTTCACCCCACATGATGGTGTCCTTTGCCTCACAGTAGTTTTTTTTTTTTTGGTTTCAGGAACTCACATTTATTAATTGTTGGCTTTGATGCATATGCTATTGGTGTTACTTTTAGGATGTTGACTCCTGTACCAATACATTCAACAGTATTCTCTAATTTTCCTTCTGTCAGGTTCAGTGTGTCCAGTTTTATATTGATGTATTTGGCATACTTTGACTTGAGTTTTGTGTAAGGTGCAGACATCTAGTTATATTATAAGCATTTATTGAAGATGTTTTATTACATATTTCTAGCTTCTTTATTAAAATTAAGGTATTCATAGATGTGTGGGTTTACATCAGTATTATCAATTCAATTCAGTTGACTGAAATTTTTTTTTTAATTTATTTTCATCCCAAATACTCACTTCTGGTCCCCTGTCACAGAGTCCCTTCCCCAATCCTCCTTCCTTTTTCCTCTGAGAGGGTGGGGTTCCTTTAAGTATATCACAGTCTGGTGAATCAAGTCTCTATATGATTAGGCACATCCTTGCCCCAAAAGGCAAAGCAAAGCAATTCTGTTGGGGAACAGTTTTAATTGTTTAAAGCAACCAGGCAGCAGTTTTAATTGTTGGTTGACCCACATGAACACTGAGCTGCTTGTCTGATACATATGTGCTAGGGGCTTCATTCCAGCCCATGTATGCTCTTTTGTTGGTGGCTAAGTCTCTTTGAGTTCCCAGGGTTGCCAGTTAGTTGACTCTGTTTATTCTTCTATAGAATTCCTATCCTCTTCAGGGCCTTCTTTCCTTCTTCCAACTCTTCCAGAGTCCCAACCTCCGTCCAATGTTTGACTGTGCATATCTGTATCTGTTTCAGCCAGCTGCTGGGTAGAGCCACTCAGAGAACAGTTACACTATGCTGCATACATAACAGAATATCATTAATAGAGTCAGGGATTGGTGCTTTCCCATAGGATAGGTCTCAAGTTGGGCTGGTTATTGTTTGGTTATTCCCTCAGTTTCTACTCCATCTTTGTATTTCCTTTAACAGGTCAAATTTTTGGTTGAAAATTATATTGGTGGGTTGGTGTCATTATCACTCCATTGGGTGTCTTCCCTGGCTACAGGAGATAGCCACTTCTGGTTCACTATCCCCACTATTGTATGTCTGAGATAAGGAAACCAGAACTGACTCCTGGGAGCCTCTTTCATCCCAGGTCTCTAGGAATTCACTAAAAAATATCCCCCACCTCCCAGACAGCTACAGATTTCGATTCATTTTCATTGCCTACTGGCTTTCCCTCCTATCCTCACACCTAAACCTAGCCCCTCCTATTAGCCTCCACCCCCCACAACTCCCACTCCATTCCCTCCCTCCCTCTGTTTCTTATAACTATTTTATTCCCCTTCTAACTGAAATTCAAACATCCTTCCTGTTTAGCTTTTGTGGATATGAGGGGTGTGTCACAGCTATCCTGTATTTTATGGTTGATATCCACTAATTGGAGAGTATATACCATGCATGTCTTTTTGCGTCTGGATTACCTAATTCTGGATGATAATTTTTAGTTGCATCCACTTTTCCTGCAAAGTTCATCATGTTCTTTGAAATATCTGAATATTCAAATATCAATATCTGAATAATATTCCACTGTGTAAATGAACAAGGCTTTCTGTATCCATCTTTCTCTTCAGAGACATCTGGTTATTTTTAATTTCTGGCTATTATGAATAAAGATGGTGTGAACTTAGTGGAGCATGTGTCCTTCTGGTATTGTACCTGAACATTTCTAGAAGTGCTTTTCAGTCATTTGAAATTCCTCTGTTGAGAATTCTTTTTAGCTCTCTAAACCATTTTTTACTTGGGTTATTTGGTCTGGTGGAGTCTTACTTCTTGAGTTAATTATATATTTGGATATTAGCTCTTTGTCAGATATAGGATTAGTGAAGATTTCTTTTCATTTTTAGGCCCCCATTTTCTCCTGGGTTTTAGTCTTACAGAAGCTTTTCAGTATCATGAGGGCCCATTAATCAACTGTTGGCTAGAATCATTGATGTTCTGTTCAGGAAATTTTCTCACCTACCAATGAGTTCAAAGCTATTTCTCACTTATATTTGATTTAGTGTATCCTGTTTTATGTTGACATGTCTGTTTTTAATAGCAATAGCATTCAGTTTTTATCACTATAGCTTTGTACTACAGTTTTAAATCATGATGGTGATACCTCTCAAAATTCCTTTATTGTTCTGGATTGTTTTAGTTAGTATTGTCCTTTCATGGTCAGTTAAAAAAAAGTATTGAAATTTTAATGGCAATTGCATTGAATGTATAAACTATTTTTGCTAGCATGGCCATTTACTATGTTAATCTTACTGTTCCCATGATAATGGGAGATCTTGTACAGTAGCACATCTCCTATCTCCTATCAAGTTGGAGGCAGAAGTTCCGGCAGCCTGCATAGACTCTAACAAGGTATCTCTGCATGAGTTGGAGACTGGTACATAATAATGAGCAGAGGATTGGGGGATTCTGGATGGCATTTGAAAGGGAGCACCTAGAGCATGTAGGAAGCATTTGGGCAGGCACCCTATCTGGGGCTCTGGTGGCTCTCTATTCAAGTATGGAGTCTCTATCAAAATTTGGTCTAAAACATGGAGGTAAAACTAGGGATCAGATGGCCAGTCTATTTGTTATCTGGCAGGAATGGCCTGTGGTTGGACAATATGATTGAGGGAAACAAGAGGGTCAATTTTAGGGTCCTTAAAGAAAAACAGTAAAAAAAATATTGAGATACACTTTTGAATCACTTTCTTCTATTTTTGTATGTGTGACAATAGTATTGTTAAAATGTAACAGTCATTTATTTTTCAAGATGAATGTGTGTAGTGAAGCCATGAAAGATTAATTGTTGCCGCCAGCGGCCACATACGAACCGGGTTACCTAAAAGAGAATTCTGAGGTTAATGGGAAGGGGGCGAAAGAGAAATGAGTCAAGAGGACAGTTGCTCATAGAGACCAACTTTACTAACATGAAGCCAATATTTATAATCTCAGGAAAAACCACCCTGCCCCCCAAATGGCCAAGAGTTCATAGATCTTCTCAGCGGGTTGTCTGCTTTCAGTCACGCAGTTTTCTGTTGGTCTCCGGGTGGAGCTGCACTGAGGTGAAATCTGCTGTATTGTTATCTTGAATAGGCCAGAGATAATGCCTGAGGAAGGGTGGGGGTTGCCAGCCAGGAAGGTCACAGCTAAATGCTGTGGGGGGAAGGGACAATTAATTAAAAAAATTAAATTGGGAGAATCCCCGTGGCCATATTTGCAGCCTGCTGGGGCAGAAGAGTTTCACTGGGTACTGTATCACCCCAAGCTTTAGATCTCTGGGGGTGCAAACTGCCAGGGGTCTGCCTGCACTCAGGATCTGAGCACATAGGCTGTTCATCTGCCATACCTCCAGGCATGGGGCCTGTGTGCTGCCTGAAGACCAGCAGAGGGAGTGAATCCCCAAGGCCATATTCGCTGCCTGCCAGAGCAGAAGAGCATCACTAGGTACTGTATCACCCCGAACTTTAGATCTCTCTAGGTGCAAACAGCCAGAGGTCTGCCTGCACCCAAAACCTGAGCACAGAGGTGGTTTTCCAGCTGGTAGGCCATGGGGCCTGTATTTTGCGTGGAGAACAGCAGAGGGAGCAACTCCCTGTGGCCGTCTTCGGGCCTGCCAAGGCAGACAAACATCACTAGGTACTGTATTATCCTGAGCTTAATATCTGTGGGGGTGCAAATTTCCAGGGGTCTGCCTGCGCTCAGGACCTGAGAACATAGTGGTTTATCTGCAAGCTGGTCGGTCGTGGGGCCTGTATCCTACATGAGAATCAACAGAGGGAGTGAGCCCACACACACCATCTTTGCTCCATAACAGAGCAATCTGAGAACACCTGGTTAACCTTGACAACCCACCCAAGTAAAACATTTCTTGAGGTAAGACTGAGCAGGTCTCCAAAGGCACAAAAAAGGAAGGCAGCATATCAGTAATCTGTGCCAGAGGAAACCCAGTCATCCAGTGTCGCAGAACTAGCCCTAAAGGTCCACAATAGGTTGAAGCACCAGCCGGTGACAATAAGACCATCTAATACCAGTGAGAACTAGATGGCTAAAGGCAAGCATAGGAACGTTTACTAACAGAAACCAAGGCATTGTGGCAGCATCTGAACCCAATTCTCCAACAATAGCAAGTCCTGGATACCCCAACACACCAGAAAAGCAAGAGTTGGATTTAAAAGCACTGGTAAGGATGCTGTTAGAGAAACACACTAGGGGCATAAATAAATCTCTTAAAGAAATTCAGGAGAAAAATGATCAAAAGCTAGAAGCCCTTACAAGGGAAACACAAAAATGCCTTAAAGAAATTCAGGACAATATGGGTCAGAAGTTTGTAGCCAATAAGGAGGAAATGCAAAAGTCACTTAAAAAAAATAAAACAGAACTTTGATCAACAGGCAGAAGTCATGAAAGAGGAAACACAAAAATCTCTCAAAGAATTAGAGGAAAACACAAACAAGCAAATGAAGGAACTGAGCAAAAACTTCCAGGATCTGAAAACAGAAGTAGAAACAACTAAGAAAGCACAAAGGAAGACAACTTTAGAGATAGAAAACCTTGGGAAGAAATCAGGGACCAGAGATACAAATATCAACAACAGAATACAAGAGATAGAAGAAAGAATCTCAGATGCTGAAGATACCATAGAAACCATGGACTCAACAGTCAAAGAAAATAAAAATTACAAAAAGCTTGTAACCCAAAACATCCAGGAAATCCAGGACACAATGAGAAAGCTAAATCTAAGGATGATAGGCATTGATGAGAGTGAAGATTTAAAACTTAAAGGGCCAGCAGATATCTTCAACAAAATTATGGAAGAAAACTTCCCTAACCTAAAGAGAGAGATGCCCATGAATATACAAGAAGCCTACAGAACTCCAAACAGATTGGACCAGAACAGAACTACCTCCCATCATATAATAATCAAAACCCCAAATGTACTAAACAAAGAGAGGATACTTAGGGCAGTAAGAGAAAAAGGGCAAGTAATATCTAAAGGAAGACCTATCAAAATTACACCAGACTTCTCACCAGAGACCATGAAAGCTAGAAGATCCTGGGCAGAGCTCATGCAGACTCTAAGAGGACACAAATGCCAGCCAAGACTACTATACCCAGCGAAACTCTCAATCACTATAGATGGAGAAACCAAGATATTCCACGACAAAACCAAATTTACACAATATCTTTCCACAAACCCAGCCCTACAAAAAATAATAGGGGGAAAATACCATCACAATGAGGGAAACTATACCCTGGAAAAAGCCAGATATTAAGCTTCTTTCATCAAACCCAAAAGAAGATAACCACACAAGTATAAAATTAACATCAAAAATGATAGGAAGCAATAACCACTACTTGTTAATATCTCTTAACATCAATGGACTCAATTCCCAAATAAAAGGACATAGACTAAAAGACTGGTTCCATAAACAGGACCCTACATTTTAATCCATACAGGAAAAACACCCCTTGTCAAAGACAAAAGCTACCTTAGAGTAAAAGGTGGGAAGACAAATCTACAAGCAAATGGTCTCAGGAAACAAGCAGGAGTTGCTATTCTAATATCAGATAAAATTGACTTTCAAACTAATGTCATCAAAACAGACATGGAAGGTCACTTCTTGCTTGTCAAAGGAAAAATCCAACAAGAAGAACTCTCAATCCTGAACATCTATGCTCTAAATACAAGGGCACCCTCATTCATAAAAGAAACTTTACTAAATCCCAAAGCACACATTGCACCTAACAAAATAATTGTGTGGGACTTCAACACTTCACTCTCATCAATGGACTGATCAGGAAAACAGAAACTGAACGGGGACAGAGTGAAACTAATTGAAGATTTGGAACAATTAGATTTAACAGATATATATATATATAGAGAGAGAGAGAACATTTCATCCTAAAACAAAAGAATGTACCTTTTTCTCAGCACCTCAGGGTACCTTCTCCAAAATCGATCATATAATTGGTCACAAGACAGACCTCAACAAATATAAGAAATCAAACTAATCCCATGCCTCCTCTCAGATCACTTTGGAGTAAGAGTGGTCTTCAATGGCAACAAAATCAGCAGAAAACCCACATACACATGGAGGCTGAACAATAATTTACTCAATGACACCTTGGCCAAAGAAGAAATAAAAAAATAAATCAGAGACTTTTTAGAATTTAACGAAAATAAAGGCACAACATACCCAGATCTTTGGGACATAATGAAAGCAGTGCTAAGAGGAAAACTCATAGCCCTGAGTGCCTCCAAAAAGAAAATAGAGAGTGCATACACTAGCAGCTTAACAACACATCTAAATGTCCTGGAACAAAAAGAAGCCAATTCACCAAGGAGGAGTAGAAGACAGGAAATCATCAAACTCAGGGCTAAAATCAGTCAAGTGGAAACAAATAGAACCATACAAAGAATCAACGAATCCAGTAGCTGGTTTTTTGAGAAAATCAACAAGATAGACAGACCCTTAGCCAGACTGACCAAAGAGCAGAGAGAAAGTATCCAAATTAACAAAATTAGAAATGAAAAGGGGATATAACAACAGAAATTGAGGAAATTCAAAAAATCATCAGATTCTACTACAAAAGCCTATACTCAACACAACTGGAGAATCTGGAGGAAATGGACAATTTCCTAGACAGATACCAAATACCAAAATTAAATCAGCACCAAATAGATCATCTAAACAGTTCCATAAAACCTAAAGATATAGAAAGGTTCATAGAAAGCCTTCCAACCAAAAAAAGCACAGGACCAGATAGCTTCAGTGCAGAATTCTATCAGACCTTCAAAGAAGACCTAACACCAATACTCTTCAAGCTATTCCACAAAATAGAAACAGAAGGAACACTATCCAATTCCTTCTACAAAGCCACAATTACACTGATACCAAAACCACACAAAGATCCAACAAAGAAAGAGAACTTCAGAACAATTTCCCTTATGAACATTGACGCAAAATACTCAATAAAAATCTTGCCAACCAATTCAAGAACACATAAAAATGATCATCTACCATGATCAAGTAGGCTTTATTCTAGGGATGCAGGGTTGGTTAAATATATGGAAATCCACCAATTCAATCCACTACATAAACAAACTCAAAGAAAAAAAACACATGGTCATTTCAATGGATGCTTAAAAAGCATTTGACAAAATTGAGCATCCTTTCATGCTTAAAGTCTTGGAAAGAACAGGAATTCAAGGCCCATACCTAAACATAGTAAAAGCAATATACAGCAAACCGGTAGCCAGCATCAAACTAAATGGAGAGAAACTTGAAGCAATCCCACTAAAATCGGGGAAATGACAGGGCTGTCCCCTTTCTCCTTATCTTTTCAATATTGTACTTGAGGTACTAGCTCGGGCAATTCGACAACATAAGGAGGTCAAAGGGATACAAATTGGAAAGGAAGAAGTCAAACTATCATTATTGGCAGATGATATGATAGTCTACCTAAGTGACCCAAAAAACTCCACTAGAGAACTCCTACAGCTGACAAACAACTTCAGCAAAGTGGCAGGTTATAAAATCAACTCAAGCAAATCAGTAGCCTTTTTATACTCAAAGGATAAGCAGGCTGAGAAATAAATTAGGGAACTGACACCCTTCACAATAGCCACAAATAGTATAAAGTACCTTGGGGTGACTCTTACAAATCATGTGAAAGATATGTATGACAAGAACTTCAAGACTCTGAAGAAGGAAATGGAAGAATACCTCAAAAAATGGAAAAACCTCCCATGCTCATGGATCGGCAGGATTAATATAGTTAAAATGGCCATTTTGCCAAAAGCAATATACAAATTCAATGCAATAGCCATCAAAATCCCAACTCAATTCTTTATAGAGTTAGAAAGAGCAATTCTCAAATTCATCTGGAATAACAAAACACTGAGGATAGCTAAAACTATTCTCAACAACAAAAAAAATTCTGGAGGAATCAGTATCCCTGACCTCAAGCAATACTACAGAGTAATAGGGTTAAAAAACTGCATGGTATTGGTACAGTGACAGGCAGGCAGATCAATGGAAAAGGATTGAAGATCCAGAAATGAACCCACACACCTATAGCCACTTGATCCTCAACAAAGGGGCTGAAAACATCCAATGGAAAAAAGATAGCCTTTTCAACAAATGTTGCTGGTTCAACTGGAGGTCAGCATGCAGGAGAATGTGAATTGATCCATCCTTGTCTCCTTGTACTAAGCTCAACTCCAAATGGATCAAGGGCCTCCACATAAAGCCAGACACTGTGAAGCTAATAGAAAAGAAACTGGGGAAGACCCTTGAGGACATCGGTACAGAGGGAAAGTTTCTGAAAAGACACCAATAGCATATGCTCTAAGATCAAGAATTGACAAATGGGACCTCATAAAATTACAAAGATTCTGTAAAGCAAAGTACACCATCACAGCACAAATCGGCAACTAACAAATTGGGAAAAGATCTTCGCCAATACTGCATCAGATAGAGGGCTAATATCCAATATATACAAAGAACTCAAGAAGTTAGACCACAAAAAACCAAATACCCTTATTAAAAAATGGGGTACAGAGCTAAACAAAGAATTCTCACTTGAAGAACTACAGATCACAGAGAAAAATCTTTAAAAATGCTCAACTTCATTAGTCATCAGGGAAATGCAAATAAAAACAACCCTGAGATTTCACCTTACACCAGTCAGAATGGCTAAGATTAAAAACTCAGGAGATAGCAGGTGCTGGTGAGTATATGAAGAAAGACGAACACTCATCCACTGATGGTAGTGTTGCAAATTGGTACAACACTCTGAAAATCAGTCTGGTGGTTCCTTAGAAAACCGGGCACCTCACTTCAGGAAGATCCTGCTATACCACTCCTGGGCATATACCCAGAGGATTCCCCAGCATGTAATAAGGATATATGCTTCACTATGTTCATAGCAGCCCTATTTATAATAGCCAGAAGCTGGAAAGAACCCAGGTGTCCCTCAACAGAAGAATGGATGCAAAAATGTGGTATATATACACATTAGAAACAATGAATTCATGACTTTCTTATGCAAATGGATGGAGCTGGAGAATATCATACTAAGTGAGGTAACCCAGTCTTAAAAGATCAATCATGGTATGCACTCACTAATAAGTGGATATTAGCCTGGAAAACTGGAATACCCAAAATATAATCCACACATCAAATAAGGTACAAAAAGAAAGGAGGAGTGGCCCCTGGTTATGGAAAGACTCAGTGTAGCAGTATAGGGCAAAACCAGAACAAGGAAGTGGGAAAGGGTGGGTGGGAGAATAGGGGGAGGGAAGGGGCTTTTGTGACTTTCGGGGAGTGGGGGAACAGAAAACGGGAAATCATTTGAAATATAAATAAAAACTATATCGAATGAAATAAAAAAAAAATTCTTGCCCAACTAATCCAAGAACATATCAAACGATCATCCACCAGGATCAAGTAGGCATCATCCCAGGGATGCAGGGATCATTCAATATAAGGAAATCCATCATTGCAATCCACTACATAAACAAACTCAAAGAAAAAAAAACACATCATCATTTAATTAGATTCTGAAAAAGCATTTGAAAAAATTCAGCATCCTTTCATGCTAAAAGTCTTGGAAAGGACAGGAATTCAAGGCCCATATCTAAACATAGTAAAAGCAATATACAGCAAACCGATAGCCAACATCAAACTAAATGGAGAGAAACTTGAAGCAATCCCACTAAAATCAGGGACTAGACAAGGCTGCCCCCTCTCTCCATATCATTTCAATATAGTTCTTGAAGTCCTAGCTAGAGCAATTAGACAACATAAGGAGGTCAAAGGGATACAAATTGTAAAGGAAGAAGTCAAACTATCACTATTTGCAGATGATATGATAGTATACTTAAGTGACCCAAAAAACTCTACTAGAGAACTCCTACAGCTGATAAACAACTTCAGCAAAGTGGCTGGATACAAAATCAACTCAAGCAAAACAGTAGCCTTTATATACTCAAAGGATAAGCAGACTGAGAAAGAAATTAAGGTAATGGCACCCTTCAAAATAGCCATAAACAGCATAAAGTATCTTGGTGTGACTCAAACCAAACAAGTGAAAGACTTTTATGACAAGAACTTCAGATTTCTGACGAAGGTAATCGAAGAAGATCTCAGAAAATGGAAAAATCTTCCATGGTCATGGATTGGCAGGATTAATATAGTTAAAATGGCCATCTTGCCAAAGGCAATCTACAGATTCAATGCAATCCCCATCAAAATCCCAACCCACTTCTTCATAGAACTAGAAAGAGCAATGCTCAGATTCATCTGGAATAACAAAAAACTCAGAATAGCTAAAACTATTCTCAACAGTAAAAGAATTTCAGGGGGATTCAGTGTCCCAGAACTGAAACTTTACTACAGAGTAATAGTGATAAAAATCTGCATGGTATTGATACAATGTCAGGCAAGCAGATCAATGGAATAGGATTGAAGAACCTGAAATGAACTCACACACCTATGGTCACTTGATCTTCGACAAAGGAGCTGAAAGCATCCAGTGGAATAAAGATAGTCTTTTCATCAAATGGTACTGGTTCAATTGGAGGTCAGCATGTTAATAAAGAATGCGAATTGATCCATTCTTATCTCCTTGTACTAAGCTCAACTCCAAATGGATCAAGGACCTCCACATAAAACTGGACAAACTGAAACTAATAGAAAAGAAACTGGGGAAGACCCTTGAGGACATGGGCACAGGAGAGAAGTTCCTGAATAGGACACCAATAGCTTATGCTCTAAGAACAAGAATTGACAAATGGGACCTCATAAAATTACAAAGTTTCTGTAAGGCAAAGGACACTCTCAAAAGGACAAAACGACAACCAACAGATTGGGAAAAGATCTTCACCAACCCTAAATCTGACAGAGGGCTAATATCTAATATATACACAGAACTCAAGAAGGGAGAACACAGAGAACCAAATAACCTCATTAAAAAGTGGGGTACCGAGGTAAACAAAGAATTTTCACATGAAGAACTTCAGAGGGCTGAGAAACACCTTAAGAAATGTCGAAATCATTTGAAACGTTAATAAAGAATACATCGAATAAAAAAAATAAATTGTATTAGTTTAATAAAGAAAAGAAACACTCAATAAATAAATAAATAAATAAATAAATAATTTGGCCCTTTCTCTTTGTTAGGATTCCATCCATTTAATAATTTGAGGGTAAATAGGCCTGATTGTCTTAAAATCTGTCCACCTTGTAATAATGTTCAGAGTTGTGTTTATTAATGTTTAAAAAGATTTATAATAATGGACCTGGGGAGATATTTCAGTGATTAAAAGAACTTTTTGCCTAAATTAATTTTTCAGCACCCACATATCAAAAATGACTCCTACATAAATATGTTATATTTAAGTTGAAGCAGACATTATACAAAAATAAAAATAACATTAAAATTTAAAATATTAAAGTAAATTAATTTTAATTCAACACAGTTTACCAATGAAAAATTCAATGGAATAGAAATTTTACAAAATACCAGTTCAGTTATAAAATATGATTATAATCCTCATAGAATTCAATGTGTCTACATTGTATTTTACATGTATAATCACCATGATATTACACTATCCAAACAAACACTTGTGCTTGGGCAAATACAGTGTAAGAATTTGCACTACTCGGGCTGGAGAGATGGCTTGGTGGTTAAGAGCACTGACTGTTCTTCCAAAGGTCCTGAGTTCAAATCCCAGCAACCACATGGTGGCTCACAACCATTTGTAATGAGATCTGATGCCCTCTTCTGGGAATCTGTTGAAGACAGTGGCAGTGTACTTGCAAGGGACAAGGGACCCTAGAAGAGAAAGGAAGAGAAATAGAGGTAGGAGATGTGAAGAAGAAGGCCAAGACCAACTTTGTTCAAGATCCCTAAAAACTGTATTTTCTCAGGCAATTTAAACAGTCAAGGAAGAAGTAAGGCAAGTGGGATTTTCCACGTAGCCTGGGCATTCTGCCAAGGTGAATCTCTGGCAGCTGTAAGATGTTTTCTTCTTCTGGGAGGACACAGAGACCATTGACCATCCGATCTCTCCAAGGTCTGTAGCTGAGAAGTCAAAACCTAATCCTATCTTTAAAATGAGCTCTAAACATAAAGTAAGGTCAGTTTGGTGCCTGGTGGCCAGACATAAAATTTTGATCTGCTATGGTATACTAAAGTCAAAATACAATATGAGGAAATGGTTGCATAAAGCTTGTCATAGTAACCAACCAATGTTTGATTTGATGTAACACCCATTGCATAAGATGAGACCCATATGTAACATTGCTTTGGTGACCAAGAACCAGAAAATAATCCAGGCACCTAATGCAAAACCAACCATTGCTAATCTAAAAATAGAAAATAAACTAACAAAGTTTGTAATAAAATATTTCTATACTTAAAGATCAGTTTCTTTTTCAACCATAATCAGTGAAGTTTTCTACTACCGGAGAGCAGAAATAATATAGAGACCACAGCCAGGTATTGGATAGAGAATAACAGACCTTTAAACTCTTACCCATAAATCTGATGTTTCTATCAAAACCTTTCCCTCAGAGCTTAGGCAACCCCACAGAAGAGGATGCAGAAATACTGTAAGAGTCAATGAGGATAGAGGCCCTTAAGAACAAGGCCCTCTGAATAATCTGTACAATGCTCATATGATGTCACAAAGACAAGAGGAAAGCACAGGGCCTGCATAGGTCTATGCCATGTCATCAGTAAGTATCCTATGGCTTCCAGTTAAGGGATTTTTATGGGATTCCTGAGTACGTGATGAAGTGGGTCACTGATCCATGTGCCTTTTCTTGATTTCTTTTCCATCTGTTGTTATATACTATGATTTTTTTCTTTTAAAAGCATGAGTAAATTAAGGAGCTAACCCATTGATTAATTTAAATATAGCCTCTGGGGTAAAAATTCCAGAAAATTGGAAATAGATCTTCCTCAAGACCTAGCTATATTAATCACTCTTGGGCAAATACCAAAAAAAAAAAAAAAAAAAAAAAAAAAAGGCTTCACCATGACACAGGGACATTTGTTCCACTCTGTTCATAGTGGCCTTATCTGTGATAGTCTGCAGGTGGAAACAACTTAGATGTCCCACAACAGAAAAAAGGATACAGAATGGAATAGCTGTTGAAAATCATAAGATTCTCTGGCAATGGATGAAAACTAGAAAGTATCTTCCTGAGTAAGGTAACTCAGACCCAAAAGTACATGCATGGAATGTACTCACTAATAAGTGGATATTAGCCAAAAAAAGTACAGAATACCCATGATACAGTCCCCAGAACTTAAAGGTTAATAAGAGGAAGGGCCCAAGTGAGGATGCCTCAATCTCACTTGGAGGGAAAAGCAAGCAATCACAGGGTTGGGGTAGAGTAAGTAAGGGAGAGTGAGTGAGGGATCTGATGGAGAGAGGGTACAGGGAGGGCAAGAGTGCATCATGATCAGGTATCAGGGGTAGGGAGAACAGGAGTGAAGCCCGGAGGGCCAGAAGAAAAAAATAGAAACAACAAACTATGAAGATGGTGCAGCAGGGCTCTAGGAAGTACCAGAGACCTCAGAGGTGAGAGACATTCAGAACTCAACCAGAATGACCTTAGATGAAATGTCCTACAGTGGGAAGGAGCAACTTATAGAAAGACAGGGCATCAAGTGAAGGGATGATGTTCCCATCCCACAGTCACGAACTCTGACCCAGAATTGTTTCTGTCTAAAGAACTGCAGGGACAAAAATGGAGAAGACACTGAGGGGAAGACGTTCAGTCAGAGGCCCAAATTGGGATCAAGCTCCAGGAAAAGCTCCAAGACCTGACACTCTTATTGATGCTATGGTGTTCTTGCATATGGCAGCCTAGAATGGAGGAAAAAGCTGGATAAAACTGATGAGTAGAGCTACCCCATTGGAAGACCTGTAGTATCAACTAATCTGGACTGCAAAGATCTCCCAGGCACTGAGGAACCAACCAGGCAGCATAAACCAGCTGTTGTGAGGTCTATGCACCAAATGTTAGACTTGAGGCCCCAGGGAGTGGGGAGGTCTGGTAGGGTGGTGGAGACATTCTTTTGGAGACTAGGGAGGCGGAATGCGATGAGGATAAGTCACAGTGTAGACCAGGTGAGATGGATGATGGCTGTATGGTAAAAAAGATTACATTAATAATAATAATTAATAATAATTAATTATTAATTATTATTATTATTGAAAAATTAAACAAATGACAACTAAACTGTTATCTCTACCTGATGAGTGAGAGAAAAATGTTTTCTCCAATGGAGTGACACTAGCTATGCTGGGCATTTGCATATTTGAGGTATGACCACTCTAGGCCAGGCCTCATGGTCAGTAATAGTTAACTAACATATAATAGATTCATATATCTGTACACTATATAATACATATTATATTATAATATTTCTATACTTATTTAAGTAGTGAAATAATATGTTAGGTAACATAATGACTAATATAATATCTTCCTAGGTAGAAGGTATACGGCAAGTAAAATCCGTAACAAAACAAGATCATAGTTTAGAGAATATGAAGAAGAAATCACTGTGAAAGCAAGTACAGGACTAGAGTACCTATTCAAAACATGCTCAAGTATGCTTTCATTTAAATTTACAGACTTGATGTAATATTCTTCATTGACAATTTGATTGGTTTAAGAAAGGCGTAGGAGTGCTAAGGGAGGTTAAAATGCTTGCTATATACAAAAATGAGGAGATGAGTACAGCTCCATTACCCAAGTAAAGTTAAGCACTAAGGGAACCATACCTTCAATCCGATTTCTGGGGAGGTAGAGATAGCTGGAATCCTTCTGTTTGCTGTCTATTTTTGTAGTAAAGTCAGTGAAATTCATATTAAATAAGAAAGCCTATATTAAAATAATAAGAATACAGAGCAATTGAGGGATATAACAAATTTCTTCTCAGGGCTTTACATGCAGATGCAAGCATATGTATCTCAAGACTTACACACACATACACACACACACACACACAGTCAAAGGGGGTAAAAAAGGGATGAAGGAAGGAGGAGGAAGGGAGGGAAAGAAGAAGAGGAAGAGGAGGAAGGAGAGTCAAAATAAAGTTATGATATGAGAAATATTGTATTACTAAGAAGCACTGCCTATCTAAATAAATCACTGCCTGTCTAATCACAAGCATGAGTAACCTTTAGCATGAATTGTTGTTTACTCTAAGAAATTGCTACAACCAATATTGGTTTTGCTATTACCCTTAGTCACTATACAGAAGTTGAAGGTAAGTCCCTATAAATGAAAATATTCTGTATTCTGGACAATGTATTTCCAGGAATTAACCTGAAACTTATCTCAATCAGTTTTTCTTTCAGTACACTTGAAGGTACTAGGAAATTGCCCAAAAGAGGTAGTAGTCCTACCCAGTGGTCATAACTAGAAAATATAACAATAATAAGCCCAAGATGTAACCAAAACCACAATATTGTCATTAGGCTTTCTAATTGGAAATAATTCCTACTTAATTGAAGAAAATTCAAGACTGGCTCTGAAAGCCTAGCCTTCCCATTACTAGTGAGGCCTTAAAACTTAAAAGAGGAGCAACTATGGTCACTTTCATGACTAGATATAATTTCTGACAGCATTCTAAGTAATGGAGGAAACTACAGTTTGCTGTTGGTGTTTTTTGTTTGTTTGTTTGTTTGTTTGTTTTGTTTTGTTTTGATTATAGAATAGAGAAACTTAACAGTGGAGTGGCCTGAACAAAAAGGAGACAAGAACAATTGTAGTTGGCATACCAATGTGAATAAGGAAATCACACAAAGCCCTACCTCCAGATTAAACACTGTATTTGGTAATTAACTGCTGAGCCAGGGAAATAAAAGTTTCCCTATGAATGAGCACTCTAAGGAAGGGGTTACCAAATAACAATACTGATTGTTTAGCAATAAAACTTTGTGTGTGTGTATGTGTGTGTTTGTGTGTGTGTGTGTGTGTGTGTGTGTGTGTAGAGGTATAGGTATATCTGTTTGGAGGATAGCTTCTAGCACTCTATTTTTTGCTTTTTTTCTTTTTAAATAAAACAGTTTAGGATATATAAATGGGGGAAACTTTTTACTCTACTAAAACTTGTCAGATGGTCTTTATGAGTTCAAAAATATAAATTGACACTCATTGTACTTTCAAATTTGCATTATGTTGTGAAAAGCTGTCCTGGATTTCAGAGTTTTCATTTAGAAATAAGGGAGTTATTATTTTTAGTATTCTGATGATGGTATTCCTTTGCTATTTCAAATTATTTGTTATCCAAGACCTGTGAGAGCCTAACTTGTGCTTTCTTTTTTTCTGGTTTTATCTAAGTCTTCTACTTTAGCTTTGATTCTTGGGTCCTGGTATTTTATCTTCTGCTTGATTCATTCTATTTATAAAGATTTTCTGTGAGTATTGTAATTGAAATTTTGAGAGTTTGTTCTGTTTTGTTTTTCCTATCCCATCTTCATTCTGGTTTGCATTATGTGGCGTGTCCCTTCCATTTATATTTTACAGAATAATCTGAGTATTACTAGTATTCACTCTTTTTTGGAGGACTGGAAGAATGCTGTGCTGAAACACTCTAGCCTTGAGCTTTATGGTTTGTTTCCTTTAGTTTGCTTGTTTGTTTGGGAGATAACTGCTTCTCTATCATTGGGGGTTGTAATCTATTTGTATCACTATTTTTTTAAATTTAAGAGTGATAGATTGTATGTCAACATCTTTATCCATTTTTTTATGTATTCCAGTTTGCTGAAATTTGAATTAACTGAATTGTTAAAATGTGATAACGGAGATGCACTTGAAGGGAATACTGAGATGGTTTGGCAGAAAAAACTATCATAACTTCACAGCAAGAGACAGAGTTCTTTGAGTCTCTGTTCCATTTTTTTATCCTTGTCTTTTCTATGGACAGGAACAATTCTGAGTTAAAATTTTCGAGATTTGTGGATGGCCCCATCCATCACCTGTGGAAAGTGCCTATCTACTGGAGGTGCCTGACATGGCTGTTCCCTGAGAGGTTCTTTCAGTACCTGACTAATACGGATGCAGACACTCAACAACCAACCATCAGACTGAGACCAGGACCCCACTGAAAAAGCTAGGGGAAGGACTAAAGGAGCTGAAGGAGATTGCAAGCCCACAGGAAGAAAAAAATTTACTAATCATACCACCCATAGCTCCCAGAGACTAAACCACCAACCAAAGAATATACATGGAGAGACCCATGGCTCCAGATATATATGTAGCAGAAGATAGCCTTTTCTGGCATTAGTAAGAGGGGAAGCCCTTGGTTCTGTGAAGACTTGATGCCCCAAGGTAGGGAGGTTCTAAAGTGATGAGGCAGGAGTGGGTGAGTGGGTGGAAGGGGATCCTCATAGAGGCAAAGTGGGGAGGGAGGAAAAGGCTATGGGATGTTAGGGTTGTGAAATCAGAACTAGGAAGGGGGATGTCATTTGAAATGTAAATGAATAAAATGGTTAATAGTAAAAAAAAAAAAGAGGCAGAGTTCACTAGAAAGGGGGTAGAGTAGGATGAATATCAATTACAAGTTCATATCTGAGTTGTTCCTCAGCTACAATTGGAGATCTAAAAGTAAGTGCAGCTATCAGAATTGTGGTGATCCCAACCTAGAGTCAAAGCTGGTCCCTATTTTGGGTCAACAACCTATGCTGAAGCTGTTTCAAGATATGGAATTACCCAAGCACCAATATTTTTTTATCTTATTTCAGAATTCAATTGTTGTGAGGCTGACAACTATTTCTGGAGAAGGTGAGATTTGGAAACTCTTGAGTGTCCCTGAATCTAATCTAGAAATGTGTCTGTTCCTAAGCCTCAGTCCACTCTCCACTTAAGTCTCTGCACATTTCAAACATCTTTTTTTTTCTACCAAAGGAAATAAACTTTAGAGAAACAAACAGGGGTAACCAGAAACCTAATGCCTTTCCTGATGATTATTCATATATAGCTAAAAGGAATATTGAATACCATTAATAGACAAATAAAATGGTCATGTATGCCTTCTAGATGATTTCTAAGATAAAATGGGTCAAGGAGAAAAAGAAAATCTGTTGAGACTCCAGAGGCTACATGTCCATGGAAGAGATAAAACAGAAATCTTTGTGGATTCTGATCCTGACCTATGCAGAGGTTTCACCTGGAATGTATTTCCTCCTGAAATTATAAGTCAGTTTAAGTTCCTGACACATCATTAAACCCTCAAATGGAGTAAGACTTGCCTTTCTAATAGCCATCTTATATTCTACTTAGAGATGGCATGAAATTTTTTATATATGCCAAGACTTAACATGCAGTGTTTGAAGGGCATAAGAAGTTGGAAGTTTCACATTTAAATAATAAGCTTAACTTTTTCTGTGTTCCCATGACTTCCAACAAAATAAACATTTCAGAATTCCCTGAAAATATATTTTCAATTACTTGTATATTTTATTCTGTGCCTGAAATACACTCTACTGGATCCTGTATTTGAAGATTTATTTATAAGGGCACAGCCAGGGCAATCAGGCAAGGCTATCAGGTGAGGTAGTTTGGGAAAACTGTAGACTCTATGGAGCTGGTACCTAGCAGACAGAAGAAGACCACTAAAGGAAGTCCTTTAGAAGTCAAATGCAATTCATATTCCAGCCTGTACTTTGTTTCTAGGACTGGGCAGCCTACATCAGTCTCTGTCATAATCTACCCACTATTGATAATTCACTCAGACATGCTTTTTCTACAAAGATGAACTATACATGCTCAAACCATGTGTCAAAGTTTCTTTTTTATGTGAAATTAATTCTGTCATATATTTTGTTATAGTATCAAGAAAATTAGCTTCAACAGTATAAATATGTGATTGAATATGGACCTATAATTGTTTTAAGCATCTATGTTTTAGAATCATTGAAAATCCATTATGAAGATTTACCAGGGCGCTACTGGACATTTCAAAGAACAAAACAGAAAAATGAGAGAGAGAGAGAGAGAGAGAGAGAGAGAGAGAGAGAGAGAGAGAGAGAGAGAGAGGAGGGAGAGAGAAGGGGAAGGGAGGGATGGAGAAAGGTGAGAAAAATTAGAGATAAGACTAATTTTAATTACCTTAAGTAGAGTACATTATTAAATTGCTCTTGATTTTTTTTTCTGACACATTTGCCTTCTAATAATAAGACAGTTTGCAAATGTGGTGCACCAGAAGGCTGAACATGTGTTTGAAAAGTATCACAGAGCACCTGCAGGAAATGGTAACGAATCAAACCTTAATGCCTCTGTCTTGTTCAGATTCCATATTATCCAAATGCAAATGATGTGTAATACAGACATTAAGTTATTTGGAAGAGTTTGTTAATTGAAATGAAAATCAATGATTCTGAACTAACTCTCAACTGCATCACATGATTTTGTGTAAAAATGATAATTGCCATGATAATCTGAACTATTTCCAGAGTGAGTTGTCCTCCTAATTCCTATGCATTTAGTGATTGAATGTAGGCATTTTGTTTGTTTTTAATTTCATCACATGTTTATTGTGTGTGAATTCCTGGTGTGTGTGTGTGTGTGTGTGTGTGTGTGTGTGTGTGTGTGTGTGTGCGCGCGCGCGCCATAGTACATAGATAAAAGTCAGAGAACAGCTTGCATAGGACTTCGGTTTTGCTACACATGCTCCAGAGATCCAAACAAGGTTGCAAGGCTTAGTATAAAGTGTCTAACTTGCTGAGCCACCTCATTGGCCCTCAGAGTAGACATTCATAACCTTCCTGATAAAATATGATTTTTCTATATCTGGATTCTTATTTCTAAGTCCACATTAGTTTAGCTGAAAGAAGGTCTATATGCCTCTAAACATTTAAGTTAATGATCTCAAAATCTGAGGAATTTTTTTCTTCTATCTGAATTCTAGAGTGATTGCCTAAATAAATATCCCAATATAAGAAATCCAGTCAGATTCCCTGATAAAGAACAAAACATATATTTCATTAGAGCCTCAGGAGGAAAAGGTAGGCTATTTCTATATGGGTCCAGCACTCCTAAGCTACAAAGTTACTTTCTTCTGAACAATTAAACCCATATTAGCTCTGTATAGACCATGATTACTCATAAAAGCCTGTAAGGAGAGAAGCTATTTAAAATACATTCATGTAATACTTACCCACAGAATGAATGTATTCTGAGAATTATGTATGTTGTTTTCAGTATTGTCATAACAAATATTCATATGACAAGTATTTCTAACTATAATTGCTATAACCAGCAATCAATCCAAAATGGTGAGTTTGCCTCATTAAAATATTAGAAGTGCAAAACAAATAAATTAAAAACAAATTAGTGTTTAAATTAAAAATTATTCCCATGAAGGGAACATTGGAAGATTTTCAGAATCATTATATCCAAAAATCATTATAAAGGTACACAAATTGAATGGTTATCTGATATCAAGTCATTTTACTCTCCTTGAAAATGCTAAAGGTGTAGAGTGATCAGTGCATGCTGACTTATCAACCTTCTCTACATAACTTGCCTCTTCTATTCACCTCAAATTGCTATCCTTTATGATAGTATATCCTCCAAAAGGTCATTTCTTTAATGTAATATATGATTGAATTTATAGTATACAAAGTTCTTAACAAACTATATAAATGATATATATAAAATATCAATATTCTAGCTGTAGACTTTTAGATTTTACCCTAGCTTTACTATATATGCAATATTAGGGAGATTGTAGAATATCTAAGCTCAGGACATTATTTTCTATAAGCATAGTGAGATTTTTTTTCTTATACATGAAAGTCATGTTTCATGAAACCACATTTGTTCTGATGAACTCCATAATGAATATAATACAAAGTCAACACTGAGTAATGCCAAACACTGCTATTGATAGTAAACCACATTTCCTATTCCCTGCTTCAGAAAACACTGCACAGTCAATTGCACTTATCCCATCAACAAAGCATGGGTGGATAGTTTTTTTTTTAAGTAAAGGGGTTACCTGCTGTGTCGATGATTTTTATCTAAATATTATTATGGAAAACCTGGAAGCTAAGTTGTTTTTCTGCCTTTTTTTTTCCTTGCTTGTCCAGAAGAATTCCAGCTCTGGGCCCATTACTAAAATGGGAAGAGTGGCTTTTGCTATTGACTTTGTTAAATTGTAGGCAAAAGATTCACTGAGCACCATCTTTGCACCAACCCTTCTCTCCCCTTCTCTGTTGCTTGATCAAACTGGAGTCAAAGCAGACACAAAAAATTAAAAGGGGTCAGTACCTTCATTTTGAAAATACCAAAGACGTGCTGTTTCAAACAGTCATTGAATGTAAGCAAGCTCAATTCTTATATTCTTTGAAGCCAAACAATTGATCTATAAAGCTTAAACACTTTTAAAGAACCACATGTAAAATAATTTTAAAATATTGACTTCAATATAAACTAGAAAATAACATTTCTTTTGCATTTTTAAAGAAATAAGAAACTCTGTAGCATGCTCTCATATTAAAACAAAACAAAACAAAACCATATTGTTAAGTGAGATTTGGGCCCATGCTCATAATCATTCAGATTACAAATATTCATCAAAGTATTATAGACAAATGTGCCCAAGGTTTTGTTTTTTTAGAAAGATTATGCTGTAAATACTATATATTATAGAACATTAAAGTAGAATATTCTCCATGTAAGTTCCTTAATTCTTGCTCAGCAAAAGATACTGTTCATGCAAAATAAGAAAGAGCTATATAGTCCATAAATGGTAAAACATAGCTTAATATAAAATATCACTTCTGTATTGCTTAGTTATTTTTGTGATCTTATCTTTCTAGAGTCACCTGAATAGAAATAATGTCTATTGAAGATTGAAGATCTGCTGGCATGTCTGTGGAACATTTTCCAAAATGATGGATAATATGAGAGGGTCTGAGGTATTGTTAGTAGTTCTATCCTCTGGCAAGGTCATGGTTGTATAAGAAAACAAACAGAGAGCCAATGGGAGAAGACCAGTAAATGTCATTCCTTTCTGCTTCCCACTTCAGCTCCTGCTTGGGTACTTGTTCTGATTTTCATCAGTGAAGAACTGTGATGGTGACATGTAAGCCAGATAAACTCTCCAGCCCAATTGTTTTGGAGCAGTGTTTTATCACAGAAACTTAAATTTTCAAAGAGATATTTTTGTTTTGTTTTGGTTTTCCTTTGGAATTTGAATGAGTCCTTGTTGATCTGTGCTAGATGGAGAGTAAGATGGAATGGCATGCTTACCCATGGGTAAACATTGATTTTTTTTTCAAAGATGAATCATTTACTTATTTGATGGTCAATTGCTGTTAGGTTTTTATAATTGAATCACAATACTCTTGATGTTTCTGATTAAAAGCAAAGAAATCCATCTTACTCTCACATTTGTCACTTAGAAAAAATTTAAAATTATTAAGGATTATTCTCCTTTGTATAATGTGGTAGTAGGGAAAGGGAAAACCAGATAAATTAGGTGCAGATATTTTTAGTTATAACTCAAGTTATTTCAGATAGAGAGGTTCTAACTTACATAGATTTTCATTTGTAAATTGACATGTTATATTTTCTGTTTGACTATAGTTTAATATATTAATGCATGACCAAAAGGAAAAATTCACGACATATTTTATGGCAATCATTGTTTACCAATCCTATATCTGATAGAAGACTAATATCCAATATATAGAAAGAAATCAAGAAGTTAGACTCCAGAGAACCAAATAACCCTATTGAAAATTGGGAACAGAGCTAATGGAATTCTCAACTGAGGAAACTCAAGTGACCAAGAAGCACTTAAAGAAAGGTTCAAAATTCTTAGTCATCAGGGAAATACAAATCAAAACAACCTTGAGATTCCACCTCACACCAGTCAGAATGGCTAAGTTCAAAAGCTCAGGTGATAGCAGATGCTGGCTATGATGTAGAGAAAGAGACACACTCCTCCATTGCTGGTGGAAATGCAAGCTGATACAACCACTCTGGAAATAAGTCTGGTGGTTCCTCAGAAAAATACCTCAGGACCCAGATATACCACTCTTGAGAATATACCCAGAAGATGCTCCCACATTTAATAAGTGCACATGACCCACTACATTCATAGCAGCCATATTTATAATAGGCAGAAGATGGAAACAGCCCAGATGTCCCTAAACAGAGGAATGGATACAGAAAATGTGGTACATTTACACAATGGAGTACTACTCAGCTATTAAAAACAATGAATTAATGAAACTTGCAGACAAATGGATGGAACTCAAAAATATCCCGAGTGAAGTTATCTAATCATAAAAGAACTCACATGGTATGTATTCACTGATCAGTGGATATTAGCACAAAAGTTCAGAATACCCAAAATACAATTCACAGATCATAAGAAGCTCAAGAAGAAGAAAGACCAAAGCATGGATGCTTCGATGCTTCTTAGAAGGGGAAACAAAATACTCAGAGGAGGAGATGTCAAGAAAAGTATGGAGCAGAGACTGAAGGGCAGGCCATCCAGAGACTGTCCCACCTGGCATCCATCCCATATAAAATTGTCAAACCTGGATGTTATTAAGGATGCTGAGAAGTGCTTGCTGAAAGGAGCATGATATGGCTCTCTCTGAGAGACTCTGCTAGAGTCTGAAAAATACAGAGGTAGATGCTCACAGCCAACCATTGGACTCAGAGCAGGGTTCCAAATGGAGGAGTTGGAGAAGGGACTGAAGGAGCTGAGGGGTTTTGCAGCCCCATAGAGGGAGCAAGAGTGGCAACTGGCCAGACCCACAGGAGTTCCAGGCACATGAAGGGACCTATGTCTCTGGCTGTGTATTTGAAGAGGGTGGCCTTGTTGGACATCAGTGGGAGTAGAGACCCTTGGTCTCGTGGAGGTTCAATGCCCCAGTGGAGGGGAATGCCAGGACAAGAAGTCAGGAGTGGGTGGGTGGGAGAGAACTATCATAGAGGCATGTGGAGGTGAATGGGATAGCGGTTTCCCAGAAGGAAGACCTGTAAGGGGATAACATTTGAAATGTAAATGAAGAAAATATCCAATAAAAGAAAGACAAATAAATAATAATAATAATGTACAAATTTATATCCATGAGTATTTTTTCCTGTCTTGGGGCTGGGAGAAAACCCATCACAAACTTACTTTCTGTTCCTTCCACAATCTAAATCTTTTACCACTAAATTTAAATGCCATAATATTAAATTCATGACCTGACTTTACTAAATTAGAACCTCAGTTATTAATAATGGACCTTCCCCACTTTGTTGACAATACTCAAATCACAAATTTGTTTATTTTTCACTAGTGTTTTTCCAGTGCGGAATAGAGGTGCAAATGTACTGTGCATATTTATAAGTGAAACAAGAGAGCTATAAACACTGAAAACACTGATGGTAATAAAGCCACAGGAGGGGCACTAATCCCTTGGGAGGTGTGAATGAACTATACTAAGAGGAGTATTTACTCACTTCAATACTATTATTCATGTTTTCATAAAATTGACATGATGATACCAAGATAGGTTTGAAAACTCCCTACCTTGCCCCACTTTAGCTATTATTTATTCCTATTTGGTATTAGGTGGAATAGATTGAATTTCTCACACAGATACAAAGTTAATGGCTGGGCATAGTACACATAATGTTGGATGTAAAAGTGATTTGAACCAGTAATTTTTTATATGTTCTATTAATTATTGTATTTGTGAATCTAAAGGAATCCTTAGAACTTGACCAATACTGTAATTTTACACCATCATAGCAGCTACTTCCACTAGATATAACCACTATATAAATTTGAAAATATGTTGAGAGGAATACTTCATCATGTATATATATATCACATTCAGGAATTTACTCATCCTCTGTCAACACTTGACTCTGCCTCTTCCCAATTATGAATTATGCTACAATAAATTATGGGAAGCAGTTTTCTCTTCTAAAATTATATTTAATTAGTTTGGTTAAGAAACTTAGTAGTGATAATGCTATCTTTACATTTGTTTTTTAGAAATTCCTTTATGATTTTTTAGTAATGGCTATTGTCAACCAGACATTAGTGAAAGTAAAACCTTAAATCTGCCCGTTTCTCCCCGTTTTGCCCTCCTTTCATTCCTTTGTCCCTTTCTGCTTTTTTCTCTCTTCTTGGTTTTAGTAATAGGCATTGTAACAGGTAGGAATGGGACATGCCATGATGATTTGGATATTTCTTTCTCTGTAGATTTTTGATGTAAACATATATTTTTCAAATTTCTGTTGGCCATTATTGTGTGTTCATATGGTTATTGAACCACGGCTATTCTATTCATTAGGTTATGAATGAGGTTACTGGTTTGCTCCTGTATTGCATTATTACATGCTGGATGTTGAATCATCAATGCACAGTTTCAATATAATCCCTAAATATCTGTTGACTTAACATAACTTCATTTGCATACTTTAGGTTTTTTTTGCATGTGTTTATGTTAACAGCCAAAGGAAAAAAAGTTCTGCAGAATCATATTCTAAAGTATTTTTTAAATCTTCTTCTGGCAATTCCATAATTTTACTGTTGGAAACTTTTTACTGCATAGATCTTAACAGTTTTTGGTGATATCTAACATCACCCAAACAAAAGAAGCCAAAGTCATAGGAAATTATGTCATTTATTTAATTTGTGCATTAAAAAGGAAAAAGTTGTATCTAGTTGAGTAGATAAATGGTTAGAAAAGGCTAAGAAAAACGTAGAAGAACAGTTGCTTAGATAAAAGTAACAATTGGGATAATTTTACATTCATATTGAAATTTTTATATCTTACATTATAATAGTGTTTATTACCATATTTATTACCATATTTTAAAGTAATTAGGAGATTTCATATGTTATCATCACCATAGAATGTTAATTTTAGCTGAAGAGTAAATTTAATTATTTAAATATTAAAACCTATAGATAGATATACTAAAATTTGCTACAATAACTTTTATAAATATTTACAATTAAGTGTTAATTTAAAATACAATGTTATCTGGAGAGATGTGTCATTGCCTAAAAGTACTTGATGCTCTTGTAGGAAACCAAATTCAGTTCTAAGAAGCTACATTGATAGCTGCCAAATGACTGCAAATATAGTTTTTCTGGATATGATGCAATCTTCTGGTTTCTAAGGATACCCGAAATGCAAATACTAACAGGCAATAAAATATTGTTACACATGAAATAAAATTACTACATCTAAAATAAGTTAATAAATACAAATAAATTATACCAATATAACCAATATTATAAGAATGATTTTATTTTAATTTAGAGTAAGAGACAGAGAGACAGAGAGAGACAGAAAGACAGAAATCTTTCATGTGTGAAGGTCAAAAACAAAAGGACAACTTGCTAGAGTTGGTTAGTTCCTTCTGCCATGTAGCTTCCAGGAATCAAAGTCAGCTCATTAGGCTAAATGACAAGTTCTTCACCTGATATGATACCGTGAGGTCCTGCTCAGAATTTCTTAAAGATCCATCTTTCTATCTACAGAAAAATAGACTTTATACCATTGTTGTCATAATAAATCATAAGAAAATGAACACGTTAATACAAAGAAAGACAATTTGTTTTTTAACTTACTGTCTTTCTACTTCTTTTGTATGGATAATTTATCTGGATATATTTCTGTAACTATGTTCATGCCTGATGCCCTTAGAGGCTAGATCAGGGCATCAGATGGACTGTGTCTAGTGTCACAAATGATTGTGACCCCATGTGGTGACATGGACTGAATCTGGCTCCTCCAGTGAATCAGTTAGGGTTCTTCACAACTGAGACATCACTACAACAATCCTGTTATTTGATTGTTATTTATGCACTTATGTTTAGAATGTGTCTCTGTTTTTATTCTCAGATTTCTGACACGAAATAATTTTCCAACATGCATACTCTGAAAAGAAAATCAATGTCCAACTGTCCTCAGGTGTTAGAATAGTAACTAATTTCTAATGGAACTTGTAAGTGAGGTTCAGTGAAACCATTGATATCAACCAGTCTCTGTGGAACTAACAGTTTATTAGTGGATAACCTGCAGGGCCCCTTCAGAGAGCAGCAGTTGAGAAGTTTTATGTAAAGGAATAGTGAACTGATCACAAGAGTTTCAGCTTTTTTAACTTCTCTTTTGATCATCAAATATTATTTATAAGAAGAAATAGAAATTAAATGTTAAGCTTTAGGGAAGAACTATCAAAAGTCTCATAATTAAGGTAGCTTAAACTATAATCTAGGAACTTGCTAGTAAATTTAATACTTCTCAGACATACACACATAATATTAAATTTGGGTTTCATAGCAAAGAAAAGCTTACTTTAGAACATTGAAATACTAGGTAAATAACTATACCAGAAGAATATACATTTTTAATAAAAGGAAAACAAAGCATGCATGCACTGGGCACAGTGTTCATTCATTCATTCATTCATTCATTCACACAGCTACATTAAAGTCAACTTACAAATTGCTTTAAATTGAAATTGAAGGATTTAAAACTTTTAGAAGAATTATTCTTCACAGAAATAGATTTCTTCAAAGAATATGTGTGAATTCTCTTTCCTGGGGCAGAGAACTGCCAATGTCTTTGAACTATGATTGATATGAAGTCATGTTTTTATTAACATTCTAAGCTTTTCTCCACTCTTTTATTTATAATAAATGTGATTAAAACAGAGACCATAAGAAGAGATGTTTAGCAAGGAATTCAATCAATGGAATAATAAATTATAATCACCAATGAGGAATTATTAATTTGCATTCTCTCCTTGTACACAGTTACTAATATCCATTATCTTGTGTCAGCAGTAATCAAAACTCTTAACTCTTTATAACTTTCTACACTTTGATATTTTCTTTAAGACAGAAAGAAATATAGTTAAATTTAAAACATGCTTTGTCATATTACCCAATCATTTGTTCAAAGATTCTTATGGTATTATATCTATTAGATACTGAGGAATTACATTATTAGTATAAATTTGTGTCTCAGAAACTTTGAATAATGTTATGGTTTCTATAAGTCTTCTTTGAATACTACCTCAGTTCATCCACTGTTGCCTCAAATATACAGTATATAATAATTCTTTATCTTCATATACATACATATATACAATTATACATATAATTATATATATATATATATATATATATATATGTGTGTGTGTGTGTGTGTGTGTGTGTGTGTGTGTGTGTGTGTGTGTAGATACTTCTTACCTTGTAAGTAACACATGCTTCCATGTACAAATACAATAAAATTCATAAATCAGAAGTGAAATAGGAAAGTTAAGTAAGAGCCGTAACATTTCTCACTAAACTGTCAGTCTATTAGTAAGCTCTTTTGTTGCATCTTAACTGTCAAGCATGGAGACAATCACACTGCTGGAAGCAACATCTCAGTAATGACATGAATATTTGAGCATTTTTATGTTATCTGCTTACTATGAGAAACACAGTTCTCTTGACAGTAATTTTCCAGATAATATTTAGAGAAAGACATTGTCCATGACTAGCTATCATTCATCTCTAAGAGCCTTGCATGACTAAGTTTGGAGAGCACTAAAATAAAGGGATTTAGATATTAGTATTTTAATGAAAACATCATCTTTATTAAAATATGGAGAGATCTTAAGAATATAAAAGTCATGTTGGCAAGAAGATAAGCTAACATTTTTCATCATTTTAGTTCATTGCATTCAGCATATATTAATCAATTATATTTAAATATTATTTCTCTTCCTAATAACAGCAACATAGAATTGGGAGACAAATCTGAATACAGTGGGATGACTTCAGAGAATGCCATAGTGAAAATATTTTAGGTGTTTGAGTCTGTGTCTTCTAGACATAATTCTAAAAGTTGATAGTGAGTTTCATCCTCTCTACAAGGCTCAAAGGGCCTGAAGTATATAAGAGACTAAGAGAGAATTTACATCATAACATCTTTCTTGTCAACTTTTTGATAAATTATAAACACCTTTCAAAATTTTGAAAAATCAATGTAAGAACACTGCATGTTATAAAAGCAATGTTGCTTTGTATTTTTACCTATAGAATTGAAGTGTTAAGAAAAAATTACAGCATAAAAATGTTTTCTCTTTGCTGATGTAGAATAAATTACCACCATTAATAGTTGGGTCTTTACAAGGAATTCTTAAAATATAATTGCTATCTAAAAAGGGTGCTTAAAGAATTTTTCACCTTTAAATTAGACAGTGAAAATGTAGAATTGTGCAATTTGGCTCTGACTAATGAATTGATAACCACATCTTGGGGATCATTGTGGCAAAGGAGATGGGATGGTTGCAAGAGCCAGAGAAACAGGATATTTTCTAGAAATAGTCGAAGAGTAACACCTATGAATTCTTATAAACATGATTGCCTAAACATGGCATGAACAGGAAGCACACTGATAGGCAGGTATATGTGGAAGAATTAAATCTCAGAAGGCTTAACTCTAAACTAAGGAAAACCAGCAACTGAGGAATGCTGGGCCAGAGAAAAATAGTGTTCCCTGGGGAAAAGCATATCAAATAGTCAGCCTTGAAAACACATACCTACATCATAATAATTTGTAGGTTATTTTTAGGAGTATAGATATAGATACAGATATAGTTGTGTGTGTGTGTGTGTGTGTGTGTGTGAGAGAGAGAGAGAGAGAGAGAGAGAGAGAGAGAGAGAGAGAGACAGAGAGAGACAGAGAGAGACAGAGAGAGAGACAGAGAGAGAGACAGAGAGACAGAGACAGAGAGAGAGAAAGAGAAAGGGAGAGGGAGAGAGGGATGGATTGGGAGAGCGAGTGGGGAGCTTGAAGGATCAAAGGATGGGACTGAAATTCCATTATTATATTATAATTTCAGAAATTAAAAAGTAAAAGAGAATTTCTTTTTAAAAATATGACTTTTTAAATTTTGACTTTTGAATGTTGAGCTAATTATACTATGAAAATTGTTAATTTAAAGGGGAAATAATATCCCACAGCAATTCTTGCTATGGGTTTTATCTGACAATAGAGTAATGATATAATTTAGAGTAGAGGGTCTTAATATTTAATAGAATCAAAAACTTTCAACAAATTTCTCTCAGATATTTCTTTTTATAGTTTTATGAATAGCACAACAAAATTAAAGATGACTGATTCAATACTCAATATAGAGCCTACATTCTTATGAATGAGAAAACAAGCAAAAAGAGCAAACTCTTAGGAATGAAAGACACAGCATGAAATTCAGTTAAATCTCTGAGAAAAGTGGTGCTTTTTCTGATAAAATACTCAAGGTCAACTTGTCTGAAAAGTTTACATTCAGTCTAAAAATGATTGAAATATAATCAATAAAAAAAGAAATTTGAAAAGACACTCAATCAAGCATGAGGATGAGAAGGTATGTTGCTTAAGTGAATTATATTAAGGAATATTGTAATTTTTCTGAGATACTTTCACATCCTTCAACATATATACCTAAACACACAATTCTCTTTACATATGTGTTCATCAAGTTACTAAAAAAAGTTCTAATTAAATTTTTATTTTAACATTTCAAATATAACATTTTCAGGGAAATAAATCATTGATTTTAGAAATGTTTTAGAAAAATGTTTAGCAAAGATGAATTAAAACATCTTGACATGCTTAACTCTATAGACCTGGATAAGGACTGTGCAAGTGTGTATGTGTGTGTGGGCGTGTACGTGCATGTACGTGCATGCGTGTGTGTGTGTGTGTGTGTGTGTGTGCGTGTGTGTTGTGTGTATGTGTATTTGTGTGTGTCTGTGTGCATAAATCACCTTCATTTTGGTTAGGAGTTATAAAAGAGACAGAATTCAGACCCAGGTGTATATCAATGAAAGTATATATCCATAATGTCACAAGTATACAGCTGTACAGCAGTCTCTATAGATTTTCTTTCACAACTTTCACAGACATCTTTCTGCTAATCCATACTATATTGCTTAAATATCAGTAAATTTGCAGCTATCCACAATGGAAATTTTTATGTCTATTTTTGCCATTGGAAATACATTTTTCACTAGATTTCAGAGTCATTTTTTTAATTTACTGTTAATGCTGACAATTTTTGCCTTAAAATGATCACTATTTACATGAAATTTTTATGATTTATCATTTTCATAAGAGCCTACAGGGTTCTGTAAGCACATTTTGGGTTCATTGATCTCTGCACAGGTGGTAAAAGAGTCTGTGAACATCTCCTTTTTTGCATTCATATGCTAGTAATAACTTTAAACATCCCATTTTCTTTCCTTTCCTTTCCTACCTATCTAACATCAAGAGGTCCATCCAAAGCATGAGTAGTACTAACGTCAATAGGAGCAACACGCCCAGAAACAAGAGTATCATTATCTAAGCAAATTGGGTAACATGGTCTCAAGGCAAGGTCGCAAAGCAGCCTGTCCTATTAGTTTAATCTATCTTCAGATTCCCCTTTCCAGTGAGTACATGTCATGCACATCTTTTTGGGTCTGGGTTAAATCACTCAAGAGGATACTTTCTAGTTCCATCCATTTTCCTACAAAATTCATATTGTTATTTGCGATAACAGAATAGTGTTCTTTTTGTAAATGAGCCACATTTTCTATATCCGTTCTTTGCTTGATGGCCATCTGGGTTGCAGGCTATTAGGAATAAGGCTGCTATGAAAATAAAGGAACAGTCTTTGTGGTGTGGTGGAAAATCTCTTAGGTATATGCTCAGGAATGGAATTGCTGAGTCTTCAGGTAGAACTATTTCCAATTTTCTGAGAAAATGCCAGATTTATTTGCAGAGTGGTTGTACAAGTTTGCCTTCCAACCAACAATAGAGGTTTCCCTTTCCTCCACATCCTCAGAAGTATGTACTGTTGCTTGAGTTCTTGACCTTTGCATTTTGATAGGTGTAAGGAGAAATATCAAGATCATTTTGATTTGCACTTTCCTGATTGTAGTAGGTAATAATTAAGAAAGTGTTCCTCCTGCCAGGCCTCTGCACCACTCCTTCCAAGTACCCTGTAAAGCACGACTCTTTTTTTTCCTTACCTTTCCCCCCCCCTTTTTTTTATTCGATATATTTTTTACTTACATTTCAAATGATTTCCTCTTTTCTGGGCCCCCACTTCCCCAAAGTCACATAAGTCCCCTTCACTCCCCCTGTTCTCCCATCCACCCCTTCCCACTTCCCTGTTCTGGTTTTGACCTATACTGCTACACTGAGTCTTTCCAGAACAAGGGGCCACACCTCCGTTCTTCTTGCACCTCATTTGATGTGTGGATTAGATTTTGGGTATTCTGATTTTCTAGGTTAATATCCACTTATTAGTGAGTGCAAAACATGATTGATCTTTTGAGACTGGGTTACCTCACTTAGTATGATGTTCTCCAGCTCCATTCATTTGTCTAAGAATTTCATGAATTCATTGTTTCTAATGGCTGAATAGTATTCCATTGTGTATATATGCCACATTTTTTGCATCCATTATTCTGTTGAGGGATACCTGGGTTCTTTCCAGCTTCTGGCTAATTTAAATATGGCTGCTATGAACATAGTGGAACATGTATCCTTATTAGATGCTGGGGAATCCTCTGGGTATATGCCCAGGAGTGGTATAGCAGGATCCTCCAGAAGTGACATGCCCAGTTTTCTGAGGAGCCACCTGACTGATTTTCAGAGTGGTTGCACCAATTTGCAACCCCACCAGCAGTGGAGGAGTGTTCCTCTTTCTCTACATCCTCGCAAACACCTGCTGTCTCCTGAATTTTTAATCTTAGCCATTCTGACTGATGTAAGGTGAAATCTCAGGGTTGTTTTGATTTGCATTTCCCTAATGACTAATGAAGTTGAGCATTTTTTAAGATGCTTCTCCACCATCCGCCATTCTTCAGTTAAAAATTCCTTGTTTAGCTCTGTAACCCATTTTTAATAGGGTTATTTAGTTTTCTGGGGTCTAACTTCTTGAGTTCTTTGTATATATTGGATATTAGCCCTCTATCTGATGTAGGGTTGGTGAAGATCTTTTCCAAATTTGTTGGTAGGCAACTTGTCCTTTTGATAGTGTCCTTTGCCTTACATAAACTTTGTAATTTAATGAGGTCCCATCTGTCAATTCTTGCTCTTAGAGCATACACTATTGGTGTTCTGTTAAGGAACTTTCCCCCTGTACCGATGTCCTCAAGAGTCTTCCCCAGTTTCTTTTCTATTAGCTTCAGAGTGTCTGGCTTTATGTGGAGGTCCTTGATCCATTTGGAGTTGAGCTTAGTACAAGGAGATAAGGATGGATCAATTCCAATTCTTCTGCATGCTGACCTCAAGTTGAACCAGCACCATTTGTTGAAAAGGCTATCTTTTTTCAATTGGATGTTTTCTGCTCCTTTGTTGAGGATCAAGTGGCCATAGGTGTGTGGGTTCATTTCTGGATCTTCAATCCTGTTCCATTGATCCACCTGCCTGTCACTGTACCAATACCATGCAGTTTTTAACACTATTGCTCTGTAGTATTGCTTGAGGTCAGGGATACTGATTCCTCCAGAATTTCTTTTGTTGTTGAGAATAGTTTTAGCAATCCTGGGTGTTTTGTTATTTCAGATGAATTTGAGAATTGCTCTTTCTAGCTCTATGAAGAACTGAGTCGGGATTTTGAGGGGTAGTGCATTGAATCTGTATATTGCTTTTGGCAAGATGGCCATTTTAACTATATTAATCCTGACGATCTATGAGCATGGGAGATTTTTCCATTTTTTGAGGTCTTCTTACATTTCCTTCTTCAGAGTCTTGAAGTTCTTGTCATACAGATCTTTCACATGTTTAGTAAGAGTCACCCCCCCAAGTACTTTATACAGTTTGTGGCTATTGTGAAGGGTGTCATTTCCCTAATTTTTTTCTCAGCCTGTTTATACTTTGAGTATATGAAGGTTACTGATTTGCTTGAGTTGATTATATAACCTGCCACTTTGCTGAAGTTGTTTATCAGCTGTAGGAGTTCTCTAGTGGAGTTATTTTTGGGTCACTTAGGTAGACTATCATATCATCTGCAAATAATGATAGTTTGACTTCTTCCTTTCCAATTTGTATCCCTTTGACCTCCTTATGTTGTCTAATTGCCCGAGCTAGTACCTCAAGTACAATATTGAAAAGATAAGGAGAAAGGGGGCAGCCCTGTCTAGTACCTGATATTAGTGGGATTGCTTCAAGTTTCTCTCCATTTAGTTTGATGCTGGCTACCAGTTTGCTTTATATTGCTTTTATTATGTTTATGTATTGGCCTTGAATTCCTGTTCTTTCTAAGGCTTTAAGCATGAAAGGATGTTGAATTTTGTTGAATGCTTTTTCAGCATCCAATGAATTGACCATGTGGTTTTTTTCTTTGAGTGTGTTTTTGTAGTGGATTGCATTGATGGATTTCCTTATATTTAACCAACCCTGCATCCCTGGGATAAAGCCTACTTGATCCTGGTAGATGATCGTTTTTTTGTGTTCTTGGATTCGGTGGGCAAGAAATTTATTGAGTATTTTTGCATCCATGTTCATAAGGGAAATTGGTCTGAAGTTCTCTTCCTTTGTTGGATCTTTGTGTGGTTTTGGTATCAGCATAATTGTGGCTTCCTAGAAGGAGTTGGCTAGTGTTCCTTCTGTTTCTAATTTGTGGAATAGTTTGAAGAGTATTGGTGTTAGGTACTCTTTCAAGGTCTGATAGAACTCTGCACTGAAACCATCTGGTCCTGTGCTTTTATTGGTTGGAAGACTTTCTATGACCCTTTCTATTTCTTTAGGGGTTATGGGACTGTTTTGATGATCTATTTGGTCCTGATTTAATTGTAGTATTTGGTATCTGTCTAGGAAATTGTCCATTTCCTCCAGATTCTCCAGTTGTGTTGAGTATAGGCTTTTGTAGTAGGATATGATGATTTTGGGAATTTCCTCAGTTTCTGTTGTTATATCCCCCTTTTCATTTTTAATTTTATTAATTTGGATAATTTCTCTGTGCCCTTTGGTCAGTCTGGCTAAGGGTTTATCTGTCTTTTTGATTTTTACAAAGAATCAGCACCTGGATTTGTTGATTCTTTGTATGGTTCTCTTTGTTTCCACTTGATTGATTTCAGCCCTGAGTTTGATGATTTCCTCTCTTCTTCTCCTCCTGGGTGAAATAGCTTCTTTTTGTTCCAGAGCTTTCACATGTGCCATTAACCTTATAGAGTATGCTCTCTCCCATTTCTTTTTGGAGGCATTCAGGGCTATTAGTTTTCCTCTTAGCACTGTTTTCATTGTGTCCCAAAGATTTAGGTATGTTGTGCCTTCATTTTCATTAAATTGTAGAAAGTCTCTGATTTCTTTCTTTCTTTCTTCTTTGGCCAAGGTGTCATTGAGTAGAGTATTATTCAGCCTCCACATATGTGTGAGCTTTCTGTTGTTTTGGGGTTTTTTTTTTGTTTGTTTGTTTGTTTGTTTGTTTTTGCTATTGTAGATCATTCTTATTCCATAGTGATCTGATAGGAGGCATGGGATTAGTTTGATCTTCTTATATTTGTTGAGTTCTGTCTTGTGACCAATTATATGGTTGATTTTGGAGAAGGTACCATGAGGTGCTGAGAAAAAGGTATATTCTTTTGCTTTAAGATGAAATGTTCTATAAATATCGGTCAAATCCAATTGGTCCAAAGTTTCAATTACTTTTACTGTGTCCCTGCTTAGTTTCTGTTTTCCTGATCGGTCCATTGAGGATAGTGGAGTGTTGAAGTCACCCACAATTATTGTGTTAGGCGCAATGTGTGCTTTGAGCTTTAGTAAAGTTTTTTTTTTTTTTTTTTTTTTTTTTTTTTTTTTTTTTTTTTACAAATGAGGTTGTCCTTGCATTTGGCGCATAGATGTGCAGAATTGAAAGTTCTTCTTTGTGGATTTTTCCTTTGACCAGCAAGAAGTATCCTTCTGTATCTCTTTTGATGACTTTAGGTTGAAAGTCAATTTTATCTGATATTAGAATGGCTACTCTGACTTCTTGAGTTCTTTATATATATTGGATATTAGCCCTCTATCTGATGTAGGATTGGTCAAGATCTTTTCCCAATTTGTTGGTTGCCGATTTGTCCTCTTGATGGTGTCCTTTGCCTTACAGAAACTTTGTAATTTTATGATGTCCCATTTGTCAATTCTTGCTCTTAGAGCATATGCTATTGGTGTTCTGTTCAGAAACTTTCTCCCTGTACTGATGTCCTCAAGGGTCTTCCCCAGTTTCTTTTCTATTTATGTGGAGGCCCTTGATCCATTTGGATTTGAGCTTAGTACAAGGAGACAAGGATGGATCAATTCGCATTCTTCTGCATGCTGACCTCCAGTTGAACCAGCACCATTTGTTGAAAAGGCTATCTTTTTTCCATTGGATGTTTTCAGCCTCTTTGTCGAGGATCAAGTGGCCATAGGTGTGTGGGTTCATTTCTGGATCTTCAATCCTGTTCCATTGATCCTCCTGCCTGTCACTGTACCAATACCATGCAGTTTTTAACACTATTGCTCTGTAGTATTGCTTGAGGTCAGGGATACTGATTCCCCCAGATTTTCTTTTGTTGCTGAGAATAGTTTTAGCTATCCTGGGTTTTTTGTTGTTCCAGATGAATTTGATAATTGCTCTTTCTAACTCTGTGAAGAATTGAGTTGGGATTTTGATGGGTATTGCATTGAATCTGTATATTGCTTTTGGCAAAATGGCCATTTTAACTATATTGATTCTACCGATCCATGAGCATGAGAGGTTTTCCCATTTTTTTGAGGTCTTCTTCCATTTCCTTCTTCAGAGTCTTGAAGTTCTTGTCATATAGATCTTTCACATGTTTGGTAAGAGTCACCCCAAGATACTTTATACTGTTTGTGGCTATTGTGAAGGTGGTCATTTCCCTAATTTCTTTCTCAGCCTGCTTATCCTTTGAGTATAGGAAGGCCACTGATTTGCTTGAGTTGATTTTATAACCTGCCACTTTGCTGAAGTTAGACTCCAGAAAACCGAACAACCCTATTAAAAAATGGGGAACAGAGTTAAACAAGGAATTCTCACCTGAAGAAATTCGGATGGCGGAGAAATATCTTAAAAAATGCTCAACTTCGTTAATCATTAGGGAAATGCAAATCAAAACAACCCTAAGATTTCATCTTACACCAGTCAGAATGGCTAAGATTAAAAATTCAGGAAACAGCAGGTGTTGGTGAGGGTGTGGAGAAAGAGGAACACTCCTCCACTGCTGGTGGGGTTGCAAATTGGTACAACCACTCTGGAAAGCAGTCTGGCGGTTCCTCTGAAAACTGGGCACCTCACTTCCAGAAGATCCTTCTATACCACTCCTGGGCATATACCCAGAGGATTCCCCACCATGTAATAAGGATACATGCTCTACTATGTTCATAGCAGCCCTATTTATAATTGCCAGATGCTGGAAAGAACCCAGGTATCCCTCAACAGAAGAGTGGATGCAAAAAATGTGGTATATCTATAATGGAGTACTATTTAGCCATTAGAAACAATGAATTCATGAAATTCTTAGGCAAATGGATGGAGCTAGAGAACATCATACTAAGTGAGGTAACCCAGACTCAAAAGGTGAATCATGGTATGGACTCACTAATAAGAGGTTTTTAACCTAGAAGACTGGAATACCCAAAACACAATCCACACATCAAATGAGGTACAAGAAGAAAGGAGGAGTGGCCCCTGGTTCTGGAAAGACTCAGTGAAACAGTATTCGGCAAAACCAGAATGGGGAAGTGGGAAGGGGTGGGTGGGAGGACAGGGGAAGAGAAGGGGAGTTATGGGACTTTCGGGGAGTGGGGGTTAGAAAAGGGGAAATCATTTGAAATGTAAATAAATTATATCGAATAAAAAAACAAAAAAAAACAAAACAAAACAAAAAAAAAAAAAAAAAAAAAAAAAAAAAAAAGAATGGCTACTCTGGCTCCTTTCCTGAGACCATTGGCTTGTAAAATTGTCTTCCAGCCTTTTACTCTGAGGTAGTTTTTGTCTTTGACGCTGAGGTGTGTTTCCTGTATGCAGCAAAATGTAGAGTCCTGTTTCCTTATCCAGTCTGTTCAACTCTATGTCTTTTTATTGGGGAATTGAATCCATTGATGTTAAGAGCTATTAAGAAATAGTGATTATTGCATCCTGCATTTTTGATGTTATTTTCATATTTGAGTGGTTATCTTCTTTTGTGTTTGATGAAAGATTACTGTCTTGCTTTTTCCAGGGTCTAGTTTCCCTCCTTGTATTGGAGTTTTCCTCCTATTATTCTTTGCAGAGATGGGTTTGTTGAAAGATATTGTATAAATTTGGTTTTGTCATGGAATACCTTGCTTTCTCCATCTATGGTGACTGAAAGTTTTGCTGGGTATAATAGTCTTGGCTGACATTTGTGTTCTCTTAGAGTTTGCATGAGCTCTGCCCAGTATCTTCTAGCTTTCATGGTCTCTCTGGTGAGAAGTCTGGTGTAATTCTTTATATATATATATATATATATATATATATATATATAATTCAATATATTTTTTATTTACATTTCAAATGATTTCCCCTTTTCTAGCCCCCCACTCCCTGAAAGTCCCGCAAGCCCCCTTCTCTCCCCCTGTCCTCCCACCCACCCCTTCCCACTTCCCCATTCTGGTTTTGCCGAATACTGCTTCACTGAGTCTATTCTGATAGGTCTTCCTTTATATCTTACTTGCCCTTTTTCTCTTACTGCCTTTACCATTCTTTCTTTGATTAGTGCATTTTGGGTTTTAATAATTGTGTGATGGGAGGTAGTTCTGTTCTGGTCCACTCTGTTTGGAGTTCTGTAGACTTCTTGTATATTCATGGGCATCTTTCTCTTTAGGTTAGGGAAGTTTTCTTCCATAATTTTGTTGAAGATATTTGCTGGCCCTTTCAATTGTAAATCTTTACTCTCATCTATATCTATAATCCTTAGGTTTGGTTTTCTCATTGTGTCCTGGATTTCCTGGATGTTCTGGGATACAAGCTTTTTGCATTTTGCATTTTCTTTGAATGTTGAGTCAATGGTTTCTATGGTATCTTCGGCATCTGAGATTCTTTCTTCTATCTCTTGTATTCTGTTATTGATATTTGCATCCATGGCCCCTGATTTCTTCTCAAGGTTTTCCATCTCCAAAGTTATCTCCCTTTGTGATTTCTTAGTTGTTTCTACTTCTGTTTTTAGATCCAGGATGGTTTTGCTCAGTTCCATCATTTGTTTGTTTGTTTTTTCCTTTAATTCTTTAAGAGATTTTTGTGTCTCCTCTTTCATAACTTCTGCCAATTGACTCACTTTCTCCTGCATTTCTTTAAGATTTTTTTGTGTTTCTTCTTTATTGGCGTCTAGCTCTTGAGCCTTATTCTCCTGAATTTCTTTAAGTGATTTTTGTGTTTCCATTAAAGGTGTTTCTAGCTTATTCATGTTCTCCTGTACACAGATGGCCCCCCAGACTGTCCAGGGCCTGGCAGCAGTCCAATGCCTGTTGTACTTAGACCCACCCCCCACTCCCCCACCCCCCACCCCCTGCTATGTTAGCCTGGAGCTATGAGCTAGAACTCTCTGACTTCCCGTAGCCAAAATGGCAGTGTGCACGCTGGGACAGACTGGCAGGCAGATAACCTCCTGGCCGGGTTGGTACACCAATGCCCCCCCCCCCCAACATCCCAGGGCCTGGGTGCAGGCCAATGCCTATCATGCTTAGTCCCCCGTAAAGTTGGCCTCGGGCTAAGTCTGCATACCTTGGGCTGTTGGTTTTCTCTGATGTCCAAGAGCCAAGATGGTGGAGAGTCTCTTGTAACTGACTGGCGGGAGGCAGAGTTTTTTTTTTTTTTTTTTTTTTTAGCTTCAGTGAGGTGAAAGGCGCTGTAAATCTACCACTTCTTGCAGCCTGGCTGGCCAGCGATAGTCAGTGGTAGTGGGTATAGGGCCTACCAGGGACCCTGTCCCCTTGGTTCCACTGCTAATGGCCCTTCCACTGAAGCATGACTCTTAAACTTGAATAGTGAGCCAAATACATTTATGCATATGAAACTCCCAATTACATAATGCCAATTTACAATGATAAAGTTGTATCCTAATATTTTTAAACTCTCAGAACACCAGAAACACATCTGAAGCAATCTGGGTATCCTTGTCTCTTTCTCTCAGCTCTGCTCATGCAGGGTTCCTGCCCAGATGTCTCTTTTCCTATCCTGGCCCTCACTTCTCTTAGCTCCTCCTCCTCCTCTTTCCTCCAATCACTTACCTCTCACTGCCTCAATGTGAATGGATAGGAAATATCTTGCATCACCTGATGATGAAGGATATTGAACATTTCTTTGATAGATTCTCAGCCTTTCAAGATTTCTCTGTTGAGAATCTCTGTTTAGCCCTGTAACACATTTTTAATTGGGTAATTTGTTTTTATTTAAGTCTGACTTCATGAGTTCTTTATATTTTTTTAATACTATTCCTCTTCCAGATGTAGGTTTGGTAAAGACCTTTTCTCAGGTGAGGATGCTTGAATCCCAGTTAAAAGGGAAAGCAAAATAGTTATGTGAGACAGAGGGAGGATAGGACCTAGATGGGAGAGGGGAGAGGGAAGTGAAAGGGGACATCAAGTATTGGAAAGGACAAAAGATAGACCCAAAGGACCAGTAGAGTGAAGAGAAAGATACAGCTCACAGGGGTGGGAGGTAGGGGGACATCCCTAGGAAGAGCCAGAGACCTGGGATGGGATAAGCTTCCAATGTCACTGTGGGCGACCTTAACCAAAATGACCAACTGTAAGGATTTAGAACCTGAAGATACCGCTTTCATTAGTCAGAAAGGACTTCAGTGAAGGGATGTGCTCTCCAACACACCTACAAAATTTTCAACTCCAATTTGGTCCTGTCTAAAAGAAATGCAGAGGAAAAGATGGAGCAGAGACTAAAGGAATCCTGATCAGTGAGCAACCCATTTTGAAACCCATCCTATGGGCAGTCATCAATCCTTGAGAGTATTACCGATGCCATGATACCTGTAGGAGCCTAATGCAGGTGTCCTCTGAGAGTTTCTTCTCAGCAGCTGACTGAGACAGATGCAGATACCCACAGCCAAACAATGACTGATGCTGTGATTCCTAAGAAAGAGTGCTAGAGAGTTGAAAGGACTGAAAGAGATGGAAACCACACATAAAGATCAACAGTGCCAACTAACCCGATCCACTGGGAGTTACCGAATGCACTACGGACCAAAGAGCATACACAGGCTAGACAAGGACAAGCAGATGTTGCAGAGGCTGCCTTTTCTGGCCTCATTGGGAGAGGATGTGTTCTGTAAAGACTTGGGTAGGAAAATATTGGGGAGTACTTTCTCAGAGAGGAAGGTATAAGGGGGGTGGGAGGAGGAGCCTTGCAAGGAGGGACCAAGAAAGGGAGTGGAATTTGGAATGTAAATAAACAACTTAATTTTAAAAATTAAAAAAAAAAAACCAAAAATCTTCTTCACTTCTATCAATTTTCTTATATCAAATTCCTAAACACATCTTCTATTTATTCTGCAAGTACTGAATGAATTATATATATTAACAACACAAACATCTCACAAATCATGTGGCACATTTTCTTGCCTCTTTCTCCAACCTCTCTCCATGTTTTATATCATTTGATAAAATTTATAAGCATATGGTTGATCATGTTTTATCTCTTGAGAAAAGAGAGGGCTGCTCTCAGTATTAAGTGTTGCTACAAGAGAGCTAGGCACATAGCCTATACATGCTGATTGAAACCCTGGTTCCTTATTTTCTCTACTCTCCCTGAAGTCACACTCAGGTTTTAGACACGGCCTTTATGAGACCCTTTCCTCTGCCTGTCTTTGTCAATATAAAAATCCAGGCACTGTAGAGGGACCCAAAGAAATGATCATTTTGCTGTACTTTTTTTTTAATTTCATGTTATTTTGAATGATTTAGAAGCATTGGTCATAGATCTTTTAATGTCTGGAAAAATTCTGTTGTGAATCCAACAGTTTTTGGTTTTGTTAGTTATAAATCATATTAGTATTTCAAACTCATAGCTTGTTATTTGGTTACAGTATTAATCTGTGTTTTTACATATTTTAATAAAATAAACCATGGGTGTTTATAATGTCCCCTTTTGATGATCTGAATATCTCTTTTTTTTGTGCTCACTGCAATGGCTCCTTGTTCAGCTGTGACTTTAATAATTTTACCCATTACCTTTCTTTTTTGTCATTCTTCATTCTTTCTTTTTACCTTTCTGTCCATCTGTCTCTTTTTCTTATTTTGTTTTCTATGCCAAAGTTTTTCAATTTTTTTACATTTTCAAAGAGCAAGGTGTGCAATGAATTAATTCATTGCATTTATTATTTAATAATTTCTGCTCCCACTTCTAATTTTTGTACTTTAAATTTTTCTTTGGTTTATGCTTGTCTTTCCAAATTCATCACCTATAACATTAAGGAATTTATTTGTTCATTTTCTGATTTTTTTTTAGTGCAGGCAATTAGAACTATTAATTTTACACTTGGTATTGATTGCTATAAAAGTAGGTTATGTTGGTTTTTTATATTTTATATCTCTGTTTTCATTTATTTCTTGATTTCTTCTTTGACCTATTTTCTAGACAATATTGTACTTCAAAGGTTCCTATAGCAACTAAAAAGTATTTTCCTACTAAATTTGAGATTATTGAATTGTAGTCAGATAGTACACACATGGAATTTCAATTTTTGATGTTTACTGGGATCCGTTTTTTGTCTCATAATGAGCACATTTTAGAGATGTTGTCATAAGCTCTTGAGTACTGTATATGTGCTTTGACATTTTAGTGGAATATTTATTAAATATTTGTTAGGTCAATTTTGGTATATTATGACATTTATTTCTGACATTTCTCTATTAAATTATTTTCAGGATTACTACTCTGTAGAAAATAGACTATCAAAAACACCTACTACTACTGGCATGTTGTTAATCTTTGTTCCAAAATTTCATAGAGTGCTTTAAATAAAATTTAGTTTCCAGAGTTTATTGCATATATATTTTGATTATAAAACCTAGACATGCCAAAGAAGATGTGGAAGAATCTGTTAGTCCTCCATACTATACAATGAACAACTGAGGAAATCTTTGCATTTTTATTTAGTCATTCACGTATAGGGCTCGACATTACACAGAAATTTGTTTCTATCTTCTTTAAGTTTAGTGATATATTTCTTTATAGCTTCTTTAGCACTCATTGAATTCTTATATTCCTTTTATAATTTAAAATTTTGTTTGATAGGTAAACACTGCTTTAGGTCATATTGTCTTGGTTCTTAATATTGATTAATGTTTGGTAGGTGACTTGGAATTGTAGATATGTTTTGTTTGTTAGCTGTTTGATTGTCTGACATGAGATTCAATCTTGCCTCTGATTTTTATTTTGATAATGGCTGTCTTAGTCAGAGTCCCTATTCCTGCACATACATCTCTACATAGCTTTTGCATTAGCTCCTGCTTCCTGACCTGCTTGAGTTCCAGTCCAGACTTGCTTTGGTGATGAACAGCAGTGTGCAAGTATAAGCTGAATAAACCCTTCCCCCCCACACACATACAACTTGCTTCTTGGCCCGATGTTTGTGCAGGAATAGAAACCCTGACTAAGGCAATGGCAAATGTTGGCTTTAGATTAAATTTGATGATCCATATGTCAAAGATTTAGATACTCAGTGCTATTGTAGATTCCAGGAGCAGGAAGATGGAAATTCTATGCTAACTAAGATAAAATACTTTTAATGGTTGTTTTATCTGGATATGAGTAAGCTGATGTCCAATGTCTACAATAGTATCTATGTGTAGTGTATGGTTGTTGGCTTATGAGTTACTCACAAAATTACAAAGGCACCAGAACCGTGCATAGATGTGCATTTGGAGATATCATAGGTTGCTGAGATTCTAGACCATATTGATATGGGCAAAGATAATAGCTATATGTTTACAGGTGAGTTTTTATCCTCTTGATTTTTAAATTTTTTTCTAAAATTTATTTGTCTGATAATTCAACTACTCTATCATTGAATATTAGCTTAAACAGTAATAAAAATGATTGTTTTACTTTTTATACTCTCTGTACCATTTGAAATAGTAAGTAGTCATATATTTTAAAGCATAATTAGATAATTAGTTCAAAAGCTATCAGAAGTCAGCATCATAAGGCACATCACTGCATCTTTCTGTCTGGTGTCTGTGTGTTTCTTTATGTCATATGTGAATTTTTTAAAAATGATTTATTGTTTCAGATTGATACTGTTCAATGCAATTATAAATTGTTAATTCTGAGGCAGAGTATTATTTATCTTAATAAAAGTTATATTTCCTGGGCAGTGATGGCACATGACTTTAATCACAGCATTCTTTAGGCAGAACCACATAGTTCTCTGAGTTCAAGGCCAGCCATCTCTACATAATGAGTTTCAGGACAACCAGAACTATACCAAAGAAACTCTGTTTCTTCAAACCAAAAATAATAAGCTAATAAATAAATAAAATGCATTTATCCCTATTACATGTATAAAGAAGTTATTCTAATTAAATTTTTGTACATTTTTAAGCTGATCAACTAACCTAAAAAATAATCTTTTTGAGCCTAACAATAGTATAAGTTTAATAAATTTAAAGGGTACAGAATAATTAAAACATTTATTCACTCTTAAAAGTTTAATACTCTTATAAATTAATACAGTAGCTTTTTTTTAAATTGGCTATCTTACTTATTTACATTTCAAATATTATCCCCTTTCCCAGTTTCCCTTCCACATGTCCCCATTCCTTTCTCTCTCCCCTCTGCCTCTAGGTGGGCATTTCCCTACCCACATACCAACTCCTGCTTTAGTGCCCTAGCATTCCCCTATCTGGAGTCATAAAGTCTCCACAGGACCAAGGGGCTCCTCTCCCAGTGATGCCAGATAAGGCAATCTTCTGCAACATATCCAGGCTAGAGCCATGTACTCTTTGGTTCATGGTTTAGTCCCTGGGAGCTCTGGTGTGGTCTGGTTGGTTGACATTGTTGTTCTTCCTATAAAGTTGCAAACTCCTTCAGCTCCAATAGTTCTTGACCTAATTTCTCCATTAGAGTTCCTTTGCTCAGTCCAGTGTTTGACTGTGTACATCCTCATGTATATTCATCCAGCTCTGACAGCTATATTGTGTTTGTCTCAGTAAGCACTTGTTGGCATCAGCAATAATGTCTGGATTTGGTGTCAGCAGATGCGATAAATCCCTAGGTAAGATGGTATCTGGATGGCCTTCACTTCAGTTTCTGTTCCACTCTTTTCCCCTGCATTTCCATGTGTGTCCTTTTGTGATTGGGTTACCACACTCAGGATGATATTTTCAAGTTCCATCCTCTAAAATCCATAGGGCCCCAGTCTCTTGAGGGTTAAGTGCATCTTCTCGGACTGAACCTAGATCCAGTAGTCTTCTGCTGTCCATGTGTTGGGGGGCCTCATATCAGTGAGTGTATGCCTCCTGGTTGGTGTTTCAGTATCTGAGAGATCTCCAGAATACCAGTTACCTCAGACTGCTGATCCTCCTACAGGGTCACCTTCCTTTTCAGCTTCTTCCAGTTTTTCTGTAATCCAACCACAGGGGTTAGCAGCATCTGTCCACTGGGTAAGTGTAAATATCTACATCTGACTGTTTCAGCTGCTTGTTGGATCTTTCTGAAGGCAGTCATGATAGGTCCCTTTTTGTGAGTGCTTCATAGCCTTTGTGATAGTGTCAGACCTTGGGACCTCCCCTTGAACTGTATCCCACTTTAAGCCTGTTGCAGGACCTTTCTATATTCAGGCTCCTCTCCATTTCCATTCTGCAGGATTTTTTTCTGACAGGAACAATTATGTGTCAGAATTTTGACTGTGGGATGGCAACCCTGAGTATTTATAATTGTATCAAAGAACTTCTATGAAATATGATGCTACATAAATCATTTCTAGTTTCTTATGATGGACTGTGGTGGGTTTGGCTTCTAGATACCATTGTAATAATTTTTTTCTTTATTACTTGTGGATAAATATAAAAGCAAAACTCAACCCTCATCTCCAAGCACAATACTGCACATTATTAAACTCTATTTCCTGAATTTCTAACCAGGAATTTTAATTCATCAACATGCTTGCTCTGGCAAGAGATCACATCCAATGACATAGATCTCTGTCATCTGGCTAAAATATAGATACACTCTTACTAAATATCTTTAGTCTCAAACAATGTTGTTAAGGTTAGTTAGTAGAAGGAAGCAACCATGTTTCAAAATCTAATTGAGGGTCAAACAAAGTAAAAAATGAAAAAAAAATTGTCAGAATGAATGAAGAACAAGGTAAAAGTCAGTTCAGTGAGTGCAATATATTACAGTTGTGTTTGTAAGCTTATACAGTTCAATAGAGGTCAGCAGAGGCAGTTGAAGATAGAGAATAAGTAGGAAGCAGAGAATCAAAAATAAAAACAAAAATAAAAGTAAAAAATGTCCAGAGTTAGTTTGAGGTAAATTCAGCAAGAAGTAGAGAGAAACCAGATTGAATCAGTCACTATAAAGAAGAGTTTGGACCATAACAGCTGAGTTGAGCCAGCTAGCCAGAGTTCAGAAAAAAACTAAAACTGATAAGCTTATTCGGCCGTAATCCTCACAGACATCAATTACATATGGAATTAAAACAAATTTGCACCTGTTACTCAGCATGATTGCAGAAAGGGCAATGATACCTATATTGCAGAAAATGTACTTAATAGGCAACAGAACACATATAACAAAAAAAGCAGCAGAAGAGAACATTGTTTGAATCATTTTAAGAGGAAGCGTCAGATCTCTGTGTTTGGCTGAATGCCCAGAGGAGCCAGGAGCCTTAGAAACCCAGAGCAAAGAATGTTACAGGAGCCTCTAAGACAGTGAATTACAGTAACCCAGCCTATAACACAGTTTTAATACATAGACAGAATTTTCCTGCATTAAGAAAATGGAAAACTCTCATTTCAGATCCCTTGAGAACAAGAATAGGACATAAGGGACTAGAAATGTTATTTGGAAAAGGAATCACATTATTTAATGGAAACTGTGTCCATTGAAGTAAACCACTACCTACTTTGAGTTCCAATCTTTCTTTTTAAAAAACGATTTCAAAAAATAGCTGTTCAACAAGAAAAATTATCTACAACAATACAAGTGCTTGAGAGACAAGAAAGAAAAGAACAGTGTCTTAGTCAGGGTTTCTATTCCTGCACAAACATCATGAACAAGAAGCAAGTTGGGGAGGAAAGGGTTTATTATGCTTACAGTTATGCTTTGCTGTTCATCACAAAGGGAAGTCAGGACTGGAACTCAAGCAGGAAGCGTCAGATCTCTGTGTTTGGCTGAATGCCCAGAGGAGCCAGGAGCTGATGCAGAAGCCATGGAGGGATGCTCCTTGCTGGCTTGCTTCCCCTGGCTTGTTCAGCCTGCTCTCTTATAGAACACAAGAACACCAGCCCAGGGATGGCACCACCCACAAGGGGCCCTCACCCTTGATTACTAATTGAGAAACTGCCCCACAGTTGGATCTCATGGAGGCACTTCCCCAACTGAAGCTCCTTTCTCTGTGATAACTCCAGCCTGTGTCAAGTTGACACACAAAACCAGCCAGTACATTTGACCCTTTGTCAACTTGACATAAACACATCACTATAAAGCCTCAACCCTGACTTTCTTATTCATCCCCAAGATCTAAATTACTTTAAAAGTCCCACAGTTTTTACATATTAAAAGTTCAATCCCTTTAAAATGCCCAATATCTTTAAAATTCAAAGTCTTTTAAAAATTCAAAGTCTCTTTAACTGTGGGCTCCACTAAAATACTTCACCAATGGCCGTGGCCTCTCACTGTACCAAGAGGCTCAGCTGCTCTTCATGACCCCTGCATGCCTTCAAAACCAGAACCATCTAGGTAACTCTTACACAGTATCAAGTCCAGCCACAGCACAAAATACAACTGTGGCTGCCTCTGGAACACAATCTCTGTGCTCTCAGAAAACACTTCCCAGAAGATTTCACCTAAGTGATGCTGGTCTCTTCTTAATCGCTGCTAATTTCTTAGCTCCAGCTAACCAGCATCAATAGTCCCAGTAACACAAAGGTTTGCTTTAGTGGTTCTTGTATCTTGTTAATCACAGCTGATTCTTCAGCCCCAGCAAACCAAAACCACAGAATCTTCAGAGTCAAAACATGGCCTGTTTAGGAGTCTTTAATTTTCCCTCTGAAATTTCACAAGCCATGCCTCGATTTTCTGCAATGTTCTTTTATTTTTATTATTCGATATAATTTATTTACATTTCAAATGATTTCCCCTTTTCTAGCCCCTGACTCCCCGAAAGTCCCATAAGTCCCCTTCTCTTCCCCTGTCCTCCCACCCACCCCTTCCCACTTCCCTGTTCTGGTTTTGCCGAATACTGTTTCACTGAGTCTTTCATTGTATTCCAAGCTCCTACAGAACTTTCCACAGAGCTCTTAATTTTCTAATGGCTTTTCTAACTCAAAGTTCCATAGTCCTTCCACAGTCTTCCCCAAAACATGGTTAGGTTGTCACAGGAATACCCCACTACGCTGGTACCAATTTGTCTTAGTCAGGGTTTCTATTCCTGCACAAACATCATGACCAAGAAGCAAGTTGGGGAGGAAAGGGTTTATTCAGGTTACAGTTATGCATTGCTGTTCATCACAAAAGGAAGTCAGGACTGGAACTCAAGCAGGTCAGGAAGCAGGAGTTGATGCAGAAGCCATGGAGGGATGTTCCTTGCTGGCTTGCTTCCCCTGGCTTGCTCAGCCTGCTCTCTTATAGAACCCAAGAACACCAGCCTAGGGATGGCACCACCCACAAGGGGCCCTCCCCCCTTGATTACTAATTGAGAAAATGCCCCACAGTTGGATCTCATGGAGGCACTTCCCCAACTGAAGCTCTTTCTCTGTGATAACTCCAATCTGTGTCAAATTAACACACAAAACCAGCCAGTATAAACAGTAAGTGCTTAATTGTGAAATTCTGGCATCTAATAAAATTAACAACCTAGGGAGAAAGCTTATTGAATCAACTGTGCCAATTTATAATAAAATGAGGAAAGATAACCACCTCTAGTAGCTTTCCCAGTTACCGGGAATAAATGGCAGAAAATTATGTAAATTCACAAAATAAAGAATTAGTATAGAATTCTGTTAAAATAATATATTATATTTTCAAGAATCAGTAATAACTTATAGAATGCATTTACCCTATATGAAATAGCTGTTAAATATGGAATACTCGAAACATGATTATCCACTAAGACTAGAAATATGTAAAAACAGCTACACTAGAAGATGTTTCTCAATTACAATGGCTTACATAGTGACAAGAAAAAGTTGCAATTATGAAAAATTGTAATAGATCTAAAGGTGTTATCAAAGAAAAAGGCAAATTGTTAGGTGAAAGTCAATTTGCTAATTTAATATATCAGATGCAATTAGATGACTATTATTATACAACGTACTTTAGCTGCTTTAATATCCTGGAATGAGGTTGAAGAACAAAGAAAAAGGTCTGTCATTCACAAAGATTATGCAAAGCCCCAGAGACACATTAATGATTAGTTACATAGATTAACATCTAGCACAAACAGGGCAATATCAGATCCAGATGTGATACAGGTACTGATTGAAATTCTACTTTTTGAAATACAAATGAAGAGTGTACAAGTCTTATTACAGATTTAAAGATTCAATCAGCATCCATGGATGGATGGATTAAAACTATTTCTGATGTTGAACCTGATGACAATTTAATTGGACAAGCAATGAACAATAAATCCAGATAAAAATGCCTATTGTTTTATCCATGGGAGATGAGGTCGTTTGAAAGGGATTATAGAGAAAGCACCCCTAGAGACTTCCCAAGAAGACCCTAGCTTTAATACACTTTTCAGAAGTTGTGACAATGTTAGGCTAATGAATGCACATCTGCCAGAAATATACAAAGTAATCACTTTACCTATGGAAACTCCCTATGACATAATTCTTTAAATACAAGAAACTCTTAAGTTTTTATTTGTATCATACCCCAGCACCAATAAATCTGAGTCAGGCATTTCTATCAGCAATCTAGAGAGCAACTAGAGAAAAAAACAAAACAAAACAAAACAAAAACTAGGTATTGAGGATACTGCATATTAGCATTTTATATAAAATGGCTTGATTATTTCTGTGTTTAAATGTGTGAGAAGCTTGGCTTAATGGCATATAGCTAGACATAGAATATGACTGCCTAAATGTCTAGTGTACATGAAAATTCATAAAGATCCAGTTATACCTAGAAAAACAGAAAAGTAGAAAATGATTAGCTGAAAGATACTGGATTGTAGAGAAATTCTAAAATAGATTAACCTGTATACTTTAATGATTCTTTAACATCAAAATGGAAGTCAAGGGATGTGTTCTGTTGGGGAATCAGTTTTGTCTATATTTTCACAGTTAATGAAATTTTTTTGGTTCCATCAAAATCAAATAAGATCTAATCTGTATGTGTCAAGATCCTACATAAAAGGCATGAATCAAGGAAGGAACAAACACAGAAAGGCAACAAGACATAGACACATCAAGTCATTTCTTCTCAAACACCCCCCCCCCTGCATGGGTACAACACATCGAACTGGCAGAAAAGAGACAGAGCTTTCATCAGACTGGCATATTGGAAAAGCTTGATGTCAAAATGGACATTGGTTTACAGACTGATTACCAGAACTGCAGCTATCGAGTATCATCATATCTACAAATCTTCAAAAGGGCATTCAGACAGTTAAGTTTATGGGATTGATACTTGTTCCTTTGAAATAGTTAAACTGTTTATGATTTTCAGGTTAAACAGACAATAGATGTAAAGAAATTCTTTATTTTTATTTTTTATCTAATATTTGCTTTATTTACATTTCAACTATTATCTCCTTTCCTCTTTACCCCTCTGAAATCTCCCTATCCTATCCCCACTCCTACTGCTTACCAATCCCCCTCCAATTTTCTAGACCTGGCATTCCCCTACATTGGGGCATTGATCCTTCACAAGACCAATGGCCTCTCTTCTCATTGATGTCTATATCCTCTGCTACATATGTAGCTGGAGCCATGAGTCCTTCCATGTTGGTTGGTTCTACTCTTTGGTTGGTGGCTTAGTCCCTGGGAGCTCTGGCGTTACTGGTTGGTACATATTATTGTTCCTCCTATGGGGCTGCAAACCTCTTTAGCTCCTTGGGTCCTTCTCTATCTCCTCCATTGGGGACCCTATACTCAGTTCATTGGTCAATGGTGAGCCATGGGTATTTGATCCCCCTTCTAAGAAGGATCAAAGTATCCAGGCTTTGGTCTTCCTTCTTCTTGAGCTTCATATGGTCTGTGAATTGTATTTTGGGTATTCCGAACTTTTGGGCTAATATCCACTTGTCAACGAGTACATACCATGTTCTTTTGTGATTGGGTTACCACATTCAGGATGATAGTTTCTACTTCCAACAGTTTGTCTAAGAATTTCATGAGTTCATTGTTTTTAATAGCTGAGTAGAACTCCATTGTGTAAATATATCACATTTTCTCTATCCATTCATCTGTTGAGGAACATCTGGGTTCTTTCCAGCTTCTAGCTATTATAAATAAGGCTGTTATGAATATAGTGGAGCATGTGTTTTATTACATATTGGAACATTTTTTCGGTATATACCCAGGGGTCCTCAGGTAGTACTATGTCGAATTTTCTGACAAACTGATTTCCACAGTGGTTTTTACCAGCTTGCAATCCCACCAGTAATGGTGGAGTGTTCCTCTTGCTCCACATCCTCTCCAGCATCTAGAAAGAAATTAGGGAAATGACACCCTTCACAATCACCACAAACAAAATAAAGTATCTTGGGGTGACACTAACCAAACAAGTGAAAGATCTGTATGACAAGAACTTCAGGTCTCTGAAGAAGGAAATCAAAGAAGACCTCAGAAAATGGAAAAAACTTCCATGCTAGTGGATTGACAGGATTAATATAATAAAAATTGCCATCGTACCAAAAGCAATCTACAGATTCAATGCAATCCCCATCAAAATCCTAACTCAGTTCTTCATAGAGTTAGAAAGAGCAATTCTTAAATTCATTTGGAATAACAAAAATATTTATAATAGCCAGAATCTGGAAAGAAACCAGATGCCCCTCAATGGAGGAATGGATACAGAAAATATGATATATTTACACAATGGGATACTACTCAGCAATTAAAAACAATGAGTTCATGAAATTCTTAGGGAAATGGTTGGATCTGGAAAAAAAATCATCCTAAGTGAAGTAAACCAATCACAAAAGAACATACATGGAATACAGTCACTGATATGTGTATATTAGCTCAGAAACTCTGAATACCCAAGACACAATTCACATATCAAATGACTCCCAAGAAGAAGGAAGGAGAGGTCCCTGGTCCTGAAAATGCTTGTTCCAGCAGTATAAGGGAGTACCAGGATGGAGAAGTAGGAAGGGGTTGATAGAAAAATATGATTTTCAGAAATTTCTCTATTCTGAAGATATAGGAGAATGGGAGGAGGGAAGAGGGCTTAGGGAACTTATGGGGAGGGGGGTACCAGGAAAGGGAAACTCATGTAAAGGAAAAGGGAATGTAAACAAAGAATATAGAAAATAAAAATTATAATAAAAAAGAAAAAAAGAAAAGAAATAAATAAAACATCAATCACATTGTTTCTAAACATCATTTCATATAAAATAAGGTCCATTAGGCATTTATATAATATTTTTGGTGGACTGTCATTGGGAAGGGATTTATATCAGTATTTTTCCCAAAAGAACATACTTACATGGTGTGCTCTAATTCCTTTTGTATTAGTGGTAATAGAATTATTACTTCTTATGCTAACAACATTATTACAATAATCAAAATAAAATTTAAATATTTTGTATACCTTGAATAATATTGATTTTATGTTAACATATGTAATTATTATTTACATGTTATATTTAAGGCAGAGAGCTGTGAAAGAATCCCAATGCATAGATCAATGCTTCCAATATGTTAATTTAAAATGTGGTATGCTGCTTATATGATTCAGTCACTATATCAAGTAAATGCTCAGTAAAACATTCACAAATAATGTATTCATTGTTTTTTATAGGCCAAATCTATAATCAATAAAGATGTTCTCTAATATACAGTAGCCTGACTTGCAAACTCAGTCAGAAAATTCTTGACTTTACAAGCTTGAGAACCTGTTTCATATTCCTCATAACACAGGTATGAAAACATATGTGATTATGCTCCTGACAAAACGAAGATTTGATTTTCTGGCAAACTAGTCTAGCTTACTCTGTGAGTCCCAGGATGATGAAAGGCCCAGTTTCAGAAACAAGATGGGTAGGATCTGAGGATGGACATTTGTTTTTGTCCTCTGACCTTCTTATACTGGGTATGTGTGTAAATTTACAGGAGTCTATTATTTCAAATACCTGTACTTCATAGAATATATGATATATATTAAACAAGATTGACTTATATATGAATAGCAATAGCTAGATTGTTGAATCATTTCAATGTCCATAAGATAAAAAATGCCTTATAATTAAAGAGAAATGATACACATATACATCCATTAAATTTCTTTATCAGTTACTAAATTGAAAGACCTTACATTTTAAAAACAGAAACAAACTTGGAAAGTCTTTTCTTTTAAAGCATTTTTGCAAATACACAACATAATTTTTACCAACATTTATTGTTTCATACTATATTATTTGATAGTTAGCATTAACTATCAAACTTACAGAATCTAGACAAAGCTGAAGATGAGCCACTTAGCATAGCTTCCAGGAATTTTCTTGATCGTATTAACAGAATTAGAAGAACCACCCACTGTTGCTTCCTTTGTTCCATGGAAATGATTCTGGATAATATAAGGGGAAAGGGAAACTGAATGAAAAGATACATTTATAATTCTCTGCATCTTGAATGCAGGCATAATGTGAGCCAAACTTTAACTTCTCCCATTATGTCTTCTATTGCTATGCCATCCTTACAATGTTGACTGTATTCTTCTGGATCTGTAAGTAAAGATGATAAGTTCTTTCACGTGTTGCTTTTGCTAGGATAATGAGAACCTGGCTAAGATACACTAGACATATTGATACTTTTCTAAGTATGATTATGTAACCATAGATCTACATTCTTCTTGTCAAACTCTTCTTTCCTATCAGTTTTAGACTCCTGGGACATTATATTCAATTACAGTCAATATTAACATGGACAAAAATAATTGGCCACTACAGTATATTCACATACTTTAAAGTATATCACTGTATTGCATGGTATCATATATAAATGCATATTTATATTATATATTATGTGTGTACTATATATACATAATATATAATATATATATAATATAAATATACATATATACATACACATACATATGTACATATACATATATATACATATATACATGTATGTTTATATACATATATATATAATTATATATATATACATAATATAAATATGTATTTATATATGATACAGTGGAATCACATATATATGATACAATGCACACATACATGCAATTTTTTTTCTTTATATACCAGCTAATGAAATGTATAATAATGTTGAAAAATTGATGTTAGTTTTGTTTAAAATAAAAATTCTAGGGAAATTAATATTAACAGCTTACTTTCTTAGCAGGCATCAATTTGGAATGTTTGTGAATACATTGGATTTCATCCTCATAGTTTTATGTTAATGGAATTATATGCACCATGTCTGTGATGGTTCCCTATATCTCAAAATAGTTAATTTTTATCTATGTTATCTATTTATCTATGTCATACTTTTAATTATATTACTAACCTTTACACAATGATATCTAATCATTATATACTATTTAGTTAAAACATAGTTTAATTAAAACATAGTTTGAATAAAACTTAGAAGCACTAAACAACTACAGGGTTCTCAGATATTTAAGTGAAAGAATTCATTTCTAAACATACAAAACACTTAGGTATTTTATGAGAGGCAGCATCCTACTGGGTAGAGCTTTTACTAGTCTCTGTAGCTGAAATTACTTACTACTCTTCACCCAAAAAGTTGAAGTCAAATTGCCTTTTATTCTTCTTTATATTTGTGTAATTTACCCTGCAACATTATGAGATATAAACCTTTTAGAAATTTGAAAATTTATGACATTACTTAGAAAAGTTCAAAGATCTCAACATTTTTATATAAAAATATCATTTTCACTCTTTAACTCAGATAAAATTAAATTACCTAATTTCAATTGCAAAAGTGATATAAGTGTGTCAATTTGGGCACAAGGAAAATTATTATCACAATCATAGTGCTTAATTGTGAAGAACAATGATCATTAACATTTTAGAGTCTCAAACATGCACAGTGAAATCAATTTACAGGACACCTTCCACAAAACTCACAGAACAAACAGATAGCATAGGTTTAACCAAAGAATCACTAGCTTTTTCTTATTCTGCTTAAAATATGACCATGCTTTTCCTCTTTTGCATTAGACTGGTTTGCTTAAGTTACGTCTTGAAATCCTAAAAGGGTGTCAAGCCTCTATAATTCTTCATGTTAGCTCCTGGGGTTAATGGGCCTACAGGTTTTAAATGACCATCATAATGTTTGATTCTCCATGAGAGAAAATTCATTCTTAGTCATTGGGCGTACTAACTTAAAATTTAGTTGATTATATCCCCATACTTATAAACAATGGGAACTGAGCCACAAACAGACAACTGAAGCCCACATACTCTGAAGGAGAGATTTCTTGCAGGAGAAAAGTTAACGTACTGTTTACCTATTTGTCCTTTTCAAAATAACAATTTAGAAGCCCATATACACAAATGAAATAAATTACTATTATGAGCAAAATCTTATCAGTGATTACTATTGTCTGATAGCTTCTTTAAAATAGATCTACAGTGAAACCTCCCCCAATAAACATAAAAATTACATCTTGGAGAGATCCTAATGTGCCCAAAGCCAGAGAGATTTAAGTAGATGATAATGTCAGGAAGACCTGTTCACTGAGGTTTGCATCATTTCCTGTTTACGAATACTGAAGAACAGGGAAATTGAGCCCAGCACCAGTATTTCAATTTCACTCATATTTTGACTGTAGATATAGGAATTTTATATACCCCTACTTTGGCTTCACTGAAATAGTGGATAAGAAATTGAAATTGTAAAGCTGGAGAACTATTTTTTCCTTAAACTGGATTTATCAGAATATTTTATCACAACAGGAAAAGAAACTATGATGAGTCTATCAGGATCCTATACAGTATGTAAAATTATTCTTTTGTCATGTAGAATAATTACTGGACATTCTTCTATACTGGGAACTAGAAATATTCTGTGTAGGATCAAAAATTCTGTTTCTCTAAATCATCAGTATGAAGTTTACTTTAGAAGAGATACTGGTCCTCAGAAAGAAAAAAAAGTAATTAATGGATATTATCAAGCAATATTATCAAGTCTGAGGGTATCTATCTACCTGTTTGTTAGAAATTAAGTTGGACAAAGAAACTAATCTCTTGACTTTTATATCAAAATCACTCATACATTCTGACCTAATTATCCGCTATCTGTAGCAGTCGAGATATGAATATGACATTTTTCTTTGGTACACTGGTTTGAACAGGATGGGAATTATTTGCAAATGTCATTTGAACCAACATACGCAAATAAAAAACTAGAGATGGTGTTGAAAGAATGAAGTAATCAGCTTTGGGAAGTTATGACAAGTATATTTACATTGTACCATATGTTTAATTATAAATGTTAAAGTAAAACATTATAGCACAAAACAATATTCGTATTTGTGTAGAACTACCATCCTTTGTAGTAGACATGTAACTTATCATAGTAGTTAAGTAAATATAAAAAATTGATAAGAGAAAATGATGTTGTATTTATTATGCTACATTTATATCTGTGATATAAAGCAGTGTACACATAGGGTCAAATAGTTCCTGAAATAGTAAGTATAGAGATAATTGTGTGCATTCTTAAATTAATAAAGTTTGCAAAATGAACAAAAACTATAGGGAAATCCAGTTCATAGTAAGGAAATATTTATTTGCAGTTAAATTTAAACTAATGAATCCAACAGGTAACCTTGTAATGGAACTTCTAGGATACGTGCTTTTAGGATATATTAAATAGGAAAGTTTACAAATCTTTACTAGTGTGAATGCAAAGTAATTCTAAATTATGTGACAATGCTGCAAACATATAAGGATTAAATGGTAAGAAAAGAAACAACCAGCTATCTGAAACACAGTACAAGATGTTTATTCTCACCCTCTTAATGAGCATAACTAATAATAGATATTCAGAATTTTGGTGTATATTTCCTTCAGTAAAGACAAATGTTTGTAGCTGATGGTGAAAATAATGCCATATTAATCAACAGTAAATATGAATAGTTTATTCTGGGACTTTTGTAGTTTTCAAAAGAAGAAACTCTCATATGCTTTGTTTCAGTTCAGGAAACTAATGACTCTCTTGCACGTAAAGGTCAGATTTTAGTATTTTTTTTAGAGGTGTATGAATAAAACAAATCCTTCTAACTGGAGATCCTAGGAGGCTAAGAGAAAGTCATAGAGACCCGGCAGGTATCAAAACTGTGTCAGATGTTCCCAAAAGGTCTCAAAAGGTGTCAAGATGATGAAGAGAGTTTACTAGACAGTGCTATCTTAAAAGGAAATTACAAAGACTTGTTTTTAAAATGTGCTTTAAGAATTAAAAATTAATTTTTCAGCCTCTATTGTCTTAAAATCCTAACTATATTGATAAGCCCAATTTCCTATGAATCAGATCAGCTCCCTGACAACTGTGCAACAGTTGCCTTAGTGACCCAGGGATTACTGCAGGTACACTTCTGTTTGTCCCCAGAAATCAAGATAGGAAGATTAGATGTTTATCTAATCCCCCAAAACACTGCTATGTCAAAATTAAGCAGAGGGTTGTGCTTTCTGATTTTATTATTAAATTATTTTACTTATTTACAGTCCAAATAGTGCCCCCTATTTCCATCCCCACAGTGTTCATCCCACTATTCCCTATACTTCGCCTCTGAGAGTATAGACTTGCCAGGTATCCCCTACCCTGGGCATTCAATCTCTATAGGATTAGGCACATCTTCTCCACTGTGGAGAGATAAGGCAGTCATCTGCCACATACGTGTCTGGGCCTTGGAACCAGCCTGTGTATCCTCTTCAGTGATTTAGTCTTAGGAGATCCCAGGGGTCCAGATTATTTTTCACTGTTGATCTTTCTATAGGGTGGCCAACCACTTCAGCTCCTGCAGTCTTTCCCTGAACTCTTCTGTAGCGGTCAGGGTCCTCCAATGCTTGCCTATGAGTGTCTGCATCTGTCTCAGTCAGCTGGTGTTAGAGCCTCTCAGAAAAATCCATGCTTGGCTCCTCTCTGTGAGCACAACAGAGCATCGGTAATAGTGTCAGAGATCGGTGTCTGACTATGGGATGGATCACAATTTGGTACATTCCCTTGTGAGCCATTCCTTTAGTCAATGCTCCACTTATGTACCTGGGTTTCTTTCAAACAGGAACAATTTTAGGCCAAAAAATTTTGTAGGTGGGTTAGTGTCTAAATACCCCTTACTGGGTGTCCTGTCTGGGGTGGTATCTTCAGGTTCCCTGTCCCTAATGATGAGCGTTTAGATTAAGGTCACCTACATTGAGTCCTGTGAGCCTCCCCTATTTCAGGTCTCTGGGACTTTCTATAGGTTCCTCCCACCCACCACCACTGCCAGTTGCATATTTCTATTCATTTTCCTAACCTTCTGAGCCTCTCTGCTTCCCCCTAATCCTCATACTTGATCCTGTCCTACTTCCCCACACCTCGTTCCCTATCCCACTCATGTCCATCCCTATCTCTGCCACCCATGATTATTTTGTGTTGTATTCCTTAGCTGCCTGCCCCAATTATGAACTGGGTTGCTGGAACAGAAGCTGAGGAATGGATGGGGAAAGGGCGAAAAGAAGAAGGGCCATGACCATATTTCACTGATCAAGGCCGGAAACTTTAATGGCACCAGACCCTTTTAACGGTTTGGACAAACCCTTCCCCCCCCCCCCCAAACTCCGGGCTGAGTTCCGGTGGAAGTTGTCTAGCTTCTCTTGGAGGTCCTTGTCTTGACTGCTCCAGCAGCTGGGTAGGTCACCTGCTTAATTCAGGAATTCCTAGACCTGGAGAAACAATGAACTTAACCTTCATTGAGTTTCTCCACCCTAGAATAAAAATTCCTGCTTTAACCTACTTTATGTAACCTGCTTTATGTCCTAAAGGCAGATTCCTGCCCAAAGCCAGGGATTGTCCTTGAACAATGTCAAACTCAAACCATGTGCATGACTGCCCCAATATGGCTCTGTACAATTTTGTTCCCCCTTCTAAGTGGAATTTAAGCATCCTCACTTGGGCCGTACTTATTGTTTAAGTTCTTAGTGTCTGTTTGGTTTATCATGGCTAATATTTGGCTAATATATAATCATCAGTGAGTACATACCATGCATGTGCTTTGGAATCTAAATAACCACTCTTATGAGTGAGTATTATATTTCTTAGTTCCATCCATTTGCCTGCAAAGTTTATGCTGTCAATGCTTGAAATAGATGTATAGTATTCCATTGTGTAAACTTGCCACATATTCTGTATCCATTCTTCTGTCAAAGGACAACTGGGTTGCTTCCAGTTTCTGTCTTTTAGGAATAAGGCCACTATGAACATAGTTGAGCTATGATATATTGGTGTATCTTTTCAGTATATTCCCATGAAACATAACTGGGTCTTCAGGTAGAACTATTTCCAACATTTTAAGGAATAAATATATTTATTTCTAGAGTGGTTGGACAACTTTGTAATCCCACCAGCAATACAGGAGTTTTCCACTTTCTTCACATCATGTGATGTCACTTGAGTTAATGATCTTAGCCAGTCTGATGAATGGAAAGTGAAATCTCAGAGTCATTTTATTTTTATTTCCCTGATTACTAAGGACATTGAACATTTTTAAGTGTTTCTCTTCCTATTGATACATCTCTGTTGATAATTCTCTGTTTAGCTCTATATCTCATTTTTAAATTGAGTTATTTTGGAGTTTTCTTTTGTTTGTTAGTTGTTTAATCTGTTAGTTGTTTATTATTAATTGTTGTTTTTGAGTCGATCATCTTCAGTTCTTTATAAATTTTGAACATTAGCCCTCTATTAGATATAGAGTTAGTAAAAATCTTTTCCCAATCTCTAGGCTGCTGTTTTGTCCCATTGATTGTGTCCTTTGTTTTACAGCTTTTCAGTTTCATGTGGTCCCATTTATCCATTGTTGATCTTCGAATCTGAGTCATTGGTGTTTTGTTCAGGAAATCTCCTCCAGTAACAATTTGTTAAAGGCTATTTTACACTTTCTCTTCTATTAGATTCATTTTTTTTTCTGATTTTATGATGGGATCCTTGATCCACTTAGACTTTAGGATTTGAGCTTTCTGCATAGTGATGACTAAGGATCAATTTTTATTTTTCTACATGCAGACTGGCACTTGGACTAGAATTGTCTGTTGTAAATGCTTTTCTTTTTCTACTGTATACATTTGGAATCTTTGTAAAAAAAATCAAGGGTATGGGTTTATTTCTGCATCATTAACTATATTCCATTCATCGACCTGTCTGACTCTGTAGCAATACCATGAGGATTTTATCACTACCACTCTTTAATACAGCCTGAGGTCAAGGAAGGTGATTCCTCCAGATATTTGTTTATTGTCCAGAAATGTTTTAGATATACTGGTTTTTCTTGTTGCTATTGTTTTGTTTTGTTTTCCTTATGAAGTTGAGAAGTTGCTCTTTTATTTATTTATATATTCATTTATTTATTTATTGGTATAAAATAGAGTTTATTCAGAGCAGAGGATGGGAGTTAGAAAGGCAGAGAGAGAGAGAGAGAGAGAGAGAGAGAGAGAGAGAGAGAGAGAGAGAGAGAGAGAGAGAGGGAGAGGGAGAGGGAGAGGGAGAGGGAGAGGGAGAGGGAGGGAGAGGGAGAGGGAGAGGGAGAGGGAGAGGGAGAGGGAGAGGGAGAGGGAGAGGGAGAGGGAGAGGGAGAGGGAGAGGGAGAGGGAGAGGGAGAGGGAGAGGGAGAGAGAAGAGAAGCAGAGAAGTGGAGGCAGACATGACCTCATGGAGAGGGGCGGTAGGGGAGGAGAGACCAAGAGGGGCAGAGAGGTGAGAGTACCAATGGGCAAGGGCCATGCAAGCAAATGATGAGAGGAGAATTGCTCCCTCAATGTCTGTAAAAAAAATGTGTTGACATCTTAAAGGGAATTGCATTGAATCTATAGACTGCTTTTTGTAAGAAAGCCCATATTCACTAAGTTAATCCTACCTCTCTAAGAGCAGGGGAGATATTTCCATGTTTTGATATCTTTTTCAAATTCTTTCTTTAGGGACTTGAAGTTCTTGTAATTCAGATTGTTCACGTGCTTAGTTTGAGTTGGACCAAGATATTTTATATTATTTGTGGCTATTGTAAATGCAGCTTTATTCCAAATTCTTTTCTCAGCCATTTTATCATTTGCACAAAGAAGGGATACTGATTTCTTCTAGTTAATTTGTATCCAGCCACTTTTCTGAAGGTATTTGTCAGTTCTACGAGTTCTCTGGTAAAATCTTTGTGGTTGCTTAAGAATACTATCACATCATCTGCAAACAACAATACTTTGATTTCTTCCTTTCCAATTTTTATGCTTCAGTTGTCTTATTGCTCTGGCTAGAACATCAAATGTTATGTTTCCTGGATGTGGAGAGAATGGGCAGCATTGTCTTGTCCCTGATTTTATTGAAATTTCTATTATTCTCTCTCCAAAGTTTGAGGTTTGCTCTTGGTTTATTGTATATTGCTTTGATTATGTTTAGGTATGTGCCTTGTATCCCTGAAGGGTTATTGGATTGTGTCAAAGGCTTTTCATCATCTACTGAGATGATCATGTGATTTGTTTTTCTTTCAGTTTTTTTATATGGTGGATTACATTTATGGATTTTCTTATACTGACCTATCCATGCAGCCCTGAAATGAAGCCTGCTTGATCATGATGGGTGATGCTTTGGATGTTTTCCTGAATTAGTTTCATGAGTATTTTATTTTATATTTTTCTATCAAAGTTCATAAGATAAATCAGTATGAAGTTTTTTTTTTCTTTTTTTCTTTTTTTTCAGTCTTTCTGTGGTTTAGGTGTCAAGGTAAATGTGGCTTCATTTAATGAGTTTGACAGGTGTTTTTTTTTTTTTTTCTGTTTTGATTTTATGGAGTAGTGTGAATACTGGTATTAGCTCTTCTTGAAAGTCCAGTAAAATTCTGTACTACAAGACCTGATTGTGGGCTTTTCTGATTGGAGGATTTAATGACTGCATCTACTATTTTAGAATTTATAGGGCTGTTTATAGTTTACTGATCTTGAAATAACCTGAGTACGTGGAATCTGTGTAGAAAATTATCCATTTCATCAAAGTTTTGCATTTTTTGAAGCATAAAGCTTTTGAAGTAAGAGCTAAGGATTTTTTTTAAGTTTCCTCATTGTCTATTGTTATATCTCCCTTCTCCTGTTTGATTTTATGCATTTTAATACATTTTCTCTGTCTTTTAATTAGCTTGGCTATGAATTTATCTATATGCTGATTTTCTGAAAGAACCAGTTCTTGATTTCATTGATTCTTTGTATTGTTTTCTTTGTTTCTAACTGATTGATTTCAGCCCCAGTTTTTATTATTTCCTGCCTCCTTCTCTTCTTTAATGTGCTTGCTAATTTTTTTTAGAGCTTTCTGTTGTATTTTAAATTTCAGATATTAGAACTTTTAGCTACCTTTATGGAGTCACTTAATTCTACTAACTTTGCTCTTAGCACTGCTTTCATTGTATCTAATAAATTTTGTTATATCATACCTTAACTTTAATTTAATTCTAGACTGTCTTAAATTTCTTTATTTCTTCCATGACCAACTTATCACTGTCTAGAGAGAACTTCAGTTTCCATGAGTGTGTAGGCTTTCTGTTATTTCTGTTATTGTTGTTGTTGGTACCGAGACCTGCAAGGCCTGTGATGCCATATAGGTGACAATTAGAACTATAGGCCTGTTGCCAAGGCAACAGCCGCTATATACCCAGAATTCAATGGCCTACCTTTACCTGTAATTTACATCACCACCCATATATAACTGGGTAGCATTTCACCCCCTCTTTCTTTCCTTCCTTCTTCCCGCCCGCTACCCCTTGCCCCATCTTAAATAAAGTCCCACATGGAACTATTTTGCCTGGTGTATCTCACTGCGGCCCAGGTCTCCACCACATCCCCGCGGCCCACTCAGCAGGCAGACAGGTGACCTGTGCTGCAGTGTAGGTAGACGGACCTGTGTGGAAAAACCAACATTTTGGCGAGCCCAGCCACGAGATTTTGCCTGCAACTGCTACAGACAGGACTGCAGAAACCTGCTGCCATTATCACTGCTACTGCTACCCTCTCCACCGCTTCTCTAGCCACCATCACTTCCACCACCACCGCCACTGCTGTATTTGCCGCTGCTAGTGGACTTTGCAACCTGAGACTTACGGGTTTCATCACAAGAGCAGTGTGCTATGGCTGGCAACGTGGGTTGTCTATGGGCCACCCGACCAAACAGTTCCACATTCCCAGCTATCAGATTGCACGTCTTTAACAAACACGCAGCGGCTTATCAGTAAGGTTCTTCACTTGGCTGGAGGGAATCTTAGGTGCAGAAGGGATCTGACCAACCTTTTCTAGAGCTAAGATTTGCCTCTCCAGCTAACATTTGTGATAGGACATTCAACCCCTGGGTGTACCCTAATCCAGAAGTGACCCTAAAATACCTCTCTTAGATTTTACAGCTGCAGACAAAGTCCTGACCCAGGCAGGGCACTTCCTCCGGCGTTCTGAGAACATCTCAGCTCCTAAAGGCCTTTGCGGCCTAGACCCTTTAGCTTAGCTACATTTTGTTGTCATTACTCTTCCAGGATGCTGGAATTTGTATCTAACAACATTCCTACTTTCCCACCCACCCAATGGGCAATAAATTGTCTTCATCCATACTTCCAGGCACTCCATTGGGATGTTTTCTGGAAAATCTCAAGTCTCTGAAACTAATGCACATTTTGAGGCGGTCAAAGCTAATAAACCTCTGTAATAAGGTCTGGACTCAATATAAGATAGACAATAATTCCAAATGGCCACCTAATGGCACCCTAGATCCAATTGTTTTAAGGGATCTTAATACATACTGTCAGCAATCCAGTAAATGGGACCAAGTTCTATATGTCCAGGCTTTTATCTATCTCTGCTCTAAGCCCTCCCTCTGCTCTGCCTGCTCCCCATCACAGCTTCTCCTAGTCATGAAACCTACTCACCCTCTGCTAGACTGTGCTACTTTTGATCCTGCTGATGAGCCACCACCCACCCGCACCAGGTCTTATGGGACTATGAAATCCCATACTGCAGCCTCAGTCTCTCCTTCTCACCAGGTCCCAGATTCTACCAACCTGACCTCCCCAGATCCCTCCTCTCCCTCTGTGCCAGGTACAGGTTACTCCAAATGCCCTGAACTGGCACCAACCTTTACCCCTCCGATTACAAAGGCTACAGCCAAACCCTCATGTTCTTCTCCTCCGAGGACACCTGACCCAGCACCTGTCCTTCCTCTGAGGGAAGTGGCTGGAATTGATGGTCTGGTTATAGTACATGTTCCTTTCTCATTGAGTGAAGTTTCTCAAATAGAATGTAGACTGGGTTCTTATACTTCTAACTCCTCTAACTTTATTAAAGAATTTCAGTACATTACTCAGTCTTACAGCTTGACTTTCCATGATATTCATATGATTCTTACTAACAATTTACTTCCTACTGAATGCAGGCAAGTTTGGAAAGGGGCAAGAACACTTGCAGACGAAATTCACCAGACAGACAGAAGCTATCCAATTGGATCTGAGACAGTGCCTGACTAGGACCCTCAGTGGAATTACATTTCCACAGGTGGTATTTTAGCCAGAGACAGGTTTGTTACATGCCTTCTGGCTGGTCTCAGAAAGGCAGTGTTAAAGCCAGTAAATTTTGAAAACCTCCAAGAAGTTGTCCAGGACAAACAGGAAAATCCATCTCAGTTTTTAGAACGCCTCACGAAGGCTTTACTACAATCCCCTAATTTAGATCCCGAAAATCTGGAAGGTAAGCAACTTTTAATGACTTATTTCCTTTCCCAGGGCTACCCCAACATAAGAGCTAAACCTAGGCACTTGGAGAGGGGGGGGGGCCCTAACTCCACAGGCAGAAGTCTTGGTGCTGGCCTTCAAGGTATACCATGGGAGAGATGAAAAAGCCTGAAAACAAAAGTACCACATGCTGGCAAAAGCTGTCCAATCAGCTCCAGCTACCACCCCGGGACCCTGGCCTTCTGATGCTCAGGTACCACCAGCTCCTTGCTATAGATGTGGTCAACAAGGTCACTGGGCAAAGGCTTGCCCCAACCCCCGCAAGCCAAAAGGACTATGTCCTAGGTGTCATCATGAGGAACATTGGGCTGTCGATTGCCCTCGTGTCGGGCAGAAAAGAGGGCCATCCAGTTCAGAAACCCCTCTTAGTGACCTTCTAGGCTTGGCTATGGATGAATGAAGGGGCTGGAGCTCCCTGGAACTGACCTTGCCCATCAACAGCAGGGAGCCTGGGTAACTATCATGGTATGTGGGAGACCCATCTCTTTCCTTTTGGATACTAGGGCCACTTGGTCCTGGTGGAGTTCTGGGGTCCAACCTCACACTCGTGTCTTCCCATAGTCAGGATAGAAGGACAGCCTTACCTTCCTCATCAGACCCCACCACTTAGCTGCACTTTTAAAAATATACTCTTCACTCATTTCTTTCTGGTAGTGCCAACTTCTCCCATTCCCTTATTATGAAGAGATCTTTTAGTTAAGTTGGGGGCTTCACTTTCTTTTGCTCCTCCCACTTGCCTGAATCCAAGCTCGCCAGCAGTTCTCCATCACATAATGGAAATCCTAAATATGACAACTTGGTACTAGCTTAGAGGGCAGTGCTATGACATAGGTGACCATTTTTTTTGGGGGGGGGCTGTTGGAGGGAATTGCGAAAGGACATTTGAATATTGTGCAAGAAATACCACTGAGTTTTCAATGCTTGCTGAGCTGTTCTTTAGGAGCTTCCTAATTAAGAAGGTTGAAGGTAATTCAGTAGATGGAGGCCTGGCTTGGGAAGCTTCAGAGGAATGATGAAAATTTCTATCAGGGCCATTTCTATTTTCCTCTCCATGTTGATTTAGTTATGTTGTTTCATTGCAACAATGGAAAACTATTTAACATATTGGGCATTCAGCTCAGTGATAACATCCTCCTTCTAACAAGTCAACCTACTAACACTAACATGTTATTTCCTCTACCAGCTACTCAGGTGGACCCCAGAGTTTGGGACGTCCAAAACCCCTCTGTTGCTAGACATCATTCTCCTGTTATCATCCAGACACTGGACCCTACCAGGTACATCACCCAAGCTCAATACCCTTACTCTCTCCAGAGCCTCAGTGTACTTAAGCCTATCATTTCTGACCTCTTAAGGAAAAAAAAAATTCCTTCATCCCACTTCTTCTCCTTTCAACACCCCTATACTAGCAGGTAAGAAACCTAATGGTACCTAGCGCCTGGATCAAGACCTCAGGTGCATTAATGCTGCAGTGGTTCCTCTCCACCCTGTCATAGCTAATCCTTACACACTTCTTCCTACTATCCCCTCAGGAACTTCTTATTTCTCAGTCCTAGATCTAAAGGATGCATTTTTCTCTATTACCCTTGACACCCAGTCACAGAACATATTTGCCTTTACCTGGACGGATTCTGACATCCACTTTTCTACAACTTACCTGGAATGTTCTGCCTCAGGGATTCCAAGACAGCCCACACCTATTTGGCCAGGCTCTAGATTCTGACTTACTCTCTTTATCTCTCCCTAGACCTAAAATTCTTCTTTATGTAGATGACATCCTTGTCTGTAGCCCATCTCTAGAGATTAGCCAAGCAGACACCTCTGCTCTGCTAAATTTCCTTTCCAGTCAAGGCTACAGGCTCTCACCTTCTAAAGTTCAACTGTCCACTCCTCAGGTTACCTATTTGGGATTAGCAATTACCCCAACCCACAAAGCTATTACCTTAGATAGAAAGAATCTGATTCAATCTTTAACTGTTCCTTCTACAAAGAGATTTTATCATTCCTAGGAATGGCTAGCTTTTTATGTTCCTGGGTTCCTTCCTTCCCCTTCTCTCTTGACCCTTATATGAGGCAGCATTAGGACCCACCCATGAACCTCTACTCAAATCTGTTACCAAGCCATTTCAGAGGCTCCAGCAGGTGCTCCTTAATGTCCCAGCCTTACATCTCCCTGACCTGACTTGCCCTTTTTCCCTCTATGTAACTGAAAAGGAGGGATTTGCCTTTGGAGTCTTAGGTCATCAACTGGGACCTTCTTTTGTACCTGTAGTATACTTGTCAAAAAGACTAGATTTAACCATCCAGGGATGGGCACCTTGTATTCATGTCTTAGCAGCTGCTGAACTCCTTATTTGAGAATCAAAGAAACTAAGCTTGGGGTCTCCTATAACTATGCTCTCTTCTCATAATCTGTCACAGCTCCTAACTTACAAAGGCTTGCAGACTCTACCTTTCTCCAGAGTTCTTTCTCTCCAGGTAGCGCTAATAGAGGATTCCATGCTCACCTTCCAATCATGTCCTCCTCTTAATATTTCTACTCTTCTTCCCTGACCTAATACTAACCACTCCCTGTCTCATTCCTGCACTGAGACTTTAGAGCAGCTATTACCTCATCCTTCACACATACAGGAGAGTACATTGCCTCAAGCTATTTATACTTGGTACACAGATGGAAGCTTCTTTCTATATGAAGGGACTAGAAAAGCTGGCTATGCCATAGTGTCAGACAGGGATGGTAGGGGCACAGGCCTTTCCTATACACACCACTAATCAACAGGCTGAGCTGATAGCTCTCACCCGTGTCTTTCAACTGGCACAGGAACAATCCCTCAATGTCTATACAGATTCCAAATATGCTTTCCATATCCTACAGTGCTATCTGGAAAGAGCGTGGGTTACTTACCATAACAAGAGGATCAATAACTAATGCAAACCATATTTTAGTCTTGCTAAAGGCCTCCCATCTCCCCACAGCTATTGAGATAGTCCACTGCAGATCCCACCAGATGGATGACTCTATTTTATCTAAGGGAAACAACCATGCTGATGAGGCAGCTAGAGCTGCAGCCCTTTCATGGCTAGACTCATCTCACCTTCCCCAAGACATCCTTACACTACAACCCACATCTCTACCTCCAACTCCTGACACTTGCCAAACTCCATGTTATCTTCACCAACTCTTTCATCCTAACAGCCCAGTGTTATCTTATTTTGTTAATACACACTTACAGCCTACTCCTTAAGACTTAAATTTCTTAAAATCACTGCTTCTTGTAAAATCTGTCCGATATCAGATTCCAACTCGAGATATCGTAGTACCCCTTTCCCTACCCATCAGGCTAGAGGTTCCCTTCCTGGAACTGACTGGCAACTTGACTTTACCCATATGCCTATCTGTCAAACGTGCCAAGTACCTCCTGGTCTTGGTGGACACCTTCTAGAGGTGGGTAGAAGCCTTTTCCACCACTAACAAAAGGGCTCAGACAGTCTCTGATCTCCTCCTTTGAGAAATCAATTTGGTGTTCCAGCCTTCCTTCAGTCAGACAATGGTCCTGAATTTACTTCCCAGATCTCTCAGAGTCTATCTAAGGCCTTAAACATCCCTTGGCATTTTCACATTCCCTATCATCCTCAATCTTCAGGTAAGGTTGAAAGAACTAATCGCTCTTTAAAAACCACTCTTGCTAAGCTGTCACAGGAACTTCACCTTGACTGGGTAAAACTCCTACCTCTGGCTCTTTTAAGGCTACGAGCTCTCCCCAGGCAATCTCTTTTCATCTCACCCTTTGAACTCATGTATGGACTTCCAGTTTTAACTCCTGGTCTTTCACCTAAATGCTCTCCCCTCCCAGACCACCTACTCACCCCATTGCTCTGCCACCTCTGCTCTCTCCTATGGGACCTTGCTCTCTCCTAAGGGACCATCTACCATGGCCACAGACTGTCTCTTGTCCATTACCTGTCAACATTGGAGACCAAGTCCTCTTATCCCCTCCAGATCATCGGCCCTCACCCCTCTCTTCCAAAAAGCAGGGCCCTTTTATGGTGATTCTCATGACCCCTACAGCTGCTAAACTCAAAGGATTTACTCACTGGGTCCATCTATCTCACCTTAAGCCTTTCATTACTCAACCTAAAAATGACTCTTCTTCATACACATCAAGCCTAACACGACCATACTCTATTAAGCTCCGGAGGACATTGAGACTATCCACACTGTCCCCAGTTCCAGAACATAAACTCTGGCAGCTGAGCTCGACCTCATTGGATTTGACATGGGTTTCTTGTCCTACCCCTGCTGTTCTTCATTTCCATCCAGGGCAGTCCTTACATCTGGAGATTCAAGGTTCAAGAAACCCCCACAGATTGCAAACAATCTTTCCAAATAGAGTCAGGAAACTGCTCCATAGCCGGATGCCAGGAACTTATCCAAATCGCGATCATCCCTGTACCTGTTATCTCATCTAAGTATCTCTATACTTGCTTTCTCTTTGACCAGACAGAAGATTATTGTAACAAATGGCCAGACGAATATGGGGGCTGCCCATATTTGTCTTGTCAGATACATATGCTAGAATCACAGGTCAAACATTTCTTCTATCAACACCACAAGACACTTTTCTTCTACATACAAGACCTGTGGGATCCCAGGTGGGAGACAGGAGTTGTTGGTAAGCTCTATCATAAAAGCCAGCCCAGTTCCACACTAAGTACCAATCATATTCAGAGAAAATATATCTCAATCACCCAACCCCTAGATATTGGAAAAGTGGGGGAGATAATTAAACACTTCCAGCTCTTTGACTGTGATTTTTTTTGTAGTTCATTAAGAGAATTATTTATATCTTCTTTAAAGGCCTCTATCATCTTCATGGAATGGGAATTAAAGTCAGATTCTTGCTTTTCCGGTTTATGTTAGAGTATCTAGTGCTTGCTGTAGTAGGAGAGCTGGGTTCTGCATGTTTGGAATTGCACTCGATTCTGTTGCTTATATTCTTGCATTTGCCTTTCAGCATCTGGTTTTCTCTGATTTTAACTGATCTGTGTGTCCTGGATTGGAGTAGGCCTCACCAGAGGCAGGCTTGCCTGTGTGACCTGAGTTACAGCAGGCCTTCTGGGAGGCAAGCAATGTCTTCTCTGGTTAGAGCAGTCGTCTTTTGCCCCTGATTAGAACAGGACTCCTGTGTCCCTGATTAGAGAAGTCTTTCTGAGAGACAGTGGGGTTATGGGGTTGGGAAGCTGACATAACTATATGACATGAATGCTGGTAGTGACACTGACTAATAGGGTGATTGGGCTCCAGCAGACCCTCACACATCTCATGTCTGCTGGGCTCTGTGTGGTCCTAGATGGCATGGATATTGGGGTGGGGGTCTCACCCGTGTCCTTGGATAGAGCAGTCCTATGAAGAGATAAGCAGGGGTATAGGCTGGCTGTATTTTCTTATGTAATGATTTTGTCAAAGCAGAGAATGCATTTTATACTAGGTCTACCTGTAGCCTTCTAGAAAGGCTAATATTATTCTCATCATTACCTAGGCCTATTTTAAAAGATGTTTGTGAACTGAATTCTAAATTATTACTCAATTCATGCTAGAAATTTATTAAGGCAATTACTCATAATTTAGAGGGAAACACATATGTTAAATTAGCCCTTTAAAATAGCAATATTTTTTTAAAATACACTGTTATTATTTAATGTATCTGAAGACATATTCCAAAGGAAAAAATAAATTAATTAATTCTCATGAGAAAAGCCATGTTTGTCCATATTGGAAGGTGGATAATGCATGCCATAGGAAGGTATATGGTAAGAAGAGATGTAGGAAGGTTCAATGGGCTTGTTTTAATTCCCTCATATGAGTAAGTCTTTCTGTACTATTAGAATTTGTGTTCTGCTGTCACAATGAAGGCTCATTATGACTAAAATATCTGTTTTCTAAATAACATGATCCCCTCTTCCCTCATTTGGTGCTTTCCATACAAAACATTCTTTCAAAAGATGCCACAGTGATTCATAAAATGAATAACAATGTTAGACATTTCATAGGCAATAGAAAGCAAAAGTATACTTGTAGAGATTTGTTTGCTGGTCTTTGGCTCTTGGAGAAATAGTTAATACCCAAATGAAATAACTGTGCCTACCCAAGTCCCTGCTGATGTAAACTTAGCCAGCAAGACTGGCATGGTGAATTCATGGACCTCAAAGGTGAATTGACTGTTGCCACTTTTCTGAACTGTTGCAGTTCCCATCTGCTTATCTATTTCTATCCTTACACTCAGATAACTGAAGCTCTCTCACCTCTTCAAAGATTCTTTTTCACAAGATAAATGCTATTATAAACACTAAATATGTTCAAAATCTAGAAAACAGCTGGTCCTATTGTGCTTAACATCATTTTATACTTATAAAACTAATCCAAACATTGAAGGTTCAGAAAACATCCCTAAAGACCGGACAAAATGATTATAAGAGACAGAGGATCTGAATATCTGGTTTCAAGATAGTGTCTTCTACCTATGACCAGGATACTGTACATATTTTTTTTTCATTTTTTTCATTCGATGTAATTTATTTACATTTCGAATGATTTCCCCTTTTCTAGCCCCCCTACTCCCCGAAAGTCCCGTAAGCCCCCTTCTCTTCCCCTGTCCTCCCACCCACCCCTTCCCACTTCCCCGTTCTGGTTTTGCTGAATACTGTTTCACTGAGTCTTTCCAGAACCAGGGGCCACTCCTCCTTTCTTCTTGTACCTCATTTGATGTGTGGATTATGTTTTGGGTATTCCAGTTTTCTAGGTTAATAAACACTTATTAGTGAGTGCTGACCATGAGTCACCTTTTGAGTCTGGGTTACCTCACTTAGTATGATGTTCTCTAGCTCCATGCATTTGCCTAAGAATTTCATGAATTCATTGTTTCTAATGGCTGAATAGTACTCCATTGTGTAGATATACCACATTTTTTGCATCCACTCTTCTTTTGAGGGATACCTGGGTTCTTTCCAGGATCTGGCAATTATAAATAGGGCTGCTATGAACATAGTAGAGTATGTATCCTTATTACATGGTGGGGAATCCTCTGGGTATATGCCCAGGAGTGGTATAGCAGGATCTTCTGGAAGTGAGGTGCCCAGTTTTCTGAGGAACCGCCAGACTGATTTCCAGAGTGGTTGTACCAATTTGCAACCTCACCAGCAGTGGAGGAGTGTTCCTCTTTCTCCACACCCTCTCCAACATCTTCTGTCTCCTGAATTTTAAATCTTAGCCATTCTGACTGGTGTAAGATGAAATCTTAGGGTTGTTTTGATTTGCATTTCCCTAATGACTAATGAAGTTGAGCATTTTTTAAGATGCTTCTCGGCCATCTGAAGTTCTTCAGGTGAGAATTCTTTGTTTAACTCTGTACCCCATTTTTTAACAGGGTTGTTGGGTTTTCTGGAGTCTAACTTCTTGAGTTCTTTATATATATTGGATATTAACCCTCTATCTGATGTAGGATTGGTGAAGATCTTTTCCCAATTTGTTGGTTGCCGATTTGTCCTCTTGATGGTGTCCTTTGCCTTACAGAAACTTTGTAATTTTATGAGGTCCCATTTGTCAATTCTTGTTTTTAGAGCATACACTATTGGTGTTCTGTTCAGAAACTTTCTCCCTGTACCGATGTCCTCAAGGGTCTTCCCCAGTTACTTTTCTATTAGCTTCAGAGTGTCTGGCTTTATGTGGAGGTCCTTGATCCATTTGGATTTGAGCTTAGTACAAGGAGACAAGGATGGATCAATTCGCATTCTTCTGCATGCTGACCTCCAGTTGAACCAGCACCATTTGTTGAAAAGGCTATCTTTTTTCCATTGGATGTTTTCAGCATCTTTGTCGAGGATCAAGTGGACATAGGTGTGTGGGTTCATTTCTGGATCTTCAATCCTGTTCCATTGATCCTCCTGCCTGTCACTGTACCAATACCATGCAGTTTTTAACACTATTGCTCTGTAGTATTGCTTGAGGTCAGGGATACTGATTCCCCCAGATTTTCTTTTGTTGCTGAGAATAGTTTTAGCTATCCTGGGTTTTTTGTTGTTCCAGGTGAATTTGATAACTGCTCTTTCTAACTCTGTAAAGAATTGAGTTGGGATTTTGATGGGTATTGCATTGAATCTGTATAGTGCTTTAGGCAAAATTGCCATTTTAACTATATTGATTCTACCGATCCATGAGCATGGGAGGTTTTCCCATTTTTTGAGTTCTTCTTCCATTTCCTTCTTCAGAGTCTTGAAGTTCTTGTCATACAGATCTTTCACATGTTTGGTAAGAGTCACCCCAAGATACTTTGTACTGTTTGTGGCTATTGTGAAGGGGGTCATTTCCCTAATTTCTTTCTCAGCCTGCTTATCCTTTGAGTATAGGAAGGCCACTGATTTGCTTGAGTTGATTTTATAACCTGCCACTTTGCTGAAGTTGTTTATCAGCTGTAGGAGCTCTCTAGTGGAGTTTTTTGGGTCTCTAGTGGAGTATAGTGCTTTAGGCAAAATGGCTATTTTAACTATATTGATTCTACCGATCCATGAGCATGGGAGGTTTTCCCATTTTTTGAGGTCTTCTTCCATTTCCTTCTTCAGAGTCTTGAAGTTCTTGTCATACAGATCTTTCACATGTTTGGTAAGAGTCACCCCAAGATACTTTGTACTGTTTGTGGCTATTGTGAAGGGGGTCATTTCCCTAATTTCTTTCTCAGCCTGCTTATCCTTTGAGTATAGGAAGGCCACTGATTTGCTTGAGTTGATTTTATAACCTGCCACTTTGCTGAAGTTGTTTATCAGCTGTAGGAGCTCTCTAGTGGAGTTTTTTGGGTCACTTAGGTAGACTATCATGTCGTCTGCAAATAATGATAGTTTGACTTCTTCCTTTCCAATTTGTATCCCTTTGACCTCCTTATGTTGTCGAAATGCCCGAGCTAGTACCTCAAGTACAGTATTGAAAAGATAAGGAGAAAGGGGGCAGCCTTGTCTGGTCCCTGATTTCAGTGGGATTGCTTCAAGTTTCTCTCCATTTAGTTTGATGCTGGCTACTGGTTTGCTGTATATTGCTTTTATTATGTTTAGGTATGGGCCTTGAATTCCTGTTCTCTCCAAGACTTTAAGCCTGAAATCATGCTGAATTTTGTCAAATGCTTTTTCAGCATACAATGAAATGACCATGTGGTTTTGTTCTTTGAGTTTGTTTATGTAGTTGATTGTATTGATGGATTTCCATATATTGAACCAACCCTGCATTCCCAGGATAAAGCCTACTTGATCATGGTGGATGATCGTTTCGATGTGTTCTTGGATTCGGTTGGCAAGAATTTTATTGAGTATTTTTGCATCGATTTTCATAAGGGAAATTGGTCTGAAGTTCTCTTTCTTTGTTGGATCTATGTGTGGCTTTGTTATCAGCGTAATTGTGGCTTCGTAGAAGGAATTGGGTAGTGTTCCTTCTGTTTCTATTTTGTGGAATAGATTGAAGAGTATTGGTGTTAACTCTTCTTTGAAGGTCTGGTAGAATTCTGCACTGAAACCATCTTGTCCTGTGCTTTTTTTGGTTGGAAGAGTTTCTATGACTCCTTCTATTTATTTAGGCATTATGGGACTGTTCAGATGGTCTAGTTGGTCCTGATTTAATTTTGGTATTTGGTATCTGTCAAGGAAATTGTCCATTTCCTCCAGATTCTCCAGTTGTGTTGAGTACAGGCTCTTGTAGTAGGATCTGATGATTTTTTAGATTTCCTCAGTTTCCATTGTTATATCTCCCTTTTCATTTCTAAGTTTGTTAATTTGGATACTTTCTCTGTGCCCTTTGGTCAGTCTGGCTAAGGGTTTATCTATCTTGTTGATTTTCTCAAAGAACCAGCTCCTGGTTTTGTTGATTCTTTGTATGGTTCTCTTTGTTTCTATTTGATTGATTTCGGCCCTGAGTTTGATGATTTCCTGAATTCTACTCCTCCTTGGTGAAATAGCTTCGTCTTGTTCTAGGGCTTTCAGGTGTGTCATTAAGCTGGTAATGTATGCTCTCTCCATTTTCTTTTTGGAGGCACTCAGGGCTATGAGTTTTCCTCTTAGCACTGCTTTCATTGTGTCCCATAGATTTGGGTATGTTGTGTTTTCATTTTCATTGTGTTCTAAAAAGTCTTTAATTTCTTTCTTTATTTCTTCCTTGACCAAGGTATCATTGAGTAGAGTATTGTTCAGTTTCCACATGTATGTGGGTTTTCTGTTGTTTCTGTTGCTATTGAAGACCACTTTTACTCCATAGTGATCAGATAGGAGGCATGGGATTAGTTCGATCTTCTTATATTTGTTGAGGTCTGTCTTGTGACCAATTATATGGTGGATTTTGGAGAAGGTACCATGAGGTGCTGAGAAAAAGGTATATTCTTTTGTTTTAGGATAGAATGCTCTATGTATATCTGTTAAATCTAATTGGTCCAAAGCTTCAATTAGTTTCATTGTGTCCCTGTTTAGTTTCTGTTTTCCTGATCGGTCCATTGAGGAAAGTGCAGTGTTGAAGTCACCCACAATTATTGTGTTAGGTGCAATGTGTGCTTTGAGTTTTAATAAAGTTTCTTTTACAAAAGAGGGTGCCCTTGCATTTGGAGCATAGATGTTCACTATTGAGAGTTCTTCTTGTTGTATTTTTCCTTTGACCAGCAAGAAGTGTCCCTCAGAGTCTCTTTTGATGACTTTGGGTTTAAAGTCAATTTTATCTGATATTAAAATGGCTATTCCAGCTTGTTTCCTGAGACCATTTGCTTGTAAAATTGTCTTCCAGTCTTTTACTCTAAGGTAGTGTTTGTCTTTGACCCTGAGGTGTGTTTCCTGTAAGCAGCAAAATGTAGGGTCCTGTTTACGTATCCAGTCAGTTAGTCTGTGTCTTTTTATTGGGGCATTAAGTCCATTGATGTTAAGAGATATTAAGGAATAGTGATTGTTACTACCTATCATTTTTGATGTTATTTTTTAAATTTGATTGCTTAACTTCTTTTGGGTTTGATGAAAGGTTACTTACTATCTTGCTTTTTCCAGGGTGAAGTTTCCCTCCTTGTATTGGTGTTTTCCTCTTATTATCCTTTGTAGGGCTGGGTTTGTGGATAGATATTGGGTAAACATGGTTTTGTCATGAAATATCTTAGTTTCTCCATCTATGGTGATTGAGAGTTTTGCTGGATATAGTAGTTTTGGTTGGCATTTGTGTTCTCTTAGAGTCTGCATGAGATCTGTCCAGGACCTTCTAGCCTTCATAGTCTCAGGTGAAAAGTCTGCTATGATTCTGATAGGTCTTCCTTTATATGTTACTTGGCCTTTTTCTATTACTGCCTTTAATATTCTTTCTTTGTTTAGAACATTTGGTGTTTTGATTATTATGTGACGGAAAGTATTTCTGTTCTGGTCCAGTCTGTTTGGAGTTCTGTAGGCTTCTTGTATATTCATGGGCATCTCTCTCTTTAGGTTAGGGAAGTTTTCTTCCATAATTTTATTGAAGATATTTGCTGGCCCTTTAAGTTGTAAATCTTCACTCTCATCCATGCCTATAATCCTTAGGTTTGGTCTTCTCATTGTGTCCTGGATTTCCTGGATATTTTGGGTTACAAGCTTTTTGCATTTTGCATTTTCTTTAACTGTTGAGTCCATGGTTTCTATGGAATCTTTAGCATCTGAGATTCTTTCTTTTATCTCTTGTATTCTGTTTTTGATATTTGCATCTCTGTCCCCTGATTTCTTCCCAAGGCTTTCTATCTCCAAAGTTGTCTCCCTTTGAGTTTTCTTAGTTGTTTCTACTTCTGATTTTAGATCCTGGATGGTTTTGCTTAGCTCCTTCACTTGCTTGTTTGTGCTTTCCTGTAATTCTTTAAGAGATTTTTGTGTTTCCTCTTTCATGACCTCAGCCTGTTGACCAAAGTTCTCCTGTATTTCTTTAAGTGTTTTTTCGTTTCCTCCTTGTTGGCTTTTGTATTCTCCTGGATTTCTTTCAATGATTTTTGTGTTTCCCTTGCAAGGGCTTCTAACTTTTGATCCATTTTCTCCTGAATTTCTTTAAGTATGTCCTTCATGTGTTCCTGTACCAGCATCATGACCAGTGATTTTAAATCCAAATCTTGTTTTACTGGTGTGATGGGGTATCCAGGACATGCTGGTAGAGGTGAATTACGTTCAGATGTTGCCATATTGCCTTGATTTCTGTTAGTGACGTTCCTGCGTTTGCCTTTTGCCATCTAGTTCTCACTGGTGTTACTTGGTCTTGTCAGTGCTGGACTCACCAGTGCAAGCTGCCCCTTCCCAGGTGGCCTCTGGTGCACAGCTTACCCCCTGCACTGCCTGTAGACAGTGTGCTGCTGCCCAGGCTGATCAGATCCAGAAGCAGGCACTCAAAGGCTCCTGCTGGGGCCCTCTGGATTCACTGGAGCACACCGACTTCTCCCTGCTGGCCGCCCGGAAGCCCCGCTAGCCTCTTGCAGGACCTGGAGATGTGGTGCGGCTGCCCAGGCTGATCTGTATCTGGAAGCGGAGAGAGTTGAGCTGAGGGCTTCCACCTGAGGCCTTGCCCCAGATTGTGTCTTTGGACCAGATGGAGCCCGTGTGCACCTCCAGGGAGCACTGACGGTGTATGCTGCTGTGACCTCCCTTGTGTTCCGCTCACTCTGCTGGGCAGCCGATCCCCCAACTGGGCTGGCGCACACAAGGTTAGCCTGGCCGCCCAGGCCCTGAGTCCAGGCAAAAACCTGGGAGGCCAAGGTCCAAGCAAAGTTCCCCTAGGGCTATGACTGTTAATTGGGTCAGCCAGGTGACCCGGATGGTGGGCGTGTGGGCCTGCGCTTCCTGAAAGCGCTGGGAGAGCCTGCTATGCTAACAACCTCCTGGGCGGGTTGACTCACAGATAGCCCACCAAGCTGCCCAGTTCTTGGGGTCAGTCCTATGCCTTTTGGGGCCTAGACCCCTGCTTTGTTAGCCCCAGGCTATGCCTTTTACGGGTCTGCCCGCCAGAGCTCTCTGTTGTCCTGCAGGCAAAATGGGGGCGCGCGCGCAGGCCCGGGCAAAAAACCTCCTGGCTGGGTTGACACCCCGATGGCCCCCTGAACAGCCCAGGGCCTGGATGCAGGCCAACGCCCGTAGGGCTCAGACCCCCGCGGTGTTGGCCTCGGGTTATGTTTGTGTACCTCAGTCTGTCCGATCTCTGGAGTCCGAAACCAAGATGGAGATGAGCCTCTCCTGACTGGTGGGAAGCCGAGTTCTGAAGTGATACTGTACTTATTAAATCTCAAAATTATGGTTACTGTCTTAGTTAGGGTTTCTATTAATGTAAGGAAAATACCACAGTCCAAAGTCAATTTGGGAAGGAATTAATGTAATTGGCTTATACATCTTTATTGCTGATTATCATTGAAGAAAGTAAGAAGAGGAACTCAAACATGGCAGGAATCTGGAGGCAGAATCTGAAGAAGAGAACATGAATAGATGTTGCTTATTGGCTTTTTCACTCTGATTTTTGGAGAACCCAGGAATATCAGCCAAGAGATGGCACTGTCCACAATGAGCTGAGCCCTCCTTATTGATCACAGATTTTAAAACTCATTTGTAACTAGATAATATGTAGGCATTTTCTCAAATGAGGCTCTTTCTTTCAGATAAGTTAATTTAAAACTTGATTTCCTTCAGATTGCAACTAAGATCTATCTGGTAATATTCCTATAACAAACACAAATTTGGATTATGAACCACACTTCCCTATAATAAATGCATTGTTTTACTAATTAGTTAAATTTCAAACGGAACTTTTAAAATTTTTGGATCTTCAGTTATTTAATTATTTTTCTATTCTAGTTCTGAATATACTCAGCATCAACCAAATCAGCAAATAACATAATTAATAAGGAAAATAAATTATGCCAGTCTATTGCAATGTAATGAAAGAAACATGCTAAAATATGCTAATATAATATATACCAGTGCTGAACACTGACACATAACATGTTGTTATTTAATCATTTCATCTGAATTTAATATTCCACCATACAGCATGAAGATCTATCTAGGTTTTCAGTAGAGACCAAATTCACTGAAACTGAAAAGCAATGCACCACTGTGTTATCCGGGTAAAGTGGAAGATCAAAACATTTTGCAGTGATTCATTCTAGGTAGTAGCATGCAGCTACATTAGTTCATTATACCAAGGTGAGTATCAAATAGTTCCCAGGTTTAAACCAGGAAATTAGAGCATAATTGGCTTGTTTCATTTCTGCAGATAAAGCATTAAAGATATATAGCACTAGAACAATGTTTATAGTTCATGTAACTGGTTAACATAACATAACAGTGTTTTTCAAACAATATGTTAGGAATTACTCATAAAATTTGTTAGATGCTAATCTGCATAAAATGTCATTGAAAGAGAAGATATCCATTTGTATGAGAGAGAAGACAGAATGCTTTATTGGATTGAGGTAATTATCTGATGTTAAAATATAAGGAATGATGTCAGCAGAGAGTTGTGTTATAAAAAGGACAGACACTGAAAAACGAAATATAGATTCTTTTCCTATAAGGAGCTAGCATTTAGTAAATCAGCTGCTAAATGCCCAAATTTTGGGAAAAAATTATTATTGGAACATATGCACTCAGTAGGACTCACGCCTGCTGGAACAAGTCAAAGCACCTGCCACTTGTTAACTGAGTATGCCACAGTATGATGTTCAGTGTTTAGGAGCCATGATCACAATGTCATATAAATTAATATAGTTACTAAATCAAAAAATAATACAAAAACAGTTACTGATTAATTTTCTTTGAAATACTTATAGATAACCCACATTTAATAATAACCCATCAGTGCTCCGCTTTGAAAGTAGGAACTTTGGTTGTAGAGTTAGACAGAGTAACTGGGTTACTCTGTAACCCAGTAACTGAAGTAGACTAGGCTAGCACAAGACTCAGCCTCTATGTAAACTGATATCCCAATGTGAGACTCAGGAAGTAACTACTTTCCTTCCTTGGAGAACATAAAATAAATGTCATGATGATATTTTGACTAAATATTTGAAAATAGAAAGGAAACTATTTAACTTAAAGTTTCAAAACTGTAAGAATGTCAGGCCTGTGAAGATATCTCGGTGCCTCATCAGTAATAGAATCCCAATGTCCATTTGTGTGAAGGAATGGTTGTCTCTATGACAGCAGAAGAGTACAAAAATACCATAGCCAATTAGTTTCTTGTGTTGAAGCTCTGCTCTGCGGTGCTTTGCTGTTTCAACAGCTCATTACTGCTTTAATGAGCAGGGCCTCAGAGACAGACATCCTCACAGTAAGGGACACTTCTGTCTCCCCAGCAGTGAGTTTCTCACCCCTTCCTCATAAGCACTGCTAGTTCTCTAAGCAAGATGAAAAACTTCAGACTGATCCACTTGGATTTAAAATAACAGTGATCTTGCACCATACTCAAGAACTAACGTTTTCTTATCAGTAACACTTATAACACTAATTTGCATCTCTGAACAACAATGTGTGCTCAAAATTAAATATTTTCTCTTCTGCCCTTGGAAATGAAAATGTAAATTTTTGGTGTGTCTGACACTGAGTAAGAAAAAAATATTGTTTAATAATATGTGGAAAAGTAAAGGCAAGTATACTGGAGAAAATGAGATGAATTTTGTATATTGTAAAATGTGATTAAATCTTAGAAAACAGTAATATGAAATAATGTAATGCTATACTTATAAAACAAAGAAAAATTAATGTGTGAGGTTATTGAAAAAATTTGGACTTCAAAATACATTTTTTACATAATCTTTAATTTTACATTTTGTTTGACCACTTTGAATTCCTTCATTGGACCTTAATTTATTTCCAATACAAATATATATATAGTAAGATGAAATACTGGGTTTTCCCTTGTCATTATCTATAAAGATAACCAAGAATTCATTTTATAAACCTATTTAAAGCAAATACTGTGTCATTTGCAGAAATGTGTTATTTTAAACTTTTCAGTGACTAATTAGTAATTAAGTGATTGAGAGTAAAATCCTGTGATTTGATGGCACTTTTACTTATTATTATTTACAATTTGAAGACATGAAAATAAGATATTTTGCATTCCAAAGTTCACAGTGTTTAGCCTTGGTTTTGCTGTTTCATATGCTGAGAGTAGAAAAGCAGACACTGGCTCACCCTTCATTTGTCTCAAAGCCAGAGGCTTTAAAGGAATTGAGTAAGATTTCAGATTCCAAGTCAGTGGCCTTGAAACAGTTAGAGCTGTGTGTATTGCTTGACACATCCATCAGTACTGCATATGATTGATGGCACTGTTTCTGAGGCTTTGGAAATGATCACGAGAATGAAAGATTTTTCTGTCTGCATTAAAGCACAAAGTCATTTTAAAGACTAATTTCAGGAAGGTGAGAAATAACTGTCATCAACAACTAAAATTTCACAATCACTTCTAAAATGGCACAGGAGACTAAAATGTGAAAAGAAGCTCCTTCTGAGACTGTGTGATACCAATTGTGATATATTTATTAAAGTGCTTTAAATTCAGTATCTTGTGACAATGACAGGCTCTCTTTTACTTGGACTAATGCTTCATGCAAGTATTACATATTTACTTTTAAAAACGCCTGGATTTTTTTCACTATTTTCTAAGACATAATGAGATTTTCCTTTATTCAGTAGCTGGCCTCAACACTCAGATGTTATTACATTATCCAGGGCAATCAACATAGGAGATTAGCATAGTTTGTGTAATTTGGCATAAATCATCCAGATTTGCTGGTCCCTCTTAGAAAACAGGTGATCCCATCAATGGAACAAATGTAACATACAGCCACACATTTCCAGGTCCTTCTGCAAGAGTTGCTTTTTGTTAAATAAAATGAAATTTACTTTTAGGGAAACTGAGACTTTCTGCTTTGCATTATTCTCATTGTATATGCACATTGTTTACTAAATTCTAACTTATGCATATTCATTGTAACACCTACTTATTTTTGGTTTTGGTTTTGGTTTTTGAAATTTTGTAAAGTTAATATTTAACTTTATAAATATTTGAGCTATTATGAAATTGGCAGAAATAGAACAACAAAGCATTTTATCATAAGACATAAAAATTAAAAATAGTAAAATTCTTCATCTCCTATGCCATTAAGTTATCAGCATGAAATGAGTTCAAGTGAATTTAATATACCAAAATGAAAAGACAAAGGTATCTGTTATGTTGAACAGATGAGGATTTGGAGGCTTTATCACTCATATTGACAATTCAATGCAAATTAAGTTTACCTGTGTACATATCACATCATCTTCATGAATATAAGTGATGCCAATGTGTGATGGTAAAGGGCATTTAGCAGAGGAATCTGCTCAGACATGGGTTAAGCCAATTCAAAATATTTGTTATTCAGCTGGCCACTACTCCTGCTGTTTGGAGTCCAGGGCACCACTGAACCTTTCTCAGGGTGAGCTTTTAAACACAAGAATTATCTCCTGAATTGAAATAATTCAGTTAACTAGAACAGTTATCTAGAAGCAGAGCCACAAAAGCTAAAGTATAAGGTTAGCATATTTGGAGACTTTCCCATAATTATATGGATTTTAATGATAAGGTCTTTGTTTTAATTTTGGCAGGTGGTGTTGTCTACATGCTAAGTTTTATCATCTGAATTGAATTTACACCATGGAGTCAATAGTCTGCGGCCCTGTTACCATCTGAGCATTGGTAAGAATCAATGGAACACACGCAGCAGTTGTTCTCATATCAATTACAACTTTCTTGTTAGGACTGAGTATTCAGAATACTGATTTTCCCATCCAGATTCAACTAATAAAATAGTACCACAAAAAATATTCTAATATAAGAAAAATCAGTAGCAAACTATCTGGACAATGCCAGATGATAAACCATATCATGCAAGGACAACCTTTAAACATATACTAATTTTGAATGTCAGGATAGGAATTATGATTATAAGATCTATATAGAAACTAGCTTAAAAATATATTATCATACTTGCCTAGATTTAAATTCTTTTATAAGCCTGATTTTATGAAACTATACAAGTATGCAGTATCATGATTTAAATAATACAAGAAACATGGGTTAAACAAGAGTGGAAATGGGCATTTTAGTTTCACCGTTAATTCTTATAGCAATAATAGGTTAAGTGCTTCATTGAGAAAACTATTTGAACTTGCCCAATATAAATTTTAAAATGATTTTGCTTGTTGTTTTCTTTGCATATAGAGATACTTGTATGTTTGCTTGCCTATTTGTGTGGGCATTTCTTTGACATAGCATGCATATACTGTCACGGGGAAAATTATTAGAATTGTTTTTTTCCTACTACCATGTGAGTCCCAAGGATAACTCTTATATTGCCAGGTATGACAGCTAATATCTTTGTGAACTGAACCTTCTGGCCAGACCAAGAGAAATCTGTTTCTTAAATTTAAAATTATACAAATAACATAAACATAAAATGATCAAAAAATAATTCAGTTCTGATAGTGGAATTATTGTGTGATCAGTGGTGGTAGCACACACTTTTAATCTCTGCACTCAGTAAGCAGAGACAGGCAGATATCTGGTCTATTCACTGAGTTCCAGTACATTTAGAATTACACAAAAAGACATGTCTTGAAAAAAGAAACAAGGAAACACATACACACAAAAATTAAATAATTATACATTTAAAATAATTGTAGTCACACAAATAATTATGTTATATAGGGTTTTATTGGCAAATTTGCTCATTTTAAAATGATTTTTGAGTTATCATCAATGTGATTGAATCAAGTGTTAGTTTCTATTAACAATTCGACATATTTCCTAGATTTTCCTATTTGAATTGAAAGGAAAACAAAAATGATAATATAATTCAAAATACCCAAAAATGATGTATGATTTCACTGAAGATATTCCTTTATTCATGACAGGAATCCAACTTGCTTATTGTTTTTTGAGAGTCATGTAACCATCATGCACACCAGTCTAGAGAACGTCTCCATGGTTTGTAAGTTACTGTGCTTTCTTGGATAGGGGTACAGATATGAGGCTATCAGCATTAACATGGACACATAAGCTCTCCAACATAGAACACAATGATGTCTACTTTGATTCATTTAAATTCATTTGAAAGGAAGTAGCATTAGGAATAAAAATTTACTGTAGCATACTCCAGAAGTGGCCATGCTTGGGGCTCCTTCTGGGCTGGGCTGGTTTACCTTAGGAACTAACTCTTCAGCCAGCCCAGCAACATACAGAGGAACCTCCTCTTCCAGGCACTCTAACATGCCCAGGATCATAGGAGCAGAGGTGAAGAAGACTTAACATCTGTCCCAACACCATTGGGAGTAGCTGTAACCAGAAGCACCCAGAGACACAGTAACTCCACCTGTCCAGTGGCATGAGTTTCTTCGGATCTGGGCTCATTTACCTTGGAAGCAAACTCCCCAGCCAGCTCTGCAACACCTAGAGGAACTTCTGGTAACAGGATCACAGGATCTATCTTAGGATCCCAAGAGCTTGGTCACACCAAGATCCTAGGACCCCAGAGGCAGCTTGACTTCCAGGAGCTCTGACATACCCAGGATCTCAGGATCATAGGAACCTGAAATTACAGGACCACAGACAAAGCTGGACTCTGAAGAGTTCTAACACAACCAGGATCACAGGAATGACAGGCTACAGTCACATATAGTGAGGGCATGTAGCATTAGACATAATCAGATGGCAGGAGGAAAGTTTAAGAACATAAGCAACAGAATCCAGGGGAACATGTCATCATTATAACACAAGTCTTTCTCCATAGCAAGTCCTGGAAACATCATTACACTAGGAAAGCAAGATTATGATCTAAAAGCACTTCTCATTATGAAGATAGAGGAATTATGAAAGGACAGAAATAACTCCCTTAAAGAGATACAGGAAAACACAGGCAAACATGTAGAAACAAAGAGGAAACACAAAAATCTCTTAAATAATTACAGGAAAACACAATCAAACAGGCAAAGGAAATGAAGAAAGCTATCCAAGATTTAAAATTGGAAATAGAAATGATAAAGAAAGCACAAAGGGGGTGAATCTTGCAGTTAGAATAACTAGGAAAAAAGATCAGGAGGCATAGATGCAAGCATCACCAACAGAATACAAGAGATAGAAGAGAGAATCTCACGTGCAAAACATACCATAGAAATCATTGACACCAAGTCAAAGAAAATCCAAAATGCAAAACACTCCTAACCCAAAACATCCAGGAAATCCAGGACACAATGAGAAGTCTAACCCTAGGATACTAGGTATAGACTAGAATGAAGACTCCCAGCTTAAAGGGCAAGTAAATATCTTTAGCAAAATTGTAAAAGAAAATTTCCCTAACATAAAGAAGGGGATACCCATGAACAAACAAAAAGCCTACAGAACTCTAAATAAGCTGAACTGGAACAGAAATTCCCCCATCACAGAATAATCAAAACACCAAATACACTAAACAAAGAAAGAATATTAAAAGCAGTAAGGGAAAATAAGTTGAGTAACATATACAGGCAGACCTATCACAATTACACCAGACTTTTCACCAGAACCTATAAAAGATAGAAGATCCTGGAAAAATGTCATACAGAGCCTAAGAGTACATGGATGCCAGCCTAGGCTACTATACCCAGCAACATTCTCAATTTCCACAGATGAGAAAATAAGATATACACTGAAAAAAGTCAAATTTACACAATATCTACAAACCCAGCTTTACAAAGGATAATAGATGGAAAATACCAACACAAGGAGGGAAACTACACTTTAGAAAAAACAAGAAGGTAATCTTTCAACAAACCTGAAAGAAAATAGCCACACAAATATAACCCCACCTCTAACAAAAATAACAGGAAGTAACACTCACTTTTCTTTAATATCTCTTAACATAAATGGACACAATTCTTCAATAAAAAGGCATACACTAACAGACAGGATATATAAACAGGACCCAACATTTTGCTGCACACAGGAAATGTACATCAGTGACAAAGACAGACACTACCTCAGAGTAAAAGGTTGGAATTTTCCAAGCAAATGTTCCCAAAAAACAACTAGAATAAGCATTCTAAAAGCAAATAAAATTGATTTTCAACCAAAAGTTCTCTCTCTCTCTCTCTCTCTCTCTCTCTCTCTCTCTCTCTCTCTCTCTCTCTCTCTCTCTCTCTCTCTCTTTCACACACACACACACACACACATACACACACACACACACACACACACACACAAAACAAACAAAAAAGGGCAATTCAAAATGATTGCTCAATTCTGAATATCTATGCTCCAAATGTAAGGGCTCCCACACTCATGAAAGAAACTTTGTTAAAATTCAAAGCACACATCACAACCCTTACAATAATAATGGAATACTTTAGCACCCAACTCTCAGCAATGGACAGATCATGGAAACAGAAACTAAATAGAGACCCAGTGAAACTAACAGAAGTAATGAACCAAATGGATCTAACAGATATTTATAGAACATTTCATCCTAAAGCAAAAGAATATACCTTCTTCTCAGCACCCCATGGTAGCTTCTCCAAAATTGACCTTGTAATTAGTCGCAAAACAGGCCTCAACAGATACAAGAAGATTGAAATGATTCTATCCACCCTATCAGATCACTATGTACTAAGGCTGGTCTTAAATTAAAACAAACAAACAAACAAAAAACCCCACAAAAACAAAAATAAAAAACAAACAAAAAATGGAAAAAGCACATACACATTGAAGACACATCATTCCAAAATTATTGGGACACAATGAAAGCAGCAGTAAGAGGAAAACTCATAGCGCAGAGTGACTCTAAAAATAAACTGGAGAGACCTTACACTTACACCTTGATAGCACACCTGAAAGCTCTAGAACAAAAAGAAGCAAATACACCCAAAAGGAGTAGACTACAGGAAATAATCAAATTCAGGGCTGAAATCAACCAAATAGAAACAAAAAGAATTATGAAAAAAAACAACCTTCCTGATAACAGCATCCATAATAAGTTTACTTTTCCCACAGTGCTACCTTCACTTTCTCTAGAAACCATCATAGTCTGCTTCCACCATTCTAGCAAGGCTTATATAGCATTCAGATTTCTAGGTTCAAATGGATGGTTTTCTTAGGTCTCACTTTGCTTGGCACTCTACACAACCAATAGTGATTGTCATTTTCTGTGCTTTTAGTCTCATGACAATAAGTTTGTATCTCTGCCTGATCAGATGGAATATGCACAGGCAATTCTTCCAGCCTTCTCTTTTGCAGCCACATCATGTGCAGAAGTGACCATTTACAAAATTCTGCCACTGTCCTTAAGGCTTTTTCTGTAGGGCTCTGGATGTAACCTTGCTTTGAATACGTGCCAGACAAAAATAGACTTTCTCCAAACATAGCAGTGTGGTGTTAGCTGATGATCCAATAACTAATAAATTCAAATTGTTTGTTTCTCTGTTACTCAGTAAACAGACAATTAATTAGTGGCCACAGTGCAAACTCATGATATTTAAATTTAACTAAGCTTCCAAACACAAAACAGAGCATACCACAATGGGATGAGTATAATTTTACTGCTTTTAAATGTTATTTTTAATAACTATTTTTAAACCTTTTAATCTCTGTTATAGCCAACCCCCACCAGAGGTAGTGGAAAAGAAAGAATATGTGGGAAGTGGACCTGTTTAGAAAGGTTCTTTGGAGAGACTGCAATCTGCCAGTCTGCATTGTCTAGAAATCAGTCCAGTTCACAGGTAGTGACAGCACAATCTGCTGGTTTCTGCGTCTGTTGGCTTCTGGGTCGACTTCTGTAGCCGCTGGCCGCTAGCCGGCACACACGCGCGCACCCCGGACGCCGGGCCGCGGACCGCGGTGGGGCCGGGAACCGCAATGAGGCACGCTAGACCAAATGGTTCCACGTGGAGTTTATTTAAGAAGGGAAGGGTAGCCGGCGGGAACGGGAGTGAGAAGGGAAGGAAAAGAGAGAGAGGGAGGAGCGCTGCTAGGTTATATAGGAGTGGTGACGTAATTACAGGTAAAGGTGGGCTATGGAATTCTGGGTAGATGGCGGCCGTTGCCTGGGCAACGGACCTATACATTGCTTTGCGTGGTGTCTTAGGCCTTAGGTACCTACACAATCTACTCTCGAACACTTTATGGATACACCAACAGTCTAATTTGTAGAGTATGGTTAGAAACAGCTGTGAAATGACCTAGGAGAGACAACTCCACCTGAGGGACGAACAGGAACACCAGAAGATTTTGGCTGTGCCTCTCTTAGGGAAGCAAAGATTAGTAAAGATGGGAGATCCACAAGCATTGTACAGCTAGCTGTATCAGTAAGCCAAGCTCTCTCTTTGACACTCTGCTGAGTCCTACTTATACCCTTTAAACATTATGTCTTTTATGTGCCTTGCCTCAGCTCAAATCTTGGCTCAGAATTTGTCATTCTTCAGCATATGTATCTAATTAGCTTGCGTTTGAGGAGTCCCAACAAATGGAACTAGGCTAAGCCATGTAAGAAAGATGAATATATGTGTGTTGTTAGTGAAGAATCTTTTATCATGTGTTTGCTTGTCGCGCCCAGCCTTGCCAGCAAGGAAAGACGCAACACCGGGGAGTTTTCTTCCTCCTAGGCAGTTTATTTCGGGAACCTTGAACAAAGCTTATTTTACTTATTCTTCTTATTGGCAGCCCCGAGCCCTCTCCCTGCCACCCTTATATAGCCTTACAGCCTCATCTGCAGAAGATAGATAGTGCACCGCTTCCTAATAGGTGAGCTAAGTGAATTCTTCATTAGCATGTAAGTGTGATAACAACTACAGCTCACTGCGCATGTACTAAAGTTATTTACCACCAGGGAGCTGCATCTGGCCAGCGCCATCTTGTAATGGAGATGAATAAAAGGTGGCTTACTACATTTACTTTAGCAGAACATCTTCCGTCTTGTGCTGTTTTAGTGGAATGTTCTTTTTCAAGTCTGTCTTGGTGTTTTACCTGTATCAACTTCAGAAAAGCACTGCTTTGTGTGTTTGTCCCAGCAAAACACCATCTAACACATTTGACCATCTAAAGAACCCTTAAATTTTCACTTCTGATGAGGAAGCATGTGTCTTGTTCTTTGTTTTTATATTCATTTGCTTATTTTTATGTAGGAAGAATGTATTCGTGTCATGAGCCATATGTGGATATCAATGAAAATTTGCAGGAGAAAATTCTTTCCTTCTGTCAATAGATGCCAGGAATGGAATTTAGATCACAATGCCTGGCAACTAGCACATTTGCTGACTGACGTATCTCACTAGCTTTTGCTAAACATTCTAAAAGTTTTTTTTTTTTTTTTATAATTAAACTTTTAGATCTACATTTTCCTTGTAAGAGTCACATTAAAGTGCCCTGTCCCACAAACCTAGTCAGCTCAATAAAACTTCTTTGTGTCATATCAACGTTAAGAAGGAGAACAAGCCCACTGGGCTTGGGGCCTTGTCCTGCCCAGGGAGTTGTGGAAGGAGAGGAGCCCCATGGCCATAGTTGCTGCCTGCCGGGACAGAAAAGGATCACTAGAGCTTTAGATCTCTGGTGGTGCAAACTGCCAGGGGTCTGCCTGCACTCAGGAACTGAGCACATAAGCAGGTTTGTCTGCCAGCTGCCGGGCCCAGGGCCTGGGTCCTACCCAGAGAGCTGAGGAAGGAGAGAAGCCCCAAGGCCATACTCGCTGCCTGCCAGGACAGAAAAGAGTCACTAGGTACTCTATCATCCTGAGCTTTAGATCTCTGGTGGTGCAAACCGCCAGGGGTCTGCCTGCACTCAGGAACTGAGCACATAAGCGGTTTGGCTGCCAGCACCCTGGGCTCTGGGCCGTGTCCTGCCTAGGGAGTTGTGGAAGGAGAGAAGCCCCACGGCCATATTCGCTGCCTGCCGCAACAGAAAAGGGTCACTAGGTGCTGTATCACCCTGAGCTTTAGATTTCTGGTGGTGCAAACCACCAGGGGTTTGCCTGAATTCAGGAACTGAGCACATAGAGGTTCATCTGCAAGCCAGTACATCTCGGGACTTGGGTCCTATGTGAGAATCAACAGAGAGAGTGACCCCCACCACAACATCTTCGCTCCATAATAGAGCAGACAGAGAACACCTGGTTGACCTTGACAACCTAAGTATAACATCGCTTGAGGCAAGACTGAGAAGGGCTCCAAAGGCACAAAAGAGGAAGGCAGCATATCAGTAATCTGTGCCAGAGGAAACCCAGTAATCCAGTGTTGCAGAGATAACCTTAAAGATCCACAGTAGGTTGAAGCACCAGCCAGTGACAATAAGACCATCTAACACCTGGGAGAACTAGATGGCTAAAGGCAAACGTAGGAATCTTACTAACAGAAACCAAGGCATTATGGCAGCATCTGAACCCAATTCTCCAACAATAGCAAGTCCTGGATACCCCAACACACCAGAAAAACAAGATTTGTATTTAAAATCACTGGTCATGATGCTGGTACAGTAACACATGAAGGACATACTTAAAGAAATTCAGGAGAAAATGGATCAAAAATTAGAAGCCCTTACAAGGGAAACACAAAAATCATTGAAAGAAATTCAGGAGAATACAAAAGCCAATAAGGAGGAAACACAAAAATCACTTAAAGAAATACAGGGGAAATTTGATCAACACAAAAATCACTTAAAGAAATACAGGGGAACTTTGATCAACAGGCAGAAGTCATGCAAGAGGAAACACAAAAATCAAAGAATTAGAGGAAAACACAAACAAGCAAATGATGGAACTGAGCAAAAACTTCCAGCATCTAAAAACAGAAGTAGAAACAACTAAGAAAGCACAAAGGGAGACAACTTTGGAGATAGAAAACCTTTGGAAGAAATAAGGGACCATAGACGCAAATATCAACAACAGAATACAAGAGATAGAAAAAAGAATCTCAGATGCTGAAGATACCATAGAAACCATGGACTCAACAGTTAAAAAAAAAATGCAAAGTGAAAAAAGCTTGTAACCCAAAACATCCAGGAAATACAGGACACAATGAGAAAGCCAAATCTAAAGATTATAGGCATTGATGAGAGTGAAGATTTACAACTTAAAGGGCCAGCAAATATCTTCAACAAAATTATGGAAGAAAACTTCCCTAACCTAAAGAGAGAGATGCCCATGAATATACAAGAAGCCTACAGAACTCCAAACAGACTGGACCAGAACAGAAATACCTCCTGTCACATAATAATCAAAACCCCAAGTGTACTAAACAAAGAAAGAATATTAAAGGCAGTAAGAGAAAAAGGGCAAGTAACATATAAAGGAAGACCTATCAGAATTACACCAGATTTCTCACCATAGACCATGAAAGCCAGAAGATGTTGGGCGGAGCTCATGCAGACTCTAAGAGAACACAAATGCCATCCAAGACTACTATACCCAGCGAAACTCTCAATTACTATAGATGGAGAAACCAAGATATTCCATGACAAAACCAAATTTACACAATATCTTTCTACAAACACAGCCCTACAAAGGATAATAGGGGGAAAACACCATTACAACCAGGGAAACTGTACTCTGGAAAAAGCAGGATAATAAGCTTCTTTCATCAAACCCAAAGAAGATAACCACACATGTATAAAATTAAAATCAAAAGTGATAGGAAGCAATAACCACTACTCCTTGATATCTTTTAATATCAGTGGACTCAATTCCCCAATAAAAAGACATAGACTAACAGACTGGTTACATAAACAGGACCCTCCGTTTTGCTGCATACAGGAAACACACCTTAGTGTCAAAGACAAAAACTACCATAGAGTAAAAGGCTGGAAGACAATTCTACAAGCAAATGGTCCCAGGAAAGAAGCTGGAGTTGCCATTCTAATTTCAAATAAAAATGACTTTCAACCTAATGTCATCAAAAGAGACATGGAAGGTCATTACTTGCTGGTCAAAGGAAAAATCCAACAAGAAGAACTCTCAATCCTGAACATCTATGCCCCATATACAAGGGCAACCTCATTCATAAAAGAAACTTTACTAAAGCTCAAATCACACATTGCACCTAACACAATAATAGTGGGTGACTTCAACACTCTACTCTCACCAATGGACCGATCAGGAAAACAGAAACTAAACAGGGAGACAGTGAAACTAGTTGAAGCTTTGAACCAATTGGAGTTAGCAGATATATATATATATATATATATATATATATATATATATATATATATATATATATATATATATACATGTATATGTATATGTATACCTTTTCATCCCAAAGAAAAAAAATATACCCTTTTCTCAGCACCTCATGGTACCTTCTCCAAAATAGATCATATAGTTGGTTGCAACACAGACCTCAACAAATATAAGAAGATTGAAATAATCCCATGCCTCCTTATCAGATCACTATGGAGTAAAAGTAGTCTTTAATAACAGTAAAAACAGAAAGCCCACATACACATGGAAACTGAACAATACTCTACTCAATGATAACTTGGTCAAGGAAGAAATAAAGAAAGAAATCAAAGATTTCCTAGAATTTAATGGAAATGAAGGCACAACAAACACAAATCTATGGGACACAATGACAGCAGTGCTAAGAGGAAAACTCATAGCTTTGAGTGCCTCCAAAATGAAATTCGAGAGAGCATACACTAGAAGATTAACGGAACAACTGAAAGCCCTGGAACAAGAAGAAGCTAATTCACCCCGGAGAAGAAGAAGACAGGAAACCATCAAACTCAGGGCTGAAATCAATCAAGTAGAAATCAAGAGAACCATACAAATAATCAACAAAACCAAAAGCTGGTTCTTTGAAAAAATCAACAAGATAGATAAACCCTTAGCCAGACTAACCAAAGGGTACAGAGAAATTATTCAAATTAACAAAATTAGAAATGAAAATGGTGATATTCCAACAGAAACCGAGGAAATTCAAAAAATCATCAGATCCTACTACAAAATCCTGTACTCAACACAACTGGAGAATCTGGAGGAAATGGACATTTTCTTAGACAGATACCAATTACCAAAATTAAACCAGGATCAAATAGACCATCTAAACATACCCATAACCCCTAAAGAAATAGAAGGGGTCATAGATAGGCTTCCAACCAAAAAAAGCACAGTACCAGATGGTTTCAGTGCAGAATTCTATCAGACCTTCAAAGAAGATTTAACACCAATACTCTTCAAACTTTTCCACCAAATAGAAACAGAAGGAACACTACCCAACTCCTTCTTCAAAACCACAATTATGCTGATACCAAAACCACAAAAAGATCCAACTAAGAAAGAGAATTTCAGGCCAATTTGCCTTATGAATATCGATGAAAAAATATTAATTAAAATTCTTGCCCACCGAATCCAAGAACACATAAAAACAATCATCCACCATGATCAAGTAGGGTTCATCCCAGGGATGCAGGGATGGTTCTATATAAGGAAATCCATAAATGATATCCACTACATAAACAAACTCAAACAAAAAGAAACACATGATCATTTCATTAGATGCTGAAAAAGCATTTGACAAAATTTAGCATCCTTTCATGCTAAAAGTCTTGGAAAGGACAGTAATTCAAAGCCCATATCTAAACATAGTAAAAGCAATATACAGCAAACTGGTAGCCAACATCAAACTAAATGGAGAGACACTTGAAGCAATCCCACTAAAATCAGGGACTAGACAAGACTGCCCCCTCTCTCCATATCTTTTCAATATAGTTCTTGAAGTCCTAGCTAGAGCAATTAGACAACAGAAGGAAGTCAAAGGGATACAAATTGGAAAGGAAGAAGTCAAACTATCACTATTTGCAGATGATATGGTCATATTAAGTGACCCTAAAAACTCTACTAGAGAACTCCTACAGCTGATAAACAACTTCAGCAAAGTGGCTGGCTACAAAATCAATGCAAGCAAATCAGTAGCCTTTATATATTCAAAGGATAAGCAGACTGAGAAAGAAATTAGGGAAATGACTCCCTTCACAATAGGTACAAACAGCATAAAGTATCTTGGGGTGACTCTAAACAAATAAGTGAAAGACCTATATGACAAAAACTTCAGATTTCTGAAGAAGGAAATCAAAGAAGATCTCAGAAAATGGAAAAATCTTCCATGCTCGTGGATTGGCAGGATTGATATAGTTAAAATGGCCATCTTGCCAAAGGCAATATACAGATTCAATGCTCTTCCCATAAAAATCCCAACCCAGTTCTTCATAGAGCTAGAAAGAGCAATTCTCAAATTCATCTGGAATAACAAAAAACCCAGAATAGTTAAAAGTATTCTCAACAATAAAAGAACTTCAGGGGGATTCAGTATCCCAGATTTAAACTTTACTACAGAGCAATAGTGATAAAAACTGCATGGTATTGGTACAATATCAGGCAAGTGGATCAATGGAATAGGATTGAAGACCCAGAAATGAACCAACACACCTATGGTCACTTGATCTTCAACAAAGGAGCTGAAAGCATCCAGTGGAAAAAAGATAGTCTTTTCAACAAATGGTTCTGGTTCAATTGGAGGTCAGCATGCAGAAGAATGCAAATCAATCCATTCTTATCTACTTGTACTAAGCTCAACTCCAAATGGATCAAGGACCTCCACATAAAACCTGACACACTGAAACTAATCGAAAAGAAACTGGGGAAGACCCTGGAGGACATGGGAACAGGGGAAAAGTTCCTGAATAGAACACCAATAGCTTATGCTCTAAGATCAAGAATTGACAAATGGGACCTCATAAAACTACAAAGTTTCTGTAAGCTAAAGGACACAGTCAAAAGGACAAAACGTCAACCAACAGATTTGGAAAGGATCTTCAACAACCCTAAATCTGACAGAGGGCTAATATCTAATATATCTAAAGAACTCAAGAAAGTAGAACCCAGAGAACCAAATAACCCCTTTAAAAATTTAAAAATTTAAGAATTTTCACATGAAGAACTTCTGAGAGCTGAGAAACACCTTAAGAAATGTTCAACATCATTAATCATTAGTTAAATGCAAATCAAAACAACCCTGAGATTTCACATTACACCAGTCAGAATGGCTAAGGTCAAAAACTCAGGAGCCAGCAGGTTTTGGCGAGGATGTGGAGAAAGAGGAACACTCCTTCACTGCTGGTGGGATTGCAAGATGGTACAACCCCTTTGGAAATCAGTCTGGCAGTTCCTCAGAAAACTGGACATGACACTTCCTGAGGACGCTGTTATACCACTCCTGGGCATATATCCAGAGGATTCTTCAGCCTGCAATAAAGACACATGGTCCACTATGTTCATAGCAGCCCTATTTGTAGTAGCCAGAAGCTGGAAAGAGCCTAGGTGTCCTTCGACGGAGGAATGGATACAAAAAATGTGGTATATTTACACAATGGAGTACTATTCTGCCATTAGAAACAATAAATTCATGAAATTCTTAGGCAAATGGATGGAGCTGGAGAAAATCATACTAAGTGAGTTAACCCAGTCTCAAAAGATCAATCATGGTATGTACTCACTGATAAGTGGATATTAGCCTAGAAACTTTGAATACCCAAGACATAATCCACAAATTAAATGATGTCCAAAAAGAATGGAGAAGTGGCCCCTGGTTCTGGAAAGACTCAGTGCAAGAGTATAGGGGAATTCCAGAACAGGGAAGTGGGAAGGGGTAGATGGAGGAACAGGGGGAGGGAAGAGGGCTTATGGGACTTTCGGGGAGTGGGGACCCAGAAAAGGGGAAAGCATTTGAAATATAAATAAAAAATATATCAATAAAAAATAATAATAAAAAAGAGAACAAATCTGAATAAAAAGTCTGTACAAAATGAGAGTCTTTCAAGCAACTAGACTGAAATATCTGGTCATAATGACTTAGGACTGATAGAAGTTGCCCATGTAATCAAAACTGTATCCAAAGGTAAATCATGTTGCTCTTTTGGTGGTGATCTTGGAATGTCCTTTTTGAGATATGACAACAATACATTATAATTCAGTTGCATTGCTTATCTCAAAAGTTCTTGAGTTAAATAAATGTTCACTAACTAGTTTTATAATTGTCCATAGAACACTAGGCATTGTTTTTGAAGTTACTTTTTTTCTTGAAAATTGCTTAACTCTTAGATCATGACAATTATACACATATGATTGCAACTAATACAGCCACTTCTCATACCTAAAACCCACATGCTCTCTTTACATTGATTTATCTACAGGAACAATTCTTAGCCAATTTCATACCATACTGTATTCTGAAATCCTGTTCAATACCTAACATTACTTACCTCACCTTTATAATTAGAGATTTGGAAATATGATTGTGTACTCCATATCATAGGGGAAGATAAAATAATTGAAAATAATTGAAAAGTGTAGATTCATTATAAACAAATAAAAAGGCATACTTAGTATATCTAAGCAGTTAAACATGTTCAGTTTAATTATTTGATAGGCTAATAATAGGGAAGTCATACTAAAATATAAAAAAACATGAAATCTTAAATGAACAAAGTCTGAAAATTCTTGAAATCATATCCCATGAACTTATACATTGGAAATGATTTCAGATTATAGTTTTCTTTACATTTCACTTGACATTAAGCTTTGGAACATGTTAGTTACATAAATTTAAATTCAGTTTAATTTTCAGTTATCTTAGCCATTTTCCCAAATGTCTACAGTTTGTGTTATAACTTGTAATGTGTTGACAATACAATGTAAAAGACAGGTAGAGGCTCTTGTAATTTAGTGCCTGAATCATTTCTATTTATCTCCTACTAAGCCACTACCAAATATAAACACAAACATAAAGGAGAAAAAGAGTTACCCAAACCATATTTCACATGGCCAGGAAACTTGGGTAAGAACCTTCAGTTACTCCATAAACCCATCTTATTCACCTGTTCATTTTGTAGCCTCTGACACTTTCTTAAATGAAAGAAATAGAATACACACACACACACACACACACACACATATATATATATATATATATATATATATATATATATATATATATATATATATATATATATATATATATATATATAAAGATCTCAGATTATGATAAGGCACCAGGGGAAATATTAGTTTATAAAATGATGCTTCCTCTAAGAAATTTGTTTTTGTTTAGGAAAGTAACACAGCAGTCAGATATCAGAGAAATGTCACAAATAGAATACACCTCAGGGTGGATCCTTACCTTTACTAGGCTTATTATACAATGGACAGAATGCAAACAGAAAGAACACTTTGCTAAAGGGTACAGCAAAGCACAAAGGCAAGAAACGAAACATTGCCAAGACAATTGGAATTGTTGCTGATCAGAATGGAGTTTGTATTTATTTAAAGAACATCTACTAACATGACATTGAGATTTAAAAAAAAAGCTTAATTTGATATGAAAATCAGGAACAAAGACTAGAAAATGAAAACAATAGATGAAATTATTTAAGTCTATATGCACAAGAAAATGTTCTGTAGATGAATTGTTTGCTCCTATATGTGGATGTTTGCTTTAAACTGTAGATATATGTGTTTCAATACAAATAATGATAGTACTCAGATACCTAAAAAGGGACCAGGGGAAAGAGATGCATTTCTCAATCATGAAGTGATTATACATGCATATATATAGTGATATACATATATATAATGTATGTGTGTTTGTGTGTGCATGCACATGTGTGTGTGTGTATGTATTTGTGGTGAAAGAAATATAAATGACATTGCCATAAAATAGGGAGAGAATACACCAAATAAACCTCTTATGCCACCAAGTAGATATTTCAGTGCTATAAATGAGTGCAAGTTATTAAGCTCCTTTTCAAAGAAGCTAATGGAAATTTCCAAGCATCACAGGGTGTTGTTAAGACTTCTGGTTACTTTTCATAACCTGATAGTAAGAAATAATTGCAGAAGCCACAGCATACTAAATCAAAAAAAAAAAAAAAAGAAAGAAAAAAGAAAAAGAAAGAAAGAAAGAAAGAAAGAAAGAAAGAAAGAAAGAAAGAAAGAAAGAAAGAAAGAAAGAAAGAAAGAAAGAAAGAAAGAAATATCTAGCTGGTGCCCAACTAGAAGTTTTACGTCTACTGCCTAGCATTTGCGTAAGGTACTTTGCATAGTACCATAGAAGAAAATCATTCATTAATTTTACCCAGTTACAAACTCTGTGTGTTAAAACAAGACCTCCCTGTAAGCCATGTAGTTGGACAAATGATGTGGGAATAACCAACCACTTTTTATTGGCTATAAGGCCCACTGCCTGTGTTTGAATCTCTACTTGCCATCACTACAGTGTTCAAGAACCTGAGATAAGAGAATCTATAATTAGAAAATCTACTATTATTACTCTGATAACACAATAAAGCAGTAATGACATATTGTTATACCCACAAAACCAAGCATCACTTAACCCTCATCTGAGAACCATCTTCTGAGTGTCAATAATAATTACACAACTGGGCAATTTCAAGAGAGTGAGATTCTTTGAAGCTCTAAGTCTAAAATGGGATGTGTGAATCAAACTCTGCCCTCAAGGTTCAGGGATCTATGCAAAAGAGATGGGGAAAATATTATAAGAGCTAGAGATGGTAAATAAATCCAATGAAACATTGTATTATAGACCAAACAGGATGGAAACATTAACACAGAAACTATGGCAGGTTTAAACCATATAATATTTTATCACTGAGAATTTGAAATAGATACAAAATCCTACATTTGAGTAAAAGTTATTTGCAACTTGGAAAGGAAAAATCAGTTTTTTCCAATGACGTGACATTTGGTATATTAATTACTCCAGGGCAGGCTCCATGCCTAAATGAGTTAATCAACATAAAACATACTCTATAGTTTTGGTTTGTTGGTAGTATATTATTTTTTGTTTTGTGTTGTAGGCTTTTAATTTTATTGCTATTTTGGCATTCATTAATTTTTAATTTTCTCTTGTCTTTTTAGTTCCTAGGTTTTGTTGTTTCTTGTTTTTGTTGTGTAAAACAAAGTGTAAAGTAGGGTGGATAAGGAGCTTGAAAAGGCCTGGGAAAGGAAAGATGAGAAACACCTTAAGAAATTTTCAACATCATTAATCATTAGGGAAATGCAAATCAAAACAACCCTGAAATTTCACCTCACACCTGTCTCCTCCCCCACAACTGAGCTGGCTGGCAGCTCCCAACTCTTCAGATGGCTACCTCTGGCCTTTGTTCCTGTGAACAATAAGGCTCCTCACCTCGACTACCGACACCGCCCCAAGGCTGTTTTCACCTGACTTGCCAGTCTGAAGGCAGGCAACCCGCTGAGACCTGGAGCCAAGAAAATTCACAGGCCCGCCATTGAAGTGACTGACTTCTGGGAGGGGTGGTCGATTCCCCAAATACTATATAACTTGCCTTAAAAATATTAAAGTCAGTCTTGACTGGAATTTACGGCCTTGACTCAAATCTTTTTCCCCTTAACCTCAAAATTCTCTTTCAGGCCACCCAGTTCACATGTAGCCGCTGGCGGTCTACACATACCAGTTAGAATGGCTAAGGTCAAAAACTCAGGAGACAGCAGGTGTTGGCGAGAATGTGGAGAAAGAGGAGCACTCCTCCACTGCTGGTGGGATTGCAAGATGGTGCAACCACTTTGGAAATCAGTCTGGCGGTTCCTCAGAAAACTGGGCATGTCACTTCCTGAGGACCCTGTTATAGCACTCCTGGGCAAATATCCAGAGGATTCTTCAGCATGCAATAAGGACACATGCTCAACTATGTTCATAGCAGCCCTATTTGTAGTAGCCAGAAGCTGGAAAGAACATAGGTGTCCTTCAACGGAGGAATGGATACAAAAAATGTGGTATACTTACACAATGGAGTACTATTCAGCCATTAGAAACAATGAATTCATGAAATTCTTTGACAAATGGATGGAACTGGAGAACATCATACTAAGTGAGGTAACCCAGTCTCAAAAGATCAATCATGGTATGCACTCACTGATAAGTGGATATTAGACTAGAAACTTTGAATACCCAGGACATAATCCACAAATTAAATGATGTCCAAAAAGAATGGAGGAGTGGCCCCTGGTTCTGGAAAGACTCAGTGTAAGAGTATAGGGGAATCCAGAACAGGGAAGTGAGAAGGGGTAGAGGGAAGAATAGGGGGAGGGAAGAGGGCTTATGGGACTTTTGGGGAGTGGGGACCCAGAAAGGGGGAAATCATTTGCAATGTAAATAAAATTAATTAATTAAATAATTAGTTAATTAATTAATTAATTAAAAATCAATATGAAAAAAATTAAATGAAAACATTTAAAATCTGTTTAGAATTCACTTAGAACTCTTTCTTAGAAAGCAAATATGTACAATTCTTTCTTTTAAATTATTTTATTTATTTATATTCCAGTCATTGCTCCCCTCTCACTCAAGCCTCTCACTTTTCCACATCTCATTCTTTCGTCTCCTTGCCTCCAAGGTGCTCCCCCACTATTCCAACCCCTTCCTTAAAGCCTCAAGGTTCTTGAAGATTATACAGATCTTCTCACACTAAAATCAGACCAAGCAGTCCTTTGCTATGTATGTGCCAGGTGTCTTTGTCAGGCCCGTGTATGCTTTTGGTTGGTAGCTCAGTCTCTGGGAGCTCCCTGGGGTCCAGGTTAGTTGAGACAACCATTCTCCATATGAGCTTGACTTTGCCTTCACCTTCTTCAATTCAGCTATTTTCTCTAATTCAATCACAGGAGTTGTCCACTTCAGTCCAATGGTTGGATATAAATATCTGTGTCTGTCTCAGTCAACTGCTGCTGGGGCATCTCAGAGTACAGCCAAGCTATGCTCCTATCTGTTTGTAATCACATTCATACCATCAGTAATATTGCCAGGCCTTGGTGTCCACATACCACCTTGTGAGATGGATCCCAATTTGGGCCAGTCATTGGACCACCTTTCCCTCAGTCTTTTCTCCATTTTTGTCCCTACAGTTCATTAAGACAAATACAGGTCAGAAATTTGACTATGGGTTAGTAAGTCAGTCCCTCCTCTTGAAGCTCTCTCTATCGAATAGAGATGGACTCTTCAAGTTACTTCTCCCCAATGTTGGGCATTGATGTATTTAGTTTTTAATGATATAGCCATTTTCTCTTCATAGGTTCAAGTGTATTGAGTTTTTACCATGAACATATTTATTTCACAATGGCATGCATGTAGTAAATATTATTACAACTACTTGATAATTTTCTCCAGAAGTAAATATATGTTTTAAATCACAATATACTAGGCTAATATCTGAATCCAAGATCATACATCTTCATTTTTTACTACAACTGCATAACAATAAATTTTATTTCTGAAATGCATGTTATAAGTTGCATCAAATAACTCAAGATGTATCAGATATGCATTTCATAAACATTTATGTTTTCATATCATACAACAGAAGGTTGAAAGAACAAAGAGTTTAATCTATAATTGGTTTTATTGTAGGATACATCCTTAAGTTTAAATCGAGTATATATTTTCCATATTGATGTTCCTCCTTCCACATGAAAGCATTTTACACTTACTTTATTCAGTGAAATTATTTTGAGGGTAATAAATATCTCTCAAATTTTAATGAATTAAAGAAAATTAACTAATAATATAATTTGAAACTACACTATCCAGAGTAATGATATTTTTATGTAATGCTCTGTATATAGTACATAGTGTAATGTTTAACATGTAAGAAAGTGTTCTCAACACTGATGACTCTCTTTATATATATTTTAAATACCAAACAACCTACAGAACAATGTTACCTTAATTTTTATTCCACTTTTACTTATCTTGAATTCCAATAAGAAATATTCAAAGCTACAGATGTATATAATAGAAGCTTATTAGGCTGATAGTAAATTAATTAGAAATGGCCTTAAAATATTAATTACAGTGAAATTAATAGTATAGAGTTTTCTATCTGATTTTTTTGCTTGAAATAAACATGTGTACTATTAAGAATTGAATCTATAAATCAAGATTTACTGACTCAATGACAAGTTATGTAAATGTTGCTAATGATTGACTTGTACTAAATTAGGTCCCCAACATATGATTTTGTGCTTCCTGCCTAGAAACTTCATATTAAGTAAAGAACAAAATAAAATGTATTCCGAAACATACAATTAAACATACTATTTTTATGATACTAGACACCAGCAACTGTGTGTGTGTGTGTGTGTGTGTGTGTTTCTGTGTCTGTGTGTGTTTGTGTGTGGTGTATTTAATTACTGTGAATTCCAAACAGATGTCCTTTAAAATGAATATAAAGTTTTGTATTAAAAATCTTTTCTGGTGGTTCCTCAGAAAACTGGGCATGATACTACCTAGAGAACCCTGCTATACCACTCCTGGGCATATACTCAGAGGATTCCCCAGCATGTAATAAGGACACATGCTCCACTATGTTCATAGCAGCCCTACTAATAATAGCCAGAAGCTGGAAAGAACCCAGATGTCCCTCCACGAAGGAATGGATACAGAAAATGTGGTATATAATACACAATGGAGTACTATTCAGCCATTAAAAACAATGAGTTTGTGAAATTCTTAGACAAATGGATGGAACTAGAGAATATCATCCTAAGTGAAGTAACCCAATCACAAAAGAACACTCGTGGTATGCACTCACTGATAAGTAGATATTAGCCTAGAAGCTTGAAATAACTAAGACACAATTCACATATCAAATGATGGTTAAGAATGAAGGAGAGACCCCTGGCCCTGGAAACGCTCAGTGCAGCAGTGTAGGGGAGTACCAGGACAGGGAAGCAGGAAGGGGTGGATTGGGGAACAGTGGGAGGGAAGAGGGCTTATGGGACTTTTGAGGAGGGCGGATCCAGGAAAGGGGATATCATTTGAAATGTAAATAAAGAATATATTGAATTAAAAAACAAAAAAAATCTTGTATATTCTAAATGGAAGATTTCTTTAGCAATTGTTTCTCACTAAAAGGACATTAATTGACATATGTTAGTCTGTCCAAATCTGTTGTTTGGTTGTAGTTTTACTCAAATTTCTACCAACTTATTAGTCTACCCTATGAACCATTTTACTTTCTCTAATTAGTTTCATTGAAATAAGTTTTGAGAAAACTGCATGCCAAAATGCAGAGAACAATTTGACATGGCTTTTTATTTGGGCACTTTGTAGTTAATATTTCTCTTCCAATGTTAGCTTTCAAAATTTTCATGAGACAACTCTTTTGTAGAAATTCAGTGAATCTTTACACATGCATAATGTATCTATCAGACTGTAGTATGCTTTAAAAATTTGGATAACACCAAGTCTTGGCTCAACAAAAAAGAATCTACACTATTTTTTATTATTTACTTTTTACACTCCATATTTTATCCCTTTTCTGACCCCATGTTCACTCTCTGATTGTTCCATACCTTGTACCTCCTCACCACCCATGTGTGCATGTGCATGTCTGACCCCCCCATTCCTCATGACCTTTAAACTCTCTGGGGCCTCCAGTCTCTTGAGAGTTAGGTGCATCATCTCTGAATGAACACAGATCCAACAGTCCTCTACTGTATGTGTGTTGGGGGCCTCATATCAGAGTGTGTTATGTTGTCTGTATGGTGATCCAGTGTTTGAGAGATCTTGGGGGGTCCCAGTTAAATGAGATTGCTGGTCCTCCTACAGGATTGCCCTTCTCTTTAGCTTTTTTTAGCTTCCCTAATTCAACAACAGGGGTCAGTTGCTTCTGTCCATTCGTTGGGTGCAAATATCTGCTTCTAACTCTTTCAGCTGCATGTTGGGTCTTCTGTAGTGCAAAAATACTCAGTTCCTTTTTTTGAGTGCTCTATAGCCTCAGTAATAGTTTCAGGACTTAGGACCTCACTTTGAGCTGGATCCCACTTTGAGTCTGTCTCTGGACCTTCTTTTCCTTAGGATCCTCTCTATTTCCATCCCTGTAATTTTGGGCACTTCAGCTTGTGGACCTTTGTAAGTTCTATGGACTGCAAATCAGGTACCCTGTACTTTTTAACATCACTTATTAGTGAGAGCATACCATGCTTGTACTTTTGTGTCTCAGTTACCTCACTCAGGATGATATTTTCTAGTCCCACCCATTTACAAGCAAAACTCAGGATGTCTTTGTCCTTAGTAGCTGAGTAGCATTCCATTGTGTGAATGAATATTTTCTATATCCATTCTTCTGTTGTTGGACATATGGAATGTGTCCAGCATCTGGCTATCACAAATAAGACCACTAAGAACATAGTGGAAGAGGTGCTCCTGTGGCATGGTAGGGCATCTTTTGGATATATTCTCAAGAGTGATAAAACTGTGTCTTCAGGTCAATCTATTTCCAGTTTTCTGAGGTACCTCCAAATTAATTTCCAGAGTGGTTGCATCAGTTTGCAATCCCAACAGCAATGGAGGAGTGTTCTTCTTTCTCCTTATCCTCTCCAACATGCGTTGTTACCTGTGGTTTTGATCTTAGCCATTTGGATTGCTGTATGGTAGAATCAGGGTCATTTTGATTTGCCTTTCTCTGATCACTACTTTGAACATGTCTTTAGGTGCTTCTCAGTCATTTGAGATTGCTTAGTTGTAAAATGTTGGTTTAGTTCTACATCCCATTTTTTGATTGTGTTGTTTGGATGTTTGGTGATTAGTCTCTTGGGTTTTTTATATATTTTGGATATTAGCCCTGTATTGGATATAAGATTAGTGAAGATTTTTTTCCCCAATCTCTTTGTTGATGATTTGTCTTACTGACTTTGTCCTTTGCCTTACAGAAGATTTCCAGTTTCATGAAGTCCCACTTAACAATTCTTGGTCTTAAAGCATGAGCCATTGGAGTTCTGTTTAGGAAATTTTCCCCTCTGCAAATGAGTTCAAGTCTCTTTCCCACTTTCCTTCCTATTACATTCAGTGTATCTGGTTTTTTGTTGAGGTCCCTGATCCATTTCTTGAGCTTTGTGTAAGGTGACAAATATGGGTCTATTTTCATTTTTCTACAAGCAGACAGCCAGTTAGATCAGCACCATTTTTTGAAGATTCTTCCTTTTTTCCATTGCATATTATTGGCTTCTTTGTCAAAGATCAAGTGTCCATAAATGTATGGTCTTATTTCTGGGCCTCCAATTCTATTCCATTCATCAACATGTCTGTCTCTGTACTAATACCATGCAGTATTTATCACTACTGCTCTGTAGTAAAGTTTGACGTCAGAGATGGTGATTGCCCTGAAGTTCCTTTATTTTTAATGATGGTTTTTGCTCTTCTAGGTATTTTGCCTTTCCAGGTGATTTTGAGAATTTTTCTTTCCATGTTTTTGAAGAATTGTCTTGGGATTTTGCTGGGGATTGCTTTGAATCTATAGATTGCTTTTGGTTGGATCACCATTTTTACTATGTTAATTCTGCCAATCCAAGAGCATGGAATATTTCTCCATTTTCCGAGCTCATTTTTGATTTCTTTCTTGAGTGACTTGAAGTTATTGTCATACAGGTCTTGCACTTGCTTTGTTAGATTCATGCTAGGGTATTGTATATTATTTGTGGCTATTGTGAAGGCAATTGTTTCCCTGATTCCTTTTTCAGCCTGTTTATCATTTGTATAAAGGAAAGCTACTGATTTATTTGCATAATTTTATATCCAGCCTCTTTTCTGAAGTTGTTCATCACTAGAGAAGTTCTTTGGTAGAATTTTTAGAGTCACTTATATGTAATATCATATCGACTGCAAATAGTGATATATTTATTTGTTCTTTGCCAATTTGTATCCTGTTGATCCCTTTTTTTGTCTTATTGCTCTATCTAGCTCTCTGTGTACTATATTGAGTAGATACAGGGAGAGTTGGCATGCTTGTCATGTCCCCAACTTCAGTGGTGTTGTTTCAAGTATGTCTTCAATTGATTTGTTGTTGACTGTTGGTTTGCAATAAAATGCTTTGATTATATTTAGGTATGGTTCCTGAATTTCTGATCTCTCCAATATTTTTAACATGCTTTTCTGCATCTAAGGAGATAAACATGTGATTTTGTTTCTTTGAGTGTGTTTACATACTAGATAAAGTTAATGGATTTTTATATATTGAACGAATCTTAGATACGGGGATGAAGCATATTTGATGAATGATGGTTTTGATGTGTTCATGGATTCAACAAAATTCAAGAATTTTATTGAGTATTTTTGCACTGATATTTAAGAGCAAGATTGGTCTAAAGTTCTCCTTTGATTGTGTTCTTTTTTTATTATATAAGTTGAGTCAACTAATATTCAGAGATATTAAAGAGAGGTGACTGTTGGTTCCTTACATGTCTGTTTTTGTAGGTGGCTTTATGCACTTGTGATTCTCTCCTTTTGGCTTTGTTGTGAGATGCTTAATATTTTGTTTTTCTTTGGTGTAGGCACCTTCCTTGTATTGGAGTTTTCCTTCTCGGATCCTCTGAAGTACTGGAATGACAATTATATACTGTTTGAATTTGGTTTTGTCCTGGAAAATTTAGTTTATCCATCTATGTTAATTGAGAATTTTGCTGTGTATAGTAGTCCTGGCTGGCATTTGTGTTCTCTTAGAGTATACATGACCTCTGACTAGGCTCTTCTGGCTTTCATATTCTCTGTTGAGAAGTCTGGTGTGATTCTGATAGGTCTAACTTTGTATGTTACTTGGCTGTTTTCTCTTGCAGTTTTTAAAATTCTTGCTTTATTCTATGTGTTTAATGTTTTGATTATTATGTGAAGAGAGCATTTTCTTTTCTGGCCCCATTCATTTGGTGTTCTATAGGTTTCTTATACCTTTATGGGCATCACTTTCTTTAAGTTGGAGAAGTTTTCTTCTATGATTTTGTTGAAGACATTTTCAGGTCCTTTGATCTGGGATTCTTTGTTCTCCTCTATTCTAATTATTCTTAGATTTGGTCTTTACATTGTGTCCTGAATTTCTTGAATGATTTTGGTTAGGAGTTTTTTTATGTTTTGAATTTTCTTTGGCAGTTGTGTCAGTCTCTTCTATGGGATCTTCTATACCTGAGATTCTCTCTTCTCTCTCTTGTATTCTGTTGGTGATGCTTGCATATGTAGTTCCTGACCTCTTTCCTAGGTTTTCCATTTCCAGGATTGACTCCATTTGTGTCCTCTTTATTCTTTCTACTTCTGCTTTTAGTTCTTGGATCCCTTTATTCTCTTCTTTCACCTGTGTTTTCCTGTTTTTTTTTTTCAGTGAATTATTGATATCCTCCATAAACCAACCTATAATGTTCATGATATAGAATTTTAGGTTACCTTCCTGATTTTCAGTATGTTGTTATATTCAGGGCTTGCTGTGGTGGGAGAATTGGGATCTCATGATGCCCATATATACTGGCTTCTGTTGCTTATGGTCTTGAGCTTGCCTTTTTCCATCTGGATATCCTTGGTGTTTGTTGGTCTGGGTGACTGTCTGGAGTATGCCTCTTTTGTCCCTTCACTGTTTCAGGTCTCCTGGTAGGCATGAAGTCCTGGCTGTAGCAGAACACCTATGGGGCCTTCCAACTGTAGGCTCTTCAGAGGGCACAGAAGCTGCTGATCAGTTGCCCTTGCTGCAGTAGATATCGTGGGAGGTTTCCTGACTGTTGGGTCTTCAGTGGAGCTGTCAAGATGTTATCCAACTGCTCTGTGTACAGAGGGTTCTCAACAGCTATATGTTTCTCCTCTGCCCCAGCAGAAAGGAAAGGACAAGAGAAGTGGAGGAAGGAATGGAAGGGGAGTGGGACTTTGGTGGGTGATTGGTCCTGAGTCCACAGGGCCTCCAGGAGCGTCTATGGGCCTCTGGAGACAGTATATTACCAATTGATCTGAGTGCAGTGGGTTCTCTAGGATGGAACAGGATATATTGTCTTCACCAGAGCAGACCAGCTACTAGCCTGCCCCAGTAGAAAAGACAGGGTGGCAGAAGGGGAAGAAAGATCAAAGTGGGAGACAAGACTTCACATTCTTAAACCCCAAAAGTCACAGTATCTATTTGACATGAGCTTTCAGCACTTCACATATATGTTTAAAATGAGCCTAGAATTGAAGAAGATAATAGTAAGGTTGACTCAGTTATAATAGTTCATATATACATATAAGAACTATGTTCTAACAAAGTTGAGAACATGTATTAAATTTTAAGCAAGCAATTATTTGTGTGCATAGCTTGTATTTCAATATTATCACCTATAATACTGGATAAGAAATTGTCAGATGTTATGCTGCAGCTTATAATTCTAGCTCTTTAGAGGCAAAAGCAGACTTACTGAAAGTTAATAAAGGTCAACCTGATTGTGAAATGAATTCTAATATGGCTTAAATTACATAGCCAATTTTTCTCAATGTTACCTAAAAATAAAATCAATCTGCCTTCAAAGTTTTCAAGAGAAAATGTAAAGTTTTAAACAGCCAGTGTCCTAAAATACATTTAAAGTTTCTCCTGCACTATAAATTCAATCATGTTTGTTTGATAAGTAATACAATGATAATATTTTTTCAATATGAAAGGTTAATCAAAGTTAGGTCATAAAGAGCAGGTGCTCCCATTTCCAAAACTAAAGGTTTGAAGAAAATTATATAGATCTGTTTAATATGTAATAAAATTTTGTAATCTCCATATTACTTTAGGCAGATGCAGTATAGAAAGAAAAAAAGAAAAGAAACAAGATTGTGTTTATTTTATCTGGGAAAAGGATTTTCCTTGAGCTGGCATTACTATTATTATTTTTCTAGCACTGAGAATGCCTTGAAGATTACACTATCCACTTTTACTTTCTTGCAAAGCCAAGCTTTAAACATATGTGTTATGATCAGTTATAGCTCTTTCTTATTTTTTCACACCATGCTAATTATCATGTGTTTTTGTTATTCTGCACAGTTTAGCCTACTAACTTAGAAATTTACAACATTACCAATCTTCTTTCATTATGATATAAGCTGTAAAACTCTAAAATCTCAGACATCTTTTTAGATAGATATGGTGCTTGAACTAAATTCTAGATAAGGACTCATTCTGTTTCTGTTGCTGGTGGTAAAGTCCAATAACCAAAAATAGCTTAAGAACTTTGTTTAGTATCCAATCAAGCAATAGTTGTTAGAGTTTTGCATCTACCAGGCTGGACCAAAATTCCCTATACTTGTCATATTTGAAACATAAACACACACACACACACACACACACACACACACACACAAAGGAATCTTTACCATTTTCACTTAACAGAATAAATTTGTAAAAGATTATTTATTAAAGTGCATTTAAATGAGTAAAATCAAAGCTTCAACAATTTGAACTTATTCTTAATATTAGAAATTTGCATGTCAGTGAGCCAGTAGTTATAGAAAGGTGTATTGATAATGCAACAATAATGGCCTTTATTTTTTTTTTCAGAAAAGCTTTCATCCTGTGAACTTGCTAGTCCTGGGTGGATTTGCTTCACTGCATATATTTTGCACTTCTAAAAAAAAAAAATTAGCAGATATTTCCCCCAGTGCAAATTCTACAAAGTATAAAAAGCTGTCTGCTTGAGGCTCTATCGTATTTCACTTAAACCTACTGGAATTCTTTTACAGGCACACTAAAAGGGAAAGAGATTAGAGTTTATTTTATGGGATTTATGAGTTTGGTTCATTCATTTTTGCAGATATAGAAAGGTAAGAGATAGAATGAAAATGAAAGAAGTCTAAGAATGCTAAGAAGATTTACTGGTTCTTATTCTGTCCTAATTCTGCAAAACCCAGCTTTAGTAGCTCCAGTTCCACTACTTATTAAAAATGAAAAGAAAGAAAATGATTAGTGCATGTTAGGTCATGTCTTTTCAAGAGAAAAATTTCAAGTAGTCCATTGTAGCTGTCTTCATAAACAACTCCTTTTTAAAAATTAATGAACTATTCTATTAAAATATATCCCAAATGTTGCCCCTTCCAGTTCCCCCTCTCAGATGTCTTTTAGCAATCTCCCTATCCTTTGCCTCTAAGAGAGTGACCCTCATATTCCTCCAATCAAGTCTCTACAGGATTAGGTGCATCCTTTCCCACTGAGGCCAAACAAGGCCATCCTCTGCTATATATATGCCTAGGGGCCAGAGACTAACCCATGCATGCTCTTTGGTTGGTGGCTTGTTCTCTGGGAGCTCTGAGGTGTTCACGTATATTGACCCTATTGATATTCCTATTGGGATACCATCCCCTCAGTTCTTTCAGTCTTTCCCTGAGCTCTTCCATTGGGGTCCTTGACCTCCATCCAGTGCTTGGCTATGAGTATCTGTATTTGTCTCAGTCAATTCCTAGTAGTGCCTCCTTTCTGCAAGCATAACATGGCATCAGTAATACTGTCAGGGATTGATGCCTATCCATGGGATGGCTTTCATGTTGGGCCAACCACTGGTCAGCCATTCCTATAGTCTCTGCTCTATTTTTGTCCCTACATTTCTTTTAGACAGGACTCATTTTGGACTGAAATTTTTGTAAGTCGGTTGATGTCCCCATCCCTCCACTGGGGTGTCAAGCCTGGCTGCTGGAGGTGCTCTCTTCTGGCTCAATATTCCCACTATTAGGGTATTTCAGCTAAGGTTAACCAAACTGACTCCTGGACACCACCCATTCCATATCTCTGAGACTTTCCAGAGGTTCCTCCCAGCCCCCACCCTGGCAGCTGCATATTTATATTCATTCACTTGGCCCTCTGGGCTTCTCTCCCATTTCCATTCCCCCACCCCATACTTGATCCTACACCTCATTTCCCTTCTTCCACACCTCCCCCATCCAGGTCCCTGCATTACTCTGTCGCCAATATTTATTTTTATTCCTTTTCTCAGTGGGATATAAGCATCCTTATTTAGACCTTCATTCTTGTTTAACTTCTCCTGATCTCTGGGGTATATCATTGGTATTAGGTATCACTACAATTCACTTATTAGTGAGTATGTTCCATGAATGTCCTTTTTGGGTATGGGTTACCTCATTCAGGATAATGTTTTCTAATTCTACTCATTTGCCTACAAAATTTATGATGTCCTTGCTTTTAGTAGTATTCTTGAATAGTATTCGATTATGTAAATGAACCACATTTGTTGAATCTACTCCTCAGTTGAGGGACATTTGGGTTGTTTCCAGTTTCTGAATATTATAAATAAGACATATAAATATAGTGGAGCACATGTCTTTGAAATATAGTGGGACATCCTTCGGTATATGCCAAAGAGAGATATAGCTTGGTCTTCAGCTAGATTTATTTTTACTTTTATGAAGAAAAGATTGATTTCCAGAGGGGAGTGTGTAATCCCACCAACACTGGATGAGTGTTTTCCATTCTCTATATCACTGCCAGCGTGTCCTCTCCATTGAATTTTAAAATTAGCTATTCTGATTGGTATATTGGAATCTCAGTCATTTTGATTTGCATTTCCCTGATGAGTAACATTGGTGAACATTTCTTAAACTGCTTCTCAGCCATTTGAGATTCCTCTCTTGAGAATTCTCTGTTTAGCTCTGTTTTTCTGTTTTCTTTTTATTAATCATTCTATTCATTTACATCTTAAATGATATCCTATTTCCTGGGTATCCATCCACAAGCCCCCCCCCCTCCATCCCACAACCTCCTTCTCTTCCCTTCTTTTTGCCACACTTTCCCACCCCACCTCTCCAGCATTACCGTGTACTGGGGCATAAAACTTCCACAAGACCAGGTGCCTCCCTTTCTTTGATATCAGACAAAGCTATTCCCTGCTACCTATGTATCTAGAGCTGTACATTCTGTGGTTGGTGGTCTAGTTCCTGGGAGCACTGGGTTGTCCAGCTAGCTGATGATGTCCTTCCTATGGGGATGCAATGTCCCTCAGCTCCTCCAGTCTTTCTGCCAGCTCCTCAACCAGGGTCGCTGAGCCAAAGTTGGCTCTAAGCATCCACATCTATATCCCAAGGATCAGCCACCCCATGTTCCTGTCAGCAAGTGCCTCTTGACAATGGCAACACTGTATGGATTGGTTTGGTGTCTGCAGACAGGATAGATCTCCAGGTTGGGCAGTCTGCAGTTGACCCTTCCTTCAGTTTTTGCTCCATTGGGTTATTTGGTATTTTGTAGTCTAACTTCCTTAGTTCTTTATATATTTTATATATTTTTTCATTGTTATTTTTTTTATTTCCTTGCCTTTACTCTGAGTAGGAAGTTCAGCTCTAGATCTTCCTTGATGTATGGTGCAAAATCTATGTCCAATTCCTTAATTTTTCTGACTCTCATTTTGCCAAGTTAGACAATAATATATGTTAATGGTCCCAATTCTATTGCATTGCTTTTAAGAATTAAAGTAATCCATAAAAGATTACTCTTCTGTATAGTTGACTCTCAATACATTTTAGCTCTCTTGCTTTTTCAACATTCATTCAGGCATTCATATTACCCATGAGTGGATCTAACTTTCACAGAGGCTAGAAAGGAGAATCTCTAAGGCCATGTTTGCTTTTAGAAGACTGAGAGACTTGCTCTTTGCTAACTAAATCAACTGAATGGTGATGAGTATGTGGATCTCTAAAAAAGACACATGCACTCATTAAGAAGTTAGATCAAACTTTGATGGAATCACCACTAGCATTATATTTTAGAATCCCAGATGTCTTCCTCTGACAGAGTAATTGCTAGAGCCCCTTATTTTTCCTCTTGCTACAGATTCTATCATACAGACTTCAATGTTTACACATGATCAAATTCCAAAATTTTCTTATTTTCTGAAAGCATAAGTACTCCATGCCATTTACTCTTTTTTTGTTAGAAATAAGAATAGCATTACCTTCCTTCTAGTGACTAGCATCACCATCATTTATATGAACCAGAAGTGATTGTTCAAATAGTCCAAAATTATGGAGATTTCTTGTTGAGCATAGTCTTAGGAGTAAAGGCATGCACAAAGTGATATATTTCTGGTGAGCATGTAAGGGAATCACTCCTTATTTGTTATTCAGGTAGTCCATTTTATTACATAATAATTATTTAATTTTTGTTTATAAGTGACTTACAGGAAATTGGTATGTCCTTAAGTAAAGGTGTTAGCATCACAATACTTTTTTCTGATTTGACATTCAGATAAGGAATAATCAGAACCATTTTTGTCAAGATTTATGAAAGGCTTGCATTGCCACGATGATACTTTAAACAATTATGAGCTCCCAGTCAGTATTTGTTATGTGTATTTATTATGTGTATATTTCAATTAATATACACAATGGCACATCTATCACTCATAAATGTGGACACAAAATTAGATGATTTTATTATACTGTATATCAACTCACATTTACTAAGGAATATGAGAATTTGGATAATAAATTCTTCACAAAAAACACATGGACAAATACTTTAGGTAGTATGTTATAGTTCTGCATAGAAACAGATGAATAAGGAATAAATAATATGAATTATAAATAATAAGAATTGGCTCAAGAATGTTATAGAAGACAAAGGGTCAAGTAGTGTATTACCTATCAGCTGTGAAACCAGAGAAACCAGTGAGGCCATTCACTCTGGGTTCAAAATTCAGAGTGAAGTTTTGGCAGACACTGGTGAAAGTCATAGTCAGAGGAAAGCAGTTAAAGATCAAGGAGTATATACAGCAGGACACAGAAGATTTGTGTCATGGATCAAGCAGAGAGAGAATATTAGCTCTTCTGTCTTTTATTTCCACTCACACCCTCAACAGGTTGAATGATCATGTCTCGCACCTGTAGAGATGAATCTTATTTACTCCGTGTATTGATTCAAATATGATTTTCTTCTGGGGAAACCATCCTGAACACTCCTGGAAATGAAATTTTATCACTGCCCTGAACATCCCCATCTAAGTCAATTTAATATGTGAAGTTCAATGTCACCAGGACAAACTTTGTGTGATTCTTGACTATTTAAGCATTATTACTTATAAAACTATTAAATAATTGTTGATTAGACATAAAAAGGAAGTGTTTACACACTGGCTCACTGGTCATTTCAAAACATGGTGCCTCTTCTGAACTAATGATAATTTTATTTTTAGATGTATTTTCTTTTTATAAAATTTGTTTATGTTTTTCTTTTTAGATATATAAATTGTTTCTGAATGTTTATCTTTTTCATTTGTTATAAAGATACCTGAAAATTTGAGAATAGTGATTGGACCAACCAAGATTTTTCTTCCTTTTTTGATATCAGTAATTACCATTATTGTAACTATAGATTGTATATACATTGTGGAAACCTAGTGTGAATGGTATTATTTTTGATCCTGTCCCTTTTATTTTTAAATCATGCTGTTATTTCATAAATATCTTTTTTATAAAAGGATATACAGGATATCATCTTTGTTACATACACTAATCTGTTTGTAACATAGAAACTGTTTCTTTGGAAATGTGTTTCCTCAAATATGTGATGTAGAAAGAACCTTATTTAACATTCTTAAATTTGTCAAATGTAAAAACAAGCATAGAAAATAACCACATATTTACATCCAATTAGTAAACAATAAAATCATGTGAAATCATGGATTAGTATGTTTGAAAGTCTTGTGGAGGATATTGTGGACAATGAATGTAATATAACTGCATGCTCATGTTTAAAGTTTTAAGATGTTAAAGCAAGCACATGCTCATCTGGGCAATGATTCCTACATGTTTAGTGATTGCCGAGCAGTAATAAAAATCATATAATATGGAAAAATTTAAATGGCATTCTGCCATTATTTTGCAGCAAAAGAAAATGCCAACATTCATAAAGTCACTAATATAATGCATAATTATGCCTGTGTTGTAGTAGAAATTAGAGAACATTTGTGAATATATAAGAGTATGACCTAATTCTGTAAAGCTACATGAAGTGCTAATGCAATAATGAAATTGAGGAGAGACATGTAAGAGTGAAAAGTAACTAAGGAATGGAAGAAATTGCATATGTTGGTGTGCCATGAGAAATTATTATGCAATGCACTAAGATGAAAAGAAATCCATGTTTAGAAAGGAACCAAAAAAATGTATTTACAAAACATAGGTACTGAAAGAAATTTCTATGATCCCTGTTTAGAAATTTAAAACCCTCTCAGATCTTCTCAGTGTTATAAATCATAATAAAGATATTTAGTCTTTGTTCTAACAATCAAGATAATCTAAGAGGACTTAGTATAAAATGGTGGCAATTTCATAGTTATAATTAAAACTTTAAAACTTTCCAACATAGAATTAGTATGAGGAAATTTCAATGAGACTTTAATGTTTTAAATATTTTGTGTCTTAATCGTATATAGGATATATGAGAAAATATCTCACAAGCCAAACCACAAACATATTGAAACTCAGTATCCACACCATTCCAAAATAATGGTACAGTATATCTAAAGGTGATGATATATTAGGTAAAGTGATTGCTCATCTGTGTGAGGATTGAAGTACTGATATCCAGTAAACAGGTCAATAACCTGCCAAGAATGTGTCTCATTTTGTAATACCACAGCATAGCAGCAAACAAAGTCAACTCATTTATCAATCTAGCTAGTCAGATTATCCACAATGGTAAGATCTGGTTTCAGTGATTCTTCCCCACAAAATATAAGATGGAAAACAATCAAGAGCCAGAATAATGATATTAACCTCAGATTCCATAATTATATTCACACAAATACACCTATACACTTATAGGATGCAAATGTAAGTGTAAATAACTTGTAAATACATTTGCAAAAATGCTAAACTATATTACAGGTAAAATGACATTTTGAACATTAGAGATACTTGTCAGAATCCCACAATAGGAAACAAGATTTCATGGTATAGATTGGATAGAGGAACCTACAAGATAAGGAAATGCATGTTGTAACAATTTTATGTCGAGGCAAAGTAATTTATGATGTAAAAAATGGTTTTAAATGCTTGATTCTTAAACTGGACTCAGCTCACAGACAAGGCTGTCCCCTTTCTCCTTATCTTTTCAATATTGTACTTGAGGTACTAGCTCGGGCAATTCGACAACATAAGGAAGTCAAAGGGATACAAATCGGAAAGGAAGAAGTCAAACTATCATTATTTGCAGACGACATGATAGTCTACCTAAGAGCCTCTTTCATAAATTCAAAAGAAAACAAAGAGTAAAAAATTGAGTTCATCCACTATTCCTTCCCAAGCTTACATCACATCCAAATCCTACTTACATATACAGATAAACATATTTGTTTGACTTCTAAATATTTTTGCTTTATGCAAATAGCTACTAACGTTTCATATCACTATATATTTCTTTATATTTTTACTTTGTTTTCATTGTTCTTCATATTACCTTATCTTTATTTTTTTTTGTTTATGAATTGACATTTTCCCCTTGACTCAGATGTAAAGAAACTGTTCTTTCAGTGTAAACTCCTCCTTCTCTCTACACATAACCTCACTCTTCTTACCAGTTCAGACTCCTGGTATCAGGAGCCATGAGGTGACTGCTGACTGTGTGTTTGTTTTCAATTTTCACTCTTAACAGCAATAAAGAATGGGTTGCGAATTCATTGTTTTTAATAGCTGAGTAGTACTCCATTGTGAAAACGTACCTCATTTTCTATATCCATTCCTCTGTTGAGGGACATCTGGATTCTCTCCAGCTTCTGACTATTATAAATAATGCTGCTGTGAACCATAGTAGTGCATGTGTCCTTATTACATGTTTGAACATCTTCTGGGTATATGCCCAGGAGTGGTATAGCTGGGCCCTCAAGTAGTACTATGTCTAATTTTATGATGAACTGACAAAGTGATTTCCAGAGTGGTTTTACCAACTTGCAATCCCACCCACAATGGAGAAGTGTTTCTTTTTCTCCACATCCTCTCCAGATCCTGCTGTCCCCTGAGTTTTTCATCTTAGCCATGGTGTGAGGTGAAATCTCAAGGCTTTTTGATTTGCATTTCCCTGATGACTAGGGATGCTGAACATTTATTTAGGTGTTTCTGAGCCATTGGGTATTCCTCAGTTGAAAATTCTTTCTTAGACAAATGGATGGAACTTGAAAATATCACCCTGAGTGATGTAACCAAATCACAAAAGAACACACATGGTAAGTGCTCACTGATAAGTGGATATTAGCCTAGAAGTATTCAATACCCAACATATAATTCACAGACCACATGAATGTCAAGAAGAAGACCGAAGGTTGGATACTCTGGACCTTCTTAGACAGAGTACAAAATACCCATGAGAAGAAATACAGAGACAAAGTATGGAGCAGAGTCTGAAGGAAAGACCTTTGAGAGACTGCCCCACCTGAGGATCCATAACATATACAGTTACTAAACTCAGACATTACTGTGGATGCCAACAACTGCTAGCTTAAGAGGTTAGCAGCCCCATAGGAGGAACGTCAATATGAACCAATCAGTACCCCAAAAGCTGGCAGGAACTTAACCACCAGCCAACAAATACACGTGAAGGGTCCCATGGTTCCAGCCACATGAATACAAGAGATGGCCTGGTTAGACATCAATGAGAGGAGAGACCTTTAGACCTGTGTAGGATGATTGTCCCAGAATAGGGGAATACCAGGTCAGGGAATCATGAGTGGGTGGGTTAGTAAGCACCTATAGTGGGGATAGGCAGAGTTGGAGGGGAAATGTGGAAAGGGCGTGACATTTGATACATAAATAAAGAAAATATCTAATAAAAAAAAGAAAAAGAAAAAAAAGAGTAGTGTGTGAACTGAAAACTTTAACTTAAAAAGCAGAAAATTGAGCAAGAAGCCAGAATCATTTTGAGAAAAGATTGATGACCAGCGTATATACAAAGCAATCATACTTAGACATTCTATGCTTATGTAATCTTTTGAATTTTTCCAACCAAAACCAACAGAAGTTCACTTTGTGTGTGTGTGTGTGTGTGTGTGTGTGTGTGTTCCAACAGAGATACTGAAACTCTAAAAGCAAATCAAACACCTTCTGAATATTATCAGGAAGTATTACAACACAGGATTGTAGAGAAAAATTTTCTTGATTTATAGCTTATATACATATGTGCTTGTTTGGGAAAATCAGGGGCAATATATGTAACTCCCAGATTCTGAAAGATAATGAGTGTTTAAAAGTAGCACCAAAAAGAAAAAAGAAAAGAAATGAAACTAGACATTTGAAGAAATGTTGTAGCTCTTGATCATAGAGTATTGCTTAAAATAAAAATTAAGTGGCATGCCTCTGATAAAAAGTATTTTCATCACTAACTCTAACAAATATAGATAAATTCACCAGTTCATTGAATGGAAGGAATAAGTTTATTTTTTGATAACATGAGTTTGAAATACATAGGTCAGGTTCTGGACATAATATGCTTAGTAGACAGTGTTTATTCCAAGAGCTCTGGGTAAGGACAGAAACAAAGGTCAAGGGTTACTTGTGGAGACAATTTATAAAACCAAAGCACAGATTTTCATACACAGAAACATGTAGAGGAAAGGAATACTGAGGTTAACATCAGATTGAGAAGGTGAGAAGCTGGTAGAAAGTTCAACTAGAGAAGAGAACAATTCCAACTGAGGAGATCAGAAACTGGGAGAAACCCATGGAGAAGGGTTTCTAGGAAGCTGGCCTTTAATAATGTAGTAGTCCAGAATTCAGTTCCTGTTGAGTTGCTGCTGTTTTTAAAAAAATAGTAGCCCTGAAATGAGAATGATAGAACATTTGGAGAATTAAATAAGGTTTAGTTGCTCAAGAATAAGTGGTAGTGAGTATAAACATACAATGTTTGAAGGGTTATTTTAGGAAAGATAAGATCTCAATAGTTCTGAACAGTGAATGAGTAGTCAGACAAAGTGGAGGGCAAAATAAAATAAACATATTGAAGTACTATAGTATTTAAGAAATTGATTGCTAGATCACAGATACATGAGAAAAGTTCACCCTGTGGTAGTAAAGAGGATTAAACATGACCATGATAATATCTGCACATACAAATAAGCTAACAAGACATGCATACCAACATAGAAAAGAAGCATTTCAATTAAGTTCTGTGATATAGTTATTTGTTCATCATTGGCCACACTCTTTTCTTTACTTTGTACCCTTGTTTACCCTTTATTGTTTGAGTTGATCTGAATTTATTTTAGGGTCTGTCTTAGTCAGGGTTTTATTCCTGCACAAACATTATGATGAAGAAGAAGGAAAGGGGAAGAAAGGGTTTATTCAGCTTACACTTCCACATTGTTCATCAACAAAGGATGTCAAGAATAGAAATCAAGCAGGTCAGGAAGAAGGAGCTGATGCAGAAGCCATGGAGGGATTATTTACAGGCTTGGTTCCCCTGGCTTGCTCAGGTTGCTCTTTTATAGAACCCAAGACTACCAGCCCAGGAATGTCACCATCTACAATGTGCCCTCCCCTTGATCACTAACTGAGAAAATGCCCTAGAACTGGATCTCATGGACACACTTCTCCAACTGAAGCTCCTTTCTCTGTGATAACTCCATCATGTGTCAAGTCGACACACAAAACCAGCCAGTTAAGGGTCATTATTTTCATTTGTTTACCTTCCTGTTATAAGTTTCTGTTGTAAAAATAACCATTAGCAACAGTCAACAAGTAATGTGGAAAACATCTATAATGTCTGCTGAATGGGAGACAGTGTATACAAGGTGAGACTTTTGAACTGGTCATTTGTGAAAGCAAGAAAGAAGTAATAAATATGGCAAGTCAGGGGAAAATCATAGGGCAGGGGCAGGTCAAAGGATATTTGAGAAGGACATTTCAAGATAATGTACATATGACTACTAAGTGGTCTTTTAAATACATAAAAAATCCAAATCATACAGAAAGTATTTGCCCTGCACTTATTACATTAGGATCAATAGTAAAATGGAAAGCATTGAGTAAAATGGCCCAAAAAGAAAAAGCACAAATGAAGCAGGAATGTGAAAATGTGCCCCCAAACTTACTGAAGAATGATACCAGAAAATCTAGAAAAATTAAATATACTTTAGTATTGCACATCTTTCTTCCAATTTCTTTACATTATTATGTAACTACTAAATATTTTTTCAAACAAATAAAATACAATATTTGTACAATATTGGTAACCAAAATTTAATAAATTATACTTTGATATATAATTTTTAGATACATATTTCTTTTGCCCTATTTTAAAAGCAAATGAGGTAGTCTAAATGTCCAGTGACCACAAGGATTCTAAACTCCTTGACAATATATCAATTAAAATAACTACATATATGTACAAAGTTGTCACAATTTCATTATTCATTAATGAAAAGAAAAATCTTGACTATACCTGCAAACGTTGTGTGTGTGTGTATGTGTGTCAGAGAGAGAGAGAGAGAGAGAGAGAGAGAGAGAGAGAGAGAGAGATAGACAGACAGAGAGACAGAGAGACAGAGAGACTGAGACAGAGACACATACAGAAACAGAGACAGAAAGTTAGAAAGGGACTTACAGGGAGGTTTTCAAATAAATATAACAAAATTTTTTGTATTAAAAGAGAAAAGAAACAAAATTTTATGTAAACAAATCCTATTAATTTTAAAACCACATAAGTCTATTAATCTCAACTAGTGGATACTATTTATAATTTCATATGGGATCAAAAAATAATAACATATACAAGAATGGTTCATTCTGTTCTCTAGAACCATGAAACTTCAGCATAATGATTCTGTACCAAGGTAATGAATTCAGCATGAAGTGAACAAATCATGAAAACTAGGGCATGCTGTGTGGGAGGAAGCTCTTTATGTCTAGCTATTGGTGACAAGCAAGCCACCATTTTATCCATTCTTCTGGGAAAACACTGTGAATGATGAAGAGCTCTTTACTACTTGATATGATCTTTGAAAAAGCAGTATGTACAAGAATTGGTCTCTCTTGCCTTTAATCCATGCACTCTAGAGGCAGAGGCAGGCAGAGTTTTGAAGAGTTCCAGGCCTGTCTTGTCTACAAAGGCAAGCAAGGATAGCCAGAACTGTCACCCATGGAAACCCTGCGTTATAAACTCAAAATATAATAATAATAATAATAGTAATAATAATAATGTTTTAAAATGTAGTATGTACTGTAGTTTTAAAGATTATAAAACCTAATTTTTTTTCTTATTCACTTTATAGCCCTCTGACTGCCCCCTCCAAGTCACCACCTTCCACCATTCTCCCCCATCTCCTTTCCCCTTCTCCTCTTAGTGGGAAGGGTGGCCAGGATATCAAGCCAATCCTGAAAACAAACATTTAATTAGGGTTCTCAAATGCTTTGACTCACCCCTCTAGCCCACCATCCAATGGCAAGGGAGAAAAGATATTAAAGATAAAGGAATGTGGATCCATTTAGAAATAGTTGTTTGGGGCAATTCCTATCTCCATTGTTAGGATAGGAGCAGTTCAGTTCAGTAGTGTCACAGGATACCAATGACAAATCAGCAGTGGTGGCATGGCCTAGCAGAAACAGTCAGGGTAGTGCCATATCCACGCAAGTGGCATATCCATAATCATAGCAAGGTTATCTATGCAAGTACGCCATAACTGTCCACTGAGTCAATGTCCTTCCATGCTGAGTCCGGCTTAAATATCCAGTTTATTAGTCTATGGCTTGTTTTTTTGTTTGTTTGTTTGTTTGTTTGTTTTATGGGGGAATTGAGTACATTGATGTTGAGATATTAAGGAAAAGTGGGGCGGCAGCAGCGGCAGCAGCGGCAGCAGTGGCTGCTCCAGCTGAAGGGCCATCAGCAGTGGAACCAAGGCATCACAGGGACCAGTTAGGACCTGCGCCCACGACCACTGACCTTCGCTGACCAGCCGGGAAGCAAGCAGCTGCAGTTGTGCGGCGCCTTTCCTGCACGGAGGCCACTTCAGAACTCGGCCTCCCACCAGTCAGGAGAGGTGCATCCATCTTGGTTCCGTACTCCAGGGATCGGACAGACTGAGGTACACAAACATAATCCGAGGCCAACACCGCGGTGGTCTGAGCCTGACGGGCGTTGGCCTGCACCCAGGCCCTGGGCGGGTCGGGGGGCCATCGGAGTGCCAACCCAGCCAGGAGGTTTTTTGCCCAGGCCTGTGTGCGCGCCGCCGCCATTTTGCCTGCAGGACGACAGAGAGCTCTGGCAGGCAGACCTGTAACAGGCATAGCCTAAGGCTAACAAAGCAGGGGTCCAGGCCCCAAAAGGCACAGGACTGACCCCAAGAACTGGGCGGCTTGGTGGGCCATCTGTGAGTCAACCCGCCCAGGTGATTGTTAGCAAAGCAGACTCTCCTGGCACTTTCAGGGAGCGCGGGCGCGCACGCCCGCCATCCTAGTCACCTGGCAGACCCAATTAACAGTCATAGCCCTAGAGGTACTTTGCTCGGACCTTGGCCTCCCAGGCTTTTGCCTGGACTCAGGGACTGGGCGGCCAGGCTAACCTTGGGTGCGACAGCCCGGTTGGTGGATCGGCTGCCCAGCAGAGTGAGCAGAACACAGGGGAGGTCACAGTAGCATACACCGTCAGCACTCCCTGGGGGTGCACACAGGCTCCATCTGGTCCACAGACACAATCTGGGGCAAGGCCTCAGGCAGAAGCCCTCAGCTCTACTCTCTCCACTTCCGGATCCAGATCAGTCTGGGCGGCAGCATCACATCTCCAAGTCCTGCAAGTGGCTAGCTGGGCTTCCGGGCGGCCAGCTGGGAGAAGTCAGTGTGCTCCAGTGAATCCAGCAGGCCCCAGCGGGAGCCTTCGGGTGCCTGCTTTGGGATCTGAACAGCCTGGGCAGCAGCACACTGTCTACAAGCAGTGCAGGAGGTAAGCTGTGCACAAGAGGCCACCTGGGAAGGGGCAGCTTGCACTGGTGAGTCCAGCACTGACAAGATAAACTAACACCAGTGAGAACTAGATGGCAAAAGACAAACGCAGGAACGTCACTAACAGAAATCAAGGCAATATGGCAACATCTGAACCCAATTCTCCTCTACCAACATGTCCTGGATACCCCATCACACCAGTAAAACAAGATTTGGATTTAAAATCACTGGTCATGATGCTGGTACAGGAACACATGAAGGACATACATAAAGAAATTCAGGACAAAATGGATCAAAAGTTAGAAGCCCTTGCAAGGGAAACACAAAAATCATTGAAAGAAATCCTGGAGAATACAAAAGCCAACAAGGAGAAAATGCAAAAAACACTTAAAGAAATACAGGAGAACTTTGGTCAACAGGCTGAGGTCATGAAAGACGAAACACAAAAATCTCTTAAAGAAATACAGGAGAACTTTGGTCAACAGGCTGAGGTCATGAAAGAGGAAACACAAAAATCTCTTAAAGAATTACAGGAAAACACAAACATGCAAGTGAAGGAGCTAAGGAAAACCATCCAGGATCTAAAATCAGAAGTAGAAACAACTAAGAAAACTCAAAGGGAGACAACTTTGGAGATAGAAAGCCTTGGGAAGAAATCAGGGGACATAGATGCAAATATCAACAACAGAATACAAGAGATAGAAGAAAGAATCTCAGATGCTGAAGATTCCATAGAAACCATGGACTCAACAGGTAAAGAAAATGCAAAATGCAAAAAGCTTGTAACCCAAAATATCCAGGAAATACAGGACACAATGAGAACACCAAACCTAAGGATTATAGGCATAGATGAGAGCGAAGATTTACAACTTAAAGTGCCAGCAAACATCTTCAATAAAATTATGGAAGAAAACTTCCCTAACCTAAAGAGAGAGATGCCCATGAATATACAAGAAGCCTACAGAACTCCAAACAGACTGGACCAGAACAGAAATACTTCCCGTCACATAATAATCAAAACACCAAATGTTCTAAACAAAGAAAGAATACTAAAGGCAGTAAGAGAAAAAGGCCAAGTAACATATAAAGGAAGACCTATCAGAATCACAGCAGACTTTTCACCTGAGACTATGAAGGATAGAAGGTCCTGGGCAGATCTCATGCAGACTCTAAGAGAACACAAATGCCAACCAAAACTACTATATCCAGCAAAACTCTCAATCACCATAGATGGAGAAACTAAGATATTTCATGACAAAACCAAGTTTACCCAATATCTATCCACAAACCCGGCCCTAAAAAGGATAATAGGAGGACAACACCAATACAAGGAGGGAAACTTCACCCTGGAAAAAGCAAGATAGTAACCTTTCATCAAACCCAAAAGAAGTTAAGCATTCAAATTTAAAAAATAACGTCAAAAATGATAGGAAGTAACAATCACTATTCCTTAATATCTCTTAACATCAATGGACTTAATGCCCCAATAAAAAGACACAGACTAACTGAATGGATACGTAAACAGGACCCTACATTTTGCTGCTTACAGGAAACACACCTCAGGGTCAAAGACAAACACTACCTTAGAGTAAAAGGCTGGAAGACAATTTTACAAGCAAATGGTCTCAGGAAACAAGCTGGAGTAGCCATTTTAATATCAGATAAAATTGACTTTCAACCCAAAGTCATCAAAAGAGACCCTGAGGGACACTTCTTGCTGGTCAAAGGAAAAATACAAAAAGAAGAACTGTCAATCCTGAACATCTATGCCCCAAATGCAAGGGCACCCTCTTTCGTAAAAGAAACTTTATTAAAACTAAAAGCACACATTGCACCTAACACAATAATTGTGGGTGACTTCAACACTGCACTTTCCTCAATGGACCGATCAGGAAAACAGAAACTAAACAGGGACACAATGAAACTAATTGAAGCTTTGGACCAATTAGATTTAACAGATATATATAGAACATTCTATCCTAAAACAAAAGAATATACCTTTTTCTCAGCACCTCATGGTACCTTCTCCAAAATCGACCATATAATTGGTCACAAGACAGACCTCAACAAATATAAGAAGATCGAACTAATCCCATGCCTCCTATCTGATCACTATGGAGTAAAAGTGGTCTTCAATAGCAACAGAAACAACAGAAAGCCCACATACACGTGGAAACTGAACAATACTCTACTCAATGATACCTTGGTCAAGGAAGAAATAAAGAAAGAAATTAAAGACTTTTTACAACACAATGAAAATGAAAACACAACATACACAAATCTATGGGACACAATGAAAGCAGTGCTAAGAGGAAAACTCATAGCCCTGAGTGCCTCCAAAAAGAAAATGGAGAGAGCATACATTACCAGCTTAATGACACACCTGAAAGCCCTAGAACAAAATGAAGCTATTTCGCCCAGGAGGAGTAGAATGCAGGAAATCATCAAACTCAGGGCCGAAATCAATCAAGTAGAAACAAAGAGAACCATACAAAAAATCAACAATACCAGGAGCTGGTTCTTTGAGAAAATCAACAAGATAGATAAACCCTTAGCCAGACTGACCAAAGGGCACAGAGAAAGTATCCAAATTAACAAACTTAGAAATGAAAAGGGAGATATAACAACGGAAACTGAGGAAATCCAAAAAATCATCAGATCCTACTATAAGAGCCTATACTCAACACAACTGGAGAATCTGGAGGAAATGGACAATTTCCTTGACAGATACCAGATACCAAACTTAAATCAGGACCAACTAGACCATCTAAACAGTCCCATAATGCCTAAAGAAATAGAAGGAGTCATAGAAAGTCTTCCAACCAAAAAAAGCACAGGACCAGATGGCTTCAGTGCAGAATTCTACCAGACCTTCAAAGAAGAGTTAACACCAATACTCTTCAAACTATTCCACAAAATAGAAACAGAAGGAACACTACCCAATTCCTTCTACGAAGCCACAATTACGCTGATACCAAAGCCACACAAAGATCCAACAAAGAAAGAGAACTTCAGACCAATTTCCCTTATGAACATCGATGCAAAAATACTCAATAAAATTCTTGCCAACCGAATCCAAGAACACATCAAAACGATCATCCACCATGATCAAGTAGGCTTTATCCCGGGAATGCAGGGTTAGTTCAATATACGGAAATCCATCAATACAATCCACTACATAAACAAACTCAAAGAACAAAACCACATGGTCATTTTATTGGATGCTGAAAAAGCATTTGACAAAATTCAGCATCCCTTCATGCTTAAAGTCTTGGAGAGAACAGGAATTCAAGGCCCATACCTAAACATAGTAAAAGCAATATACAGCAAACCGGTAGCCAGCATCAAACTAAATGGAGAGAAACTTGAAGCAATCCAACTGAAATCAGGGACCAGACAAGGCTGCCCCCTTTCTCCTTATCTTTTCAATATTGTACTTGAGGTACTAGCTCGGGTAATTCGACAACATAAGAAGGTCAAAGGGATAGAAATTGGAAAGGAAGAAGACAAACTATCATTATTTGCAGACGACATGATCGTCTACCTAAGTGACCCAAAGAACTCCACTAGAGAGCTCCTACAGCTGATAAACAACTTCAGCAAAGTGGCAGGTTATAAAATCAACTCAAGCAAATCAGTGGCCTTCCTATACTCAAAGGATAAGCAGGCTGAGAAAGAAATTGGGGAAATGACCCCCTTCACAATAGCCACAAACAGTATAAAGTATCTTGGGGTGACTCTTACCAAACATGTGAAAGATCTGTATGACAAGAACTTCAAGACTCTGAAGAAGGAAATGGAAGAAGACCTCAAAAAATGGGAAAACCTCCCATGCTCATGGATCGGTAGAAACAATATAGTTAAAATGGCCATTTTGCCAAAAGCAATATACAGATTCAATGCAATACCCATCAAAATCCCAACTCAATTCTTCACAGAGTTAGAAAGAGCAATTATCAAATTCATCTGGAACAACAAAAAACCCAGGATAGCTAAAACTATTCTCAGCAACAAAAGGAAATCTGGGGGAATCAGTATCCCTGACCTCAAGCAATACTACAGAGCAATAGTGTTAAAAACTGCAGGGTATTGGTATAGTGACAGGCAGGAGGATCAATGGAACAGGATTGAAGATCCAGAAATGAACCCACACACCTATGGCCACTTAATCCTCGACAAAGAGGCTGAAAACATCCAATGGAAAAAAGATAGCCTTTTCAACAAATGGTGCTGGTTCAACTGGAGGTCAGCATGCAGAAGAATGCGAATTGATCCATCCTTGTCTGCTTGTACTAAGCTCAAATCCAAATGGATCAAGGACCTCCACATAAAGCCAGACACTCTGAAGCTAATAGAAAAGAAACTGGGGAAGACCCTTGAGGACATCGGTACAGGGAGAAACTTTCTGAACAGAACCCCAATAGCGTATGCTCTAAGAGCAAGAATTGACAAATGGGACCTCATAAAATTACAAAGTTTCTGTAAGGCAAAGGACACCATCAAGAGGACAAATCAGCAACCAACAAATTGGGAAAAGATCTTCACCAATCCTACATCAGATAGCGGGCTAATATCCAATATATATAAAGAACTCAAGAAGTTAGACTCCAGAAAACCAAACAACCCTATTAAAAAATGGGGTACAGAGTTTAACAAAGAATTCTCACCTGAAGAACTTCACATGGCAGAGAAGCATCTTAAAAAATGCTCAACTTCATTAGTCATTAGGGAAATGCAAATCAAAACAACCCTAAGATTTCATCTTACACCAGTCAGAATGGCTAAGATTAAAAATTCAGGAGACAGCAGATGTTGGAGAGGGTGTGGAGAAAGAGGAACACTCCTCCACTGCTGGTGGGGTTGCAAATTGGTACAACCACTCTGGAAATCAGTCTGGCGGTTCCTCTGAAAACTGGGCACCTCACTTCCAGAAGATCCTGCTATACCACTCCTGGGCATATACCCAGAAGACTCCCCACCATGTAATAAGGATACATGTTCTACTATGTTCATAGCAGCCCTATTTGTAATTGCCAGATGCTGGAAAGAACCCAGGTATCCCTCAACAGAAGAGTGGATGCAAAAAATGTGGTATATCTACACAATGGAGTACTATTCAGCCATTAGAAACAATGAATTCATGAAATTCTTAGACAAATGGATGGAGCTAGAGAATATCATACTAAGTGAGGTAACCCAGACTCAAAAGGTGAATCATGGTATGCATTCACTAATAAGTGGATATTAACCTAGAAAACTGGAATACCCAAAACATAATCCACACATCAAATGAGGTACAAGAAGAAAGGAGGAGTGGCCCCTGGCTCTGGAAAGACTCAGTGAAACAGTATTCAGCAAAACCAGAACGGGGAAGTGGGAAGGGGTGGGTGGGAGGACAGGGGAAGAGAAGGGGGCTTGCGGGACTTTCGGGGAGTGGGGGGGCTAGAAAAGGGGAAATCATTTGAAATGTAAATAAATTATATCGAATAATAATAATAAAAAAAAAAAAACCAGCTGGGCAAATTCCAAAAAAAAAAAAAAAAGAAAAAGAAAAAGAAAAAGTGATTGTTGCTTCCTATTTTTTCTGTAACTTTAGATAGAATCATGTTTGTGTGGCTATCTTCTTTTGGGTTTGTTGGAAGAAGATTACATTTTTTTTCAGGCTGATAAGGGGATTTATTTGTGCATTCTTGTTTTTTTAATTATCTTTTATTTTTATTCAATATATTTTTTATTTATATTTCAAATGATTTCCCCTTTTCTAGCCCCCCCACTCCCCGAAAGTCCCATAAGTCTCCTTTTCTCCCCCTGTCCTCCCACCCACCCTTTCCCACTTCCCTGTTCTGGTTTTGCCCTATACTTCTTCACTGAGTCTTTCTAGAACAAGGGGCCACTCCTACTTTCTTCTTGTACCTCATTTGATGTATGGATTATGTTTGGGGTATTCCAGTTTTCTAGGTTAATAACCACTTATTAGTGAGTGCATACCATGAGTCACCTTTTGAGTCTGGGTTACCTCACTTAGTATGATGTTTTCTAGCTCCATCCATTTGCCTAAGAATTTCATGAATTCATTGTTTCTAATGGCTGAATAGTACTCCATTGTGTAGATATACCACATTTTTTTGCATCCACTCTTCTGTTGAGGGATACCTGGGTTCATTCCAGCATCTGGCAATTATAAATAGGGCTGCTATGAACATAGTAGAGCATGTATCCTTATTACATGGTGGGGAATCCTCTGGGTATATGCCCAGGAGTGGTATAGCAGGATCTTCTGGAAGTGAGGTGCCCAGTTTCGAAGGAACCACCAGACTGATTTCCAGAGTGGTTGTACCAATTTGCAACCCCACCAGCAGTGGAGGAGTGTTCCTCTTTCTCCACATCCTCTCCAACACCTGCTGTCTCCTGAATTTTTAATCTTAGCCATTCTGACTGGCGTAAGTGAAAAGGGAGATATAACAACGGAAACTGAGGAAATCCAAAAAATCATCAGATCCTACTACAAGAGCCTGTACTCAACACAACTGTAGAATCTGGAGGAAATGGACAGTTTCCTTGACAGATACCAAATACCAAAATTAAATCAGGACCAAATAGATCATCTAAACAGTCCCATAACGCCTAAAGAAATAGAAGGAGTCATAGAAAGTCTTCCAACCAAAAAAATCACAGGACCAGATGGTTTCAATGCAGAATTCTATCAGACCTTCAAAGAAGAGTTAACACCAATACTCTTCAAACTATTCCACAAAATAGAAACAGAAGGAACACTACCCAATTCCTTCTACGAAGCCACAATTACACTGATACCAAAGCCACACAAAGATCCAACAAAGAAAGAGAACTTCAGACCAATTTCCCTTATGAACATCGATGCAAAAATACTCAATAAAATTCTTGCCAACCGAATCCAAGAACACATCAAAACGATCATCCACCATGATCAAGTAGGCTTTATCCCGGTAATGCAGGGTTGGTTTAATATACGGAAATCCATCAATGCAATCCACTACATAAACAAACTCAAAGAAAAAAACCACATGGTCATTTCATTGGATGCTGAAAAAGCATTTGACAAAATTCAGCATCCTTTCATGCTTAAAGTCTTGGAAAGAACGGGAATTCAAGGCCCATACCTAAACATAGTAAAAGCAATATACAGCAAACCGGTAGCCAGCATCAAACTAAATGGAGAGAAACTTGAAGCAATCCCACTAAAATCAGGGACTAGACAGGGCTGCCCCCTCTCTCCTTATCTTTTCAATATTGTACTTGAGGTACTAGCTCGGGCAATTCGACAACATAAGGAGGTCAAAGGGATACAAATTGGAAAGGAAGAAGTCAAACTATCATTATTTGCAGGTGACATGATAGTCTACCTAAGTGACCCAATAAACTCCACTAGAGAACTCCTACAGCTGATAAACAACTTCAGCCAAGTGGCAGGTTATAAAATCAACTCAAGCAAATCAGTGGTCTTCCTATACTCAAAGGATAAGCAGGCTGAGAAAGAAATTAGGGAAATGACCCCCTTCACAATAGCCACAAACAGTATAAAGTATCTTGGGGTGACTCTTACCAAACATGTGAAAGATCTTTACGACAAGAACTTCAAGACTCTGAAGAAGGAAATGGAAGAAGACCTCAAAAAATGGGAAAACCTCCCATGCTCATGGATCGCCAGAATCAATATAGTTAAAATGGCCATTTTGCCAAAAGCAATATACAGATTCAATGCAATACACATCAAAATCCCAACTGAATTCTTCACAGAGTTAGAAAAAGCAATTAACAAATTCATCTGTAATAACAAAAAACCCAGGATAGCTAAAACTATTCTCAGCAACAAAAGAAAGTCTGGGGGAATCAGTATCCCTGACCTCAAGCAATACTACAGAGCAATAGTGTTAAAAACTGCATGGTATTGGTACAGTGACAGACAGGCAGATCAATGGAACAGGATTGAAGATCCAGAAATGAACCCACACACCTATGGCCACTTGATCCTCGACAAAGGGGCTGAAAACATCCAATGGAAAAAAGATAGCCTTTTCAACAAATGGTACTGGTTCAACTGGAGGTCAGCATGCAGAAGAATGCGAATTGATCCATCTTTATCGCCTTGTACTAAGCTCAAATCCAAATGGATCAAGGACCTCCACATAAAGCCAGACACTCTGAAGCTAATAGAAAAGGAACTGGGGAAGACCCTTGAGGACATTGGTACAGGGAGAAAATTTCTGAACAGAACACCAATAGCGTATGCTCTAAGATCAAGAATTGACAAATGGGACCTCATAAAATTACAAAGTTTCTGTACGGCAAAGGACACCATCAAAAGGACAAATCAGCAACCAACAAATTGGGAAAAGATCTTCACCAATCCTACATCAGATAGAGGGCTAATATCCAATATATATAAAGAACTTAAGAAGTTAGACTCCAGAAAACCAAACAACCCTATTAAAAAATTGGGTACAGAGTTAAACAGGGAATTCTCACCTGAAGAACTTCGGATGGCGGAGAAGCATCTTAAAAAATGCTCAACTTCATTAGTCATTAGGGAAATGCAAATCGAAGATTACATTTTTATTTTTCCTAGGATATAGTTTCTGTCCTTGTGTTAGCGTTTTCCACGTATTATCCCTTGTAGGGATGGATGTATGGAAAGATAATTTGTAAATTTGGTTTTCTCCATCTATGTTAGTTGAGAGTTTTGCTCGGTATAGTAGCCTGTACTGGTTTTTCTGTTCTCTTAGGTCCTGTTTGACATTTGTCCAGGATCTTCTGACTTTCATAGTCTCTGATGAGAAGTCTGGTGTAATTCTGATAGGTCTGCCTTTATATGTTACTTGACCTTTTTCCCTTACTGCTTTTAATATTCTTTGTTTTGTGCATTTGGTGTTTTGATTATAATTTGACTAGAAGGAATTTTTTCTGGTCTATTCTTTTTGGTGTTCTGTAAGCTTCTTGTATGTTCATGGGCATCTTTTCCATTAGGTTAGAGAAGTTTTCTTCTATACTTTTGTTCAAGATATTTACTGGCCCTTTTATTTGGTAATCTTCACTTTCCTTTATACTTATCCTTAGGTTTGGTATTCTCATTATGTCCTGGAATTTCTGGATGTTTTGGGTTAGGAGCTTTTTGCATTTTGAATTTTCTTAAATGTTTTCTTTTTTAATATTTTTGTTTTCTATATCCTTTGTTTACATTCCAAATGATTTCCCCTTTCCTGGATCCCCCCTACCCATATGTCCCATAAACCTTTTTCTCTCCATCACTTCTCCAATCACCTCCCTCCTTTTTCTCTGTCCTTATATTCCCCTCCAAAGCTAGATCAATCCTTTCCAGGATCAGGACCCTCTCCATACTTCTTCATGGGAGTCATTTGTTATGCGATTTGTGCCTTGGGTATTTAGGGCTTCTGGGCTAATTAATATCCACTTATCAGAGATTGCATTCCATGTGTATTCTTTTGTGATTGGGTTGCCTCACTTAGGATGATATTTTCCAGATCAAACCATTTGCCTGAAAATTTTGTGAATTCATTGTTTCTAATTGCTGAGTAGTATTCCATTGTGTAAATATACCACATTTTCTGTATCCATTCCTCCTTTGAGGGACATCTGGGTTCTTTACAGCTTCTGGCTATTATAAATAAGGCTGCTATGAACATAATGGAGCATGTGTCTTTATTGCATGCCGGGGAATACTTTGAGTATATGCCCAGGAGAGGTATACCAGGGTCCTCCAGAAGTGTCATGTCCAGTTTTCTGAGGAACCTCCAGACTGATTTCCAAAGTGGTTGTACCATCTTACAGCCCCACCAGCAGTGGAGGAGTGTTCATCTTTCTCCACATCCTCGCCAACACCTGCTGTCTCCTGAGTTTTTGACCTTAGCCATTCTGACTTGTGTAAAGTGAAATCTCAGGGTTGTTTTGATCTGCATTTCCCTAATGACTAATGATGTTGAGCACTTCTTAAGGTGCTTCTCAACCATCCGAATTTATTCAGGTGAAAATTCTTTGTTTAGATCTGTACCCCATTTTTAATAGGGTTATTTGGTTCCCTGGGGTCTAACTTCTTGAGTTCTTTGTATATATTGAATATTAGCCCTCTATCAGATGTAGGGTTGGTGAATATCTTTTCCCAATTTGATGGTTGCCTTTTTGTCCTTTTAACAGTGCCCTTTGCCTTACAGAAACTTTGTAATTTTATGAGGTCCCATTTATCAATTCTTGATCTTAGAGCATAAGCTATTGGTGATCTGTTCAGGAATTTTTCCCCCATGCCCATTTCCTCAAGGGTCTTTCCCAGTTTCTTTTCTATTAGTTTCAGTGTGTCTGGTTTTACATGGAGGCCCTTGATCCACTTGGAGTGAAGCTTAGTACATGTAGATAAGAATGGATCAATTTGCATTCTTCTGCATGCTGACCTCCAATTGATCCAGCACCATTTCTTGAAAAGGCTATCTTTTTTACACTGGATGTTTTTTGCTCCTTTGTCGAAGATCAAGTGACCATAGGTGTGCGGATTCATTTCTGGATCTTCAATTCTATTCCATTGGTCCACTTGTCTGTCACTGTGCCAATACCATTCAATTTTTAACACTATGCTCTGTAGTATTGCTTGAAGTCAGGAATACTGATTCCCCCAGAATTACTTTTGTTGTTGATAATAGTTTTAGCTATCCTGGGTTTTTTGTTATTCCAGATGAATTTGAGAATTGCTTTTTCTAACTCTGTGAAGAACTGAGTTGGGATTTTGATGGGGATTGCATTGAATCTGTAGATTGCTTTTGGCAAGATGGCCATTTTAACTATATTAATCCTGCTGATCCATGAGCATGGCAGATTTTTCCATTTTCTGAGGTCTTCTTCGATTTCCTTCTTCAGAGACCAGAAGTTCTTGTCCTAAAGATCTTTCACTTGTTTGGTTAGAGTCACACCAAGATATTTTATATTGTTTGTGGCTATTTTAAATGGTGTCATTTCCCTAACTTCTTTCTCAGCCTGCTTACCCTTTGAGTATAGGAAGGCAACTGATTTGCTTGAGTTGATTTTATAACCAGCCACTTTGCTGAAGTTGTTTATCAGCTGTAGGAGTTCTCTGGTGGAGGTTTTCTGGTCACTTGAGTAGACTATCATGTCATCTGCAAATAGTGATAATTTGACTTCTTCCTTTCCAATTTGTATCCCCTTGACCTCCTTATGTTGTCTAATTGCTCTAGCTAGAATTTCAAGTACTTATTGAAAAAATATGGAGAGAGAGTAGAGCCTTGTCTAGTCCCTGATTTTAGTGGGATTGCTTCAAGTTTCTCTCCATTTAGTTTGATCTTGGCTACCGGTTTGCTGTATATTGCTTTAACAATGTTTAGGTATGGGCCTTGAATTCCTATTCTTTACAATACTTTTAGCATGAAAGGATGCTGGATTTTGTGAAATGCTTTTTGTGCATCTAATGAGATGATCATATATTTTTTCTTTGAGTTTGTTTATGTAGTGGATTACATTGATGGATTTACTTATATTGAACCATCCCTGCATCCCAGGGATGAAGCCTACTTGATCATGGTGGATGATCGTTTTGATGTGTTCTTGGATTGGGTTGGCAAGAAGTTTATTAAGTATTTTTGAATCAATATTCATAAGAGAAATTGGCCTGAAGTTCTCTTTCTTTGTTGGATCTTTGTGTGGTTTTGGTATCAGCGCAATTGTGGCTTCATAGAACGAGTTGGGTAGAGTTCCTTCTGTTTCTATTTTGTGGAATAATTTGAAGAGTATTGGTGTTAGGTCTTCTATGAAAGTCTAATAGAACTCTGCACTGAAGCCATCTGGTCCCTGCGTTTTTTGGTTGGGAGACTTTCTATGACCCTTTTTATTTCTTCAGGTGTTATGGGACTGTTTAATTTATCTATTTGATCCTGATTTAGTTTTGGTGTTGGATATCTGTGTAGGAAACTGTCCATTTCCTCCAGATTCTCCAGTTGTGTTGAATATAGGCTTTTTGTAGTAGGATCTAATGATTTTTTTGAATTTCCTCAGTTTCTGTTGTTATATCTCCCTTTTCATTTCTAAGTTTGTTAATTTGGATACTGTCTCTGTGTCCTTTGGTTAGTCTAGCTAAGGGTTTATCTATCTTGTTGATTTTCTCAAAGAATCAGCTCCTGGTTTTGTTGATTCTTTGTATGGTTCTCTTTGTTTCTACTTGATTGATTTCGGCCCTGAGTTTGATGATTTCCTGCCTTCTACTCCTCCTGGGTGAAATAGCTTCTTTTTGTTCCAGGGCTTTCAGGTGTGTCATTAAGCTGTTAGTGTATGCTCTCTCCATTTTCTTTTTGGAGGCACTCAGGGCTATGAGTTTTCCACTAACACTACTTTCATTGTGTCCCATAGATTTGTATATGTTGTGTCTTCATTTTCAATTTGTTCTAAAAAGTCTTTAATTTCTTTCTTTATTTCTTCCTTGACCAAGGTATCATTGAGTAGAATATTGTTTTCAATGGTATCTTCTGCTCCTTAGATTCTCTCATCTATCTCTTATATTCTGTTTGTCTTGCTTGCATCTATGACTTCTGATTTCCTTCTTATGTTTTCTATCTCCAGGGTTGTCTCTCTCTGTGATTTTTTTTATTGTTTCAATTTCCATTTTTAAATCCTTGATGGTTTTGTTCATTTTCTTCACCTGTTTGATTTTGTTTTCTTGTAATTCTTTAAGGGATTTTTGTTTCCTCTTTAAGGGCTTCTGCCTGCTTATCTGGGTTCTATATTTCTTTAAGGGAATTATTTATGTCCTTCATCAGTCCTGTATCATCATCATGAGAATGAATTTTAAATCTGAATCTTGCTTTTCCTGGTGTGTTGGTATAGCCAGGACTTGCTATGGTGGCAGAACTGGTTTCTGATTATACCAAGTAACTTTGGTTTCTGTTGCCTATGTTCTTGGGCTTGCCTCTCATCATCTGTTTATCTCTAGTGCTAACTACTGTCACTGTCTCTAACTGGAGTCTGTCCCTTCTTTTATCTTGTTTGTGTCAGAATTCTTCATAGTCCAGCTGCCGCTGTGTTCCTGTGATCCTGTGATCATCAGTGTAAGAGCTCCTGGGAATCAAGCTGCCTCTGCGAACCTGAAATCCTGGTGTGAAAATGCTCCTGAGATCATGTGATCCTATGATCCAATATCCTGGGAGTATTAGAGCACCTTGGAGTCAAGCTTCCACTGTGGGTTGGGGGACTTGTTGTGGAGCTAGCAGCCAAGTTCTGCTCAAGGTGTTGGCTCAGTGTATAAGGAACCCATGCCACTGTCCTGTGTTCCTGGATCCCTCAGAGTAACAGTAACTCCTGGGGATGGGGCCTCCTCATCTGTGATCACAAGCATTTTAGAGCTCCTGAGAGTCTGGCTTTGTCTGGGTTTTGTAGGACTGGGTGCAGAGCTAGTTCCCAAGATCTGCTCAGGGAACCAGCTCAGACTGGAAAGCCAAGGTCTGCTACTTTAAGGAGGGTTAAGGGGTACATTTATCTGTGTCTACAAAGAAAAATATTTGAATGTAGTCTGGAATTATGCTACTTTAATATATTGGTAGTTCTAAGATATCCTCCATGATTCATGAGTTTACCATCACTGGGAATTAATTGGTGTGGTTCACAGTATAAGATATAATTTTTCTCTTATTAACTGGTTGTTAAAATCCAATTACAGAGCTGTTGATTGCCTCCAATTTATGTGTGCCACTATTGACTCTTGGGGTTATGACATCATGCTGGTCATTGATAGGTTGGATAGATCTAATGTCATGCTGGTCATTGTTGGGTTAGTAGGTGTTATATCTGGATAGGACTATTGGTTACTTCCACCATTTGAAAGCTTGCATTCATAAAAAAAATACCATAAACTAACAAAATAGATATGTAAACAGGACAAAGCATTTTGCTGCATACAGTAAACACACCCCAGGTACAAAGATAGCCACTACTTCAGAGTAAAGGCTGGAAAAACATTTCGAAGCAAATGCTCCCCCCTAAAAACAAGCTGGAACAAGCATTCTAATATCGAATAAAATGAACTTTCAGTCAAAAGTTATCAAAAAAGATAAAGAAGGACAAGCCATACCCATCAAAGGAAAAATCTACCAACATGAACTCTCAATTCTGAACATCAATGCTCCTAATGCAAAGGCACTCACTCATAAAACAAATTTTACTAAAGCACAAAGCACACATTGCACCTCATCCAGTAATAATGGGAAACTTCAAACACCCCACTATGATCAAGGGACAGATCATGAAAACACAAACTAAACAGAGACACAGTGTAACTAGCAGAAGTTATGGACAAAATGGATTTAACAGGTCTCTAGAGAACAGTTCATCCTAAAACAAAAGAATATAACTTCTTCTCAGCACCTTGTAATACCCTCTCCAAAATTGATCATATAATCTGTCACAAAACAGACCTCAACAAAAGTATGAAGATTAAAATAATCTTATATTAGATCACTACAGAGTAAGTCTGGTCTTCAATAGGAACAGAAACAACAGAAAGTCCACATGCACATGAAAGCTCAACAATGTTCTACTAAATGATAACTTGGTCAAGGAAGAAATAAAGAATTTAAAGACTTTTTATAAATTAATCAAACTGAAGGCATATCATATCAAAAACCATAAAACACTATGAAAGCACTGCTAAAAGTAAAACTCATAGCTCTAAGTGGCTACAAAAATAATCTGAAGAGAGCATACACTAGCAACTTGACAGCACATCTGAATGCTCTAGAATAAAAAGAAGCAAATATACTCAAGAGGAATAGACAGCAGTAAATAAATAACCTGAGGGATGAAATTAACCAAGTAGAAACAAAAAGAACTATACAAAGAAACAACCAAACCAGGAGCTGGTTCTTAGAGAAAATCAACAAAATATATAAACCCTTATCCAGACTTAGGAACACCAATGGCTTATGCTCTAAGATCACCAACAAACAAATGGGACCTCTATAAAATTGCAAAGCTTCTATAAGGTAAAGGACTCTGTCAATAGGGTAAAATGGCCACCAACAGTTTGGGAAAAGATCTTTACCAATCCTACATCTGACTAATATTCAATATATACAAATAACTCGAGAAGATAGACTACAGTGAACCAAATAACACTATTGAAAATGGGGTACAGAGCTAATCAAAAAATCCTTTACTGAGGAATGCCAAATGGCTGAGAAGCACCAAAGGAAATGTTCAATATCCTTAATCATCAAGGAAATGCAAATCAAAACAACCCTGAAATTCTACCTCATTCAATCAGAATACCTAAGATCAAAAACTCAGGTGACAGCAGATGCTGTCAAGGATGTGGAGAAAAAAGAACACTCCTTCATTGTTTTGGGGATTGCAAGCTGGTACAAACACTCTGAAAATGAGTCTGGTGATTTCTCAGAAAATTGAAGATAGTATTACCTATACCCAGCTATACCATTCCTAGGCATATATTCAAAAGATTCTTCAACATATAACAAGGACAATTCTCTACTATGTTCATATCAGCTTTATTTATAATAACCAGAAGCTACAAGCAACCCAGATGTCCTTTAATAGATGAATGGGTATAGGAAAGGCGGTACACTTACACAATGGAGCACTATTCAGCTATTAAAAACAATGACTTCATGAAATTATCAGGCAAATGGTTGGAACTAGAAAATATTGTGAGTGAGGAAACCCACTCACAAAACCACAAACATGGTATGCACTCACTGATAAGTGGATATAAGCCCAAAAGTTCAGAATACACAAAATAAAATTCACAAACCAAATGAAGCTCAAGAAGAAAGAAGGAAGACCAAATTGTGGGTCCTTCGGTACTTAGAAGAGGTAACAAAATACTCATGGGAATAAATAAGGAGACAAAATGTGGAGCAGAGTCTAAAGGAAAGGCTATCCAGAGAATGCCCCACCTGGGGACCCATCTCATATACAGTCACCAAACTCAGACACCATTTTAGATTCTCCAAACTGTTTGCTGATTACAGCCTGATTTAGATGTCTCCTGAGAGTCTCTGCCAGAACCTGAGAAATACAGAGGCAGATGCTCACAACCAATCATTGGACTGAGCGCAGGTCCACAATGGAGGAATTAGAGAAAGGATTGAAGGAGCTGAAGGGGTTTGCAACCCTATATGAAGAACACAATATTAATCAACTAGAGCTCCCAAGGTCTAAACGACCAGCCAAGGAGTACCCATGGAGGGACTCAAAGCTTCAGTCATTTATATAGCAGAGGTTGGCCTTATTGGGCATCAGTGGGAGAAGAGGCCCTTGGTCAGGTGAAGACTCGAGGCACCACTGTAGGGGAATTCAAGGATAGGTTGTTGGGAGTAATTCAGGAGGGTACAGGCACACCCTTATAGAAGCAGAAGGAGGGGGATGGGATAGGAGGTTTCTGGAGGTAAATCGTGAAAGGGAATAACATTTGAAATGTAAATAAATAAAATATCCATAAAAAAGAAACAGAACTTCCAACAAACCTTGCTAGATTTACTTTATCTTTCTTTTTTTAATTAAAGTATTTTATTTATTTATATTCCAAATTTTAGCCCCCTTCCTCATACCACTTCACAGAGATCTTCATCTGTGATGCCCTTGATCAATTACCCCTGTTATGGTGCTTTTCCACCTGCCCACCTCCTTACCTACTCACATATCCCCACTTCATCCCTATCCCAGCATCTCCCTACCATAAGGAATCAAGTCTCTACAGGATTAGTCACATCCTCTCCCACTGATGAAAAAGAAGATAGTCCTCTACTAAATATGTACTGGTGGCACGTTGACCAGCCCTTGCATGCCCTGTCATTGGTGGCTTAGTCTCTGGGGGCTCTTAGTCATCTGGGTTAGTTGATACTGTAGTTTTGCCTCTTGGGTTGCTATTCTCTTTAGCTTTTTAAATCCTTCTCCTAGCTCTTCCATAGGAGTCCTAGACCTACGTTTAATAATTGGCTGTATCCATATCCATATCTGTGTCCATATTCATATTTGTATCTGGAACTGTCTCAGTCAGCAGCTGATAGAGCCTCTCAGAGGACAGCCATGCCAGGCTCCTGTCTACAAATACAAAGTGGCATCACTAATAGTGTAAGAGTTTGGTGCCTGTGAATGGAATGGATCCCAAGTTGGTCTAGTAAATGAATGGTCTTTCCTTCAGTCTCTGTTCCATTTTTGGTCTCTACATTTCTCTTAGAAATTAAAACTTCTGGATCAAAAATTTGAAGGTTGCCGGGGCAGTGGTGGCACACACCTTTTGATCCCAGAACTTGGAAGGCAGAGGCAGGAAGATTTCTGAGTTCAAGGCCCGCTTGGTCTATAGAATGAGTTCAAGGACAACCAGAGCTACACAGAGAAACTCTGTGTCAAAAAAAAAAAAAAATTATAGGTAGGTAGGTAGTCTAACTACACCAATAAGGGCCCTGACTATAAAGAGGAGGTGACTTCTTCAGATTCTGTCTCATTACTGTTGTGTTTTTCTGCTAAGGTCATCCCAACTGAGTCCTGGGAATTCCAGATCTCTGGATATAACATTTGAAATTGATTTATATTCCAGATCTCTGGATCTCTCTAGAGGTTGCCCTGCTGCACCCCAGACAACTATGTATTACCATTAATTCTCCTGGCCCTTTGAACCTGATCCTGCTACCTTTTCCCTCCTGCTCACCTCTTGCATTCAGGTCCCTCTCTACCTCCCTTACTCCCTCCCTCCTTACCTCCCTCCCTCCCTTCTTCTACTTCTCTGCCACCTGTGATTATTTTGTTCTAAGTATGATGGAAGTACCCTATCTTGGGCTTCCTCTTGTTAAAATTCATACAGTCTATGATATATACCATGAGTGTTCTGTATTTTGGGCTCATTTCCATCAGTGTGTATACAACATGCATATTCTTTTGACTGCACATTACTACAGGCAGTTCGATATCCTCTAGTTCCCTCCATTTGCCTGAAAAATTAATGATGCCCTAATTTTTAATAGCAGAACAATATTCCATTGTGTAAATGAACCAACTTTTACAAATCCATAATTCAGGTGAGGAACATTAGGGTTGTTTCTAGCTTCTTATTCTAGCTACTACGAATAAGACTCCTATCAACAAAGTGGAGCATGTGTCCTTATGCTATGGTGAAACACTTTTTAGATACATGCCCAAAAGTAGTATAGGTGGTACTTCAGGTAGAACTAGTCCCAATTTTCTGTGGATCCACCAGATTTATTTACAGAATGGTTGTACCAGTTTTTAATCCACCAAATATGGTGGAGTGTTTCTTTTTCTCCACATTCTCTACATCACCTGCTATTACTTGAGGGTAATTTTTTTAAACTTATTTTCTTTTATTCGATATATTTTTTATTTACATTTCAAATGATTTCCCCTTTCCTAGCCCCCCCCCACTCCCTGAAAGTCCCGTAAGCCCCCTTCTCTTCCCTTGTCCTCCCACCCACCCCTTCCCACTTCCCCGTTCTGGTTTTGCTGAATACTGCTTCACTGAGTCTTTCCAGAACCAGGGACCACTCCTGCTTTCTTCTTGTACCATTTGATGTGTGGATTATGTTTTGGGTATTCCAGTTTTCTAGGATAATAACCACTTATTAGTGAGTGCATACCAAGATTCACCTTTTGAGTCTGGGTTACCTCAATTAGTATGATGTTCTCTAGCTCCATCCATTTGCCTAAGAATTTCATGAATTCATTGTTTCTAATGGCTGAATAGTACTCCATTGTGTAGATATACCACATTTTTTGCATCCACTCTTCTGTTGAAGGATACCTGGGTTCTTTCCAGCATCTGGCAATTATAAATAGGGCTGCTATGAACATAGTAGAGCATGTATCCTTATTACATGGTGGGGAATCCTCTGGGTATATGCCCAGGAGTGGTATAGCAGGATTTTCTGGAAGTGAGGTGCCCAGTTTTCGGAGGAACTGCCAGACTGATTTCCAGAGTGGTTGTACCAATTTGCAGCCCCACCAGCAGTGGAGGAGTGTTCCTCTTTCTCCACACCCTCTCCAACACCTGCTATCTCCTGAATTTTTAATCTTAGCCATTCTGACTGGTGTAAGGTGAAATCTCAGGGTTGTTTTGATTTGCATTTCCCTAATGACTAATGAAGTTGAGCATTTTTTAAGATGCTTCTCTGCCATCTGAAGTTCTTCAGGTGAGAATTCTTTGTTTAACTCTGTACCCCATTTTTTAATAGGGTTGTTTGGTTTTCTGGAGTCTAACTTCTTGAGTTCTTTATATATATTGGATATTAGCCCTCTATCTGATGTATGATTGGTGAAGATCTTTTACCAATTTGTTGGTTGCCGCTTTGTCCTCTTGATGGTGTCCTTTGCCTTACAGAAACTTTGTAATTTTATGAGGTCCCATTTGTCAATTCTTGCTCTTAGAGCATACGCTATTTGTGTTCTGTTCAGAAACTTTCTCCCTGTACCGATGTCCTCAAGGGTCTTCCCCAGTTTCTTTTCTATTAACTTCAGAGTGTCTGGCTTTATGTGGAGGTCCTTGATCCATTTGGATTTGAGCTTAGTACAAGGAGACAAGGATGGATCAATTCGCATTCTTCTGCATGCTGACCTCCAGTTGAACCAGCACTATTTGTTGAAAAGGCTATCTTTTTTCCATTGGATGTTTTCAGCCCCTTTGTTGAGGATCAAGTGGCCATAGGTGTGTGGGTTCATTTCTGGATCTTCAATCCTGTTCCATTGATCCTCCTGCCTGTCACTGTACCAATACCCTGCAGTTTTTAACACTATTGCTCTGTAGTATTGCTTGAGGTCAGGGATACTGATTCCCCCAGACTTTCTTTTGTTGCTGAGAATAGTTTTAGTTATCCTGGGTTTTTTGTTGTTCCAGATGAATTTGATAATTGCTCTTTCTAACTCTGTGAAGAATTGAGTTGGGATTTTGATGAGTATTGCATTGAATCTGTATATTACTTTTGGCAAAATGGCCATTTTAACTATATTGATTCTAACGATTCCATGAGCATGGGAGGTTTTCCCATTTTTTGAGGTCTTCTTCCATTTCCTTCTTCAGAGTCTTGAAGTTCTTGTCATACAGATCTTTCATATGTTTGGTAAGAGTCACCCCAAATACTTTACACTGTTTGTGGCTATTGTGAAGGGGGTCATTTCCCTAATTTCTTTCTCGGCCTGCTTATCCTTTGAGTATAGGAAGGCCACTGATTTGCTGGAGTTGATTTTATAACCTGCCACTTTGCTGAAGTTGTTTATCAGCTGTAGGAGTTCTCTAGTGGAGTTTTTTGGGTCACTTAAGTAGACTATCATGTCATCTGAAAATAATGATAGTTTGACTTCTTCCTTTCCAATTTGTATCCCTTTGATTTCCTTATGTTGTCAAATTGCCTGAGCTAGTACCTCAAGTACAATATTGAAAAGATAAGGAGAAAGGGGGCAGCCCTGTCTAGTCCCTGATTTTAGTGGGATTGTTTCAAGTTTCTCTCCATTTAGTTTGATGCTGGCTACCGGTTTGCTGTATATTGCTTTTACAATGTTTAGGTATGGGCCTTGAATTCCTGTTCTTTCCAAGACTTTAAGCATGAAAGGATGCTGAATTTTGTCAAATGCTTTTTCAGCATCCAATGAAATGACCATGTGCTTTTTTTTCTTTGAGTTTGTTTATGTAGTGGATTGCATTGATGGATTTCTGTATATTGAACCAACCCTGCATTCCCGGGATAAAGCCTACTTGATCATGGTGGATGATCTTTTTGATGTGTTCTTGGATTCGGTTGGCAAGAATTTTATTGAGTATTTTTGCATCGATGTCCATAAGGGAAATTGGTCTGAAGTTCTCTTTTTTGTTGGATCTTTGTGTGGTTTTGGTATCAGCGTAATTGTCACTTTATAGAAGTAATTTGGTAGTGTTCCTTCTGTTTCTATTTTGTGGAATAATTTGAAGAGTATTGGTGTTAACTCTTCTTTGAAGGTCTGATAGAATTCTGCACTGAAACCATCTGGTCCTGTGCTTTTTTTGGTTGGAAGACTTTCTATGACTCCTTCTATTTCTTTAGGCATTATCGGACTGTTTAGATGATCTATTTGGTCCTGATTTAATTTTGATATTTGGTATCTGTCAAGGAAATTGTCCATTTCCTCCAGATTCTCCAGTTGTGTTGAGTACAGGCTCTTGTAGTGGGATCTGATGATTTTTTGGATTTCCTCAGTTTCCGTTGTTATATCTCCCTTTTCATTTCTAAGTTTGTTAATTTGGATACTTTCTCTGTGCCCTTTGGTCAGTCTGGCTAAGGGTTTATCTATCTTGTTGATTTTCTCAAAGAACCAGCTCCTGATTTTGTTGATTCTTTGTATGGTTCTCTTTGTTTCTACTTGATTGATTTCGGCCCTGAGTTTGATGATTTCCTGCCTTCTACTCCTTCTGGGTGAAATTGCTTCTTTTTGTTCCAGGGCTTTCAGGTGTGTCATTAAGCTGGTAATGTGTGCTCTCTCCATTTTCTTTTTGGAGGAACTCGGGGCTATGAGTTTTCCTCTTAGCACTGCTTTCATTGTGTCCCATAGATTTGGATATGTTGCGTCTTCATTTTCATTGTGTTCTAAAAATTCTTTAATTTCTTTCTTTATTTCTTCCTTGACCAAGGTATCATTAAGTAGAATATTGTTCAATTTCCACGTGTATGTGGGTTTTCTGTTGTTTTTGTTGCTATTGAAGTCCACTTTTACTCCATAGTGATCTCATAGGAGGCATGGGATTAGTTCGATCTTCTTATATTTGTTGAGGTCTATCTTGTGACCAATTATATGGTCAATTTTGGAGAAGGTAACATGAGGTGCTGAGAAAAAGGTATATTCTTTTGCTTTAGGATAGAATGTTCTATATATATATATATATCTGTTAAATCTAATTGGTCCAAAACTTCAATTTGTTTCATTATGTCCCTGTTTAGTTTCTGTTTTCCTGATCGGTCCATTGAGGAAAGTGCAGTGTTGAAGTCACCCACAATTATTGTGTTAGGTGCAATGTGTGCTTTGAACTTTAATAAAGTTTCTTTTACGAAAGAGGGTGCCCTTGCCTTTGGAGCATATATGTTCAGGATTGAGAGTTCTTCTTGTTGTATTTTTTCTTTGACCAGCAAGAAGTGTCCCTCAGAGTCTCTTTTGATGACTTTGGGTTGAAAGTCAATTTTATCTGATATTAAAATGGCTACTCCAGCTTGTTTCCTGAGACCATTTGCTTGTAAAATTGTCTTCCAGCCTTTTACTCTAAGGTAGTGTTTGTCTTTGACCCTGAGGTGTGTTTCCTGTAAGCAGCAAAATGTAGGGTCATGTTTACGTATCCAGTCTGTTAGGCTATGTCTTTTTATTGGGGCACTGAGTCCATTGATGCTAAGAGATATTAAGGAATAGTGATTGTTACTTCCTGTCATTTTTGACGTTATTTTTTAAATTTGATTGGTTAACTTCTTTTGGGTTTGATGAAAGGTTACTATCTTGATTTTTCCAGGGTGAAATTTCCCTCCTTGTATTGGTGTTTTCCTCCTATTATCCTTTGTAGGGCTGGGTTTGTGGATAGCTATTGGGTAAACTTGGTTTTGTCATGGAATATCTTAGTTTCTCCATCTACGGTGATTGAGAGTTTTGCTGGATATAGTAGTTTTGGCTGGCATTTGTGTTCTTTTAGAGTCTGCATGAGATCAGTCCAGGATCTTCTAGCCTTCATAGTCTCAGGTGAAAAGTCTGCTGTGATTCTGATAGGTCTTCCTTTATATGTTACTTGGCCTTTTTCTCTTACTGCCTTTAATATTCTTTCTTTGTTTAGTACATTTGGTGTTTTGATTATTATGTGACGGGAAGTATTTCTGTTCTGGTCCAGTCTGTTTGGAGTTCTGTAGGCTTCTTGTATATTAATGGGCATCTCTCTCTTTAGGTTAGGTATGTTTTCTTCCATAATTTTATTGAAGATATTTGCTGGCCCTTTAAGTTGTAAATCTTCACTCTCATCTATGCCTATAATCCTTAGGTTTGGTCTTCTCATTGTGTCCTGGATTTCCTGGATATTTTTGGTTACAAGCTTTTTGCTTTTTGCATTTTCTTTAACTGTTGAGTCCATGGTTTCTATGGTATCTTCAGCGTCTGAGATTCTTTCTTCTATCTCTTGTATTCTGTTGTTGATATTTGCACCTATGTACCCTGATTTCTTCCCAAGGCTTTCTATCTCCAAAGTTGTCTCCCTTTGAGGTTTCTTAGTTGTTTCTACTTCTGATTTTAGATCCTGGATTGTTTTGCTTAGCTCCTTCACTTGCTTGTTTGTGCTTTCCTGTAATTCTTTAAGAGATTTTTGTGTTTCCTCTTTCATGACCTCAGCCTGTTGACCAAAGTTCTCCTGTATTATTTAAGTGTTTTTTGTGTTTCCTCATTATTGGCTTTTGTATTCTCCTGGATTTCTTTCAATGATTTTTGTGTTTCCCTTGCATGGGCTTCTAACTTTTGATCCATTTTCTCCTGAATTTCTTTAAGTATGTCCTTCATGTGTTCCTGTACCAGCATCATGACCAGTGATTTTAAATCCAAATCTTGTTTTACTGGTGTGATGGGGTATCCAGGACATGCTGGTAAAGGAGAATTGGGTTCAGATGTTGCCATATTGCCTTGATTTCTGTTAGTGACGTTCCTGAGTCTGCCTTTTGCCATCTAGTTCTCACTGGTGTTAGTTGGTGTTGTCAATGCTGGACTCACCAGTGCAAGCTGCCCCTTCCCAGGTGGCCTCTTGTGCACAGCTTACCTCCTGCACTGCCTGGAGACAGGGTGTTGTTATCCAGGCTGTTCAGACCCCGAAGCAGACACCTGAAGGCTCCTGCTGGGGCCCGCTGGATTCACCGGAGCACACTGACTTCTCCCTGCTGGCCGCCCGGAAGCCTCACTTGCCTCTTTCAGGACCTGGAGATCATTTTTTTGTTTGTTTGTTTGTTTTTGTTTTGTTTTGTTTTGTTTTGTTTTATCTTAGCCATTCTGATTGGAATCTCAGGTCATTTTGATTTGCAGGTACCTTCTCAACCATTCAAATTTCCTCTGCTGAAAATTCTCTATTTAGCTCTGTACACCATTTTTATTTCATGTATCTATTTATTTGTTATTTATTTATTTATTTATTTATTTTAGTGTTTAGATTCTAACTTCTTGATTCCTTTGTATATTTAAGATTTTAGAGCCCTATCAGATGTAGGGTTATTGAAGATCTTTTCCCAAAGTGTCTTTGTTACTGAGGTGAGTTTCTTATATGTATCAAAATGAGGAATCCTGTTTGTGTATCCAGTCGCTTAGCCTGTGTGATCTTTATTGGAGAATTAAGTCCATTGACATTGAGAGATATTAAAGACCGATGATTGCTAATTCCTTTTTTTTTGGGGGGGAGAGGGAGAGTGGTGGTGGTATTAGTGTGTTAGATTCTCTTCTTTTGTATTTGTTTTGAGATGATTGACTTCTTGTGTTTTCTTGGGTGTACTTACACTCTCTGTATTGCAGTTTTGCTTTTAGTATCCTCTATAGGACTGGATTAGTAGAAAGATACTATATAAATTTGGTATTATCATGGAGTATCTTGATTTCTTCATCTATGGTTATTGAGAGTTATATCAGTTTGTGTTGTTATCTGTGCTCTTTAAGGGTCTGTATCACATATATCCAAATCTTCTGGCTTTTACTGTCTCTCTTAAGTCTGGTGTATCTCTGATAGGTCTGTTGTTTTAGGTTACTTAACCTTCTCCCATTACAACTTTCAATATTCTTCTTTTATTTGTACATGTAATACAAAGGGCAAGTGTTTTTATGATATGGCAAGAATATTTTCTTGTCAAATCTCTTTGGTATTCTGTAGGCTTCTTGTGCATTTATAATCATCTCTTTCTTTAGATTAGGGAAGTTTTCTATGATTTTGTTGAAGATGTTTCCTTGCCCTTTAAACTGGAAATATTCATACTCTTCTGTTCCTATTATTCTTAAGTTTGGTCTTTTCATTTGGTCCCAAATTTCCCGGATGTTTTGGATTAGGAGATTTTTAACTCTGTGTATTATCTATGACTGATATGTCAATATCTTGTGTGGTATCTTCTATGCCTGAGATTCTCTCTTCCATATATTCTATTACATTGGTGATGTTAGTGTCTGTAGTTCCTGATCTCTTTTCTAGGTTTTTCCATCTCTGTTGTTGCCTGCATTTGTGATTTTTTTCTATTTCCATTTTTATGTCTTAGTCCATTTTGTTCAATTACTTCACCTGTTTCATGTATTTTCCTGTATTTCTTTGAAGTATTTACTCATTTCCTCTTTAAGGACATTTACTTGTTTCCCTGTGTTTGCCTGTATTGCTTTATGTGAGTTATGTATGTCCTCTTTAAAGCCTGTATCATCTTCATAGGATGGTATTTTATGTCAAAATCTTTCTTTTTGGACATGTTAGGGCATTCAAGTCTTCTTCTGGTAGGATAACTGGGTTCTAATGGTTCCAAATTATACTGGATTCTATTTTTATGTTCTTTTCCTTGCCTCTTGCCATCTGGTTATTGCCGGTGTCAACTTGCCTGGGTGTCTCAGACTGGAACTGGCCTCCTTCGATGCAGGTAGATCTCTGTGACTTGGATTAGAGCCTGCCTCTTGAGAGGCTGGCAGTGCTGTCTGGTGAGGACCTGCCTCCTATGTCTCTAGTTAGAGCATCCTACTTGTTTTCCAGTGTCCTTTTGCTCTTGGCTAAGGCAGACTTCCTGGGAGAGTGGTAGGCTGTTGGGGTCTTGGTGACATGGGTAGGCTTGCTGATCTACCGTGGGCTAAAGTGGAAGTGGGATGATTCTCAGGCAGATAGGTAGATCTAACTTCTGCTGGGCTATTTGGGGTACTCATAAGGTGTGGGATTTGGAGCATGTATCTCATTTGTGTTCCTGGTTATAGCAGACCTCCTGGGAAACAGAAAGGTAATGTAATCAAGGGTGGGGAAACCAGTCTAGTTTTACTCTGTGGCACCTTTTATGTTCCAGTTATCATCCTCTTTGCAATGAAGGTTTTCCTTATGTTTTATACAATATTGTACTATGTCTAGCTTTTCTTATTACTTACAGTGGCAAGTATGTGAAATCATGGTATTATGCCATCAATATTGAATTTTAGACACTGTGGTACTTTGACATTTGTTATTATAAGGAAAAACAGTTCATGGAGATTGACACATGTAGTTTGTATAGAACACTACAACTTGCTACCCTTACTCATCACACTTAAGCTTTTGTTTAAGCTCTGCAAGAGGAGATTGATTTACTTCCTGGTTAAATTTTGGAATCTCTTCCAGCAATTTCAATACTTTTTATGATTTGATAAGAAAAAAATTTAGAAACCTCTAGAACAATATGCCACTTGAAATTTGATGACTAGTTTATGGCTACACTGTATAATACTTTTGTTTTCCAGAGATTGTCCTAAAATTAAATATGTAAGATGTTCCTAAAAAATATCACATTACTTTGAATCCTTTGAATCCTTTGCATACCAGCATTTTTACCCAGATATCAGACTGCCAGCATGGTAAATCAACTAGCTATTCTTTATATCAGACAGTAATATCAGAGACAAGCATATTGTTCTGTTAATATAGTTTTTGTTCAAAAACATGCTATTGTATCTTTCATCATAACAATTATACTTTCCAAATGAATTTATACAAATTTTATGAATAATAATTCAAAAGGTATGTGTAAATCCTTCATGATCTAAAATACAACACACTAAAATCATTATGATAAAACTAGATTGAGACTAGTTAAGAAAGAAACCATTATTTTGTCATTTCTACATATGACATTCTAAAACATAAAAAGCCTTGATTATGATACAATTTTATACTGTGTTCTCCCACTTCCTTCTAAAGCTATCCATCAATCAATAAGCTGTGAACACGTTTCTCAAGACGATGATAAATGGTTCATAATTGCTAAAGTTCAAGCTCAAACATACATCATGAACTTCCTTAAAGGTGGACATACTGTTTTTACTTTTGGTGGTGATTGAGCAGTTTTATTTAACTATCATCCCTGTCATCTACACTTACAGAATCTGAAAAAATATATCAAAATCAACTGTTGTGATATGCCAGAAAGAATGCAAGAACAGAGAGTTACTGAGGGTTACAATATACAGTTCTTAATAATGGACTGAATTTTAAATATTTTTTTCTAAGAGAAGGGCACTGACTTACTTGGAATTCTCACATGGAAAGAATAGATTATAGTTAGGAATAAAACAAAGGGTAAAGGTCAGCCAGACTAGATGCAAATTACAGCAACAATTTTGTTTTTTGTTTTTGTTTTTTTTTTAAAGCAAGATAGAAAGCTCTACAGAAGGGAAGCCTGAGGTTAGTACCTTTTTCACAGAAGTACCAAATTTACTGGATGTTTAACTACCTCCTTTACTGCACCATGAAGAATAGCACAGTGGAATTCTAGATCAAATATCTATAAATTCTAAGATGAGTAAACAAACATTTCACTAGCTTTTACTAAGAAAAAATTATTAAAAAACAGTTTTAAACTCCCTAGTGTGTGTGTGTGTGTGTGTGTGTGTGTGTGTGTGTGTGTGTAAGGGCCATGATATGTGAGGGATGGTCAGAGGAAATTTACAGAAGTCAGGATTTCCCTTTACTACATAGGTCTTGAAGATTGAACTCAAGTTAGGCTTAAAAACAAGGGCCTTTGCCTGCTGGATCATTTGAGCAGCCTTTGGAAAAAAGTACATTTTTAAAATTAGATATTTTCTTTATTTACATTTCAAATGTTATTCCTTTTTCCAGTTTCCCCCTTTCCAGGGAAACCCTCTATCCCATCTCCCCTTCCCCTATAGGTGTTCCTCCACCAACCACACACACCTGATTCCCTGTCCTGGCATTCCCCTACACTGGGGAATTGAGCCTTCACAGGACCAAGGGCCTCTCCTCCCAATGATGCTAGAAAATGCCTTCCTCACTTAGTGGTGATGTACAGAAAGAAAGATTTTAACTAGTGTCTTCTAATTGCTTGGCAACTTGAGTATTAATGTCCTCTTCTGTTGATCTCACCAATGGTTAATTTTAACAAAAGACACAGAAGTGCTACTTTCTTTGTGTGTTTATGAAGATACCACATTATTTGTTTTGCCCCAGGTTTTCATAACTAATTTTTTATTCAGATTTCTTTACAGTTCCTTAATGTGAACAAAGTGCATTTAAAGTTATAAGATCATTTGAGTGGGTATTTCTCTTTCCAACAAAGGGAACTGACTGTATGTAGATTAAAGTCATGATGCTTAGAAGAGTTTTTCATGAGCAGGGTAATTTAGGTTCAGAAAGTAAGCTATATAATAACCACTGCCCAATTTCATATGGCATCTACATTCTGTGCACATTCATATGTAAATTATATCAGGATCTTCTCTGCTTCTTTTATATGAATACAGCGTTCTCAGATATAGCCATAGCTGAAAGATAAATTTTAGCAAGTAGAGTGAATGGGGAATTTAAGCAGCTGGGTGATTCATTGAATATAACTTAGTTTTGCTTAAAGGGTCAGTACAAGCCCTGTCATCCATTTAAAACCTATAGTCTGCTTTTAAATAAACATTGCTGTGCTATGTGAAAAGAATTTACCTTTCCTTTCAAGGTTCATTCTCTTAGACCAAAATGGAATGTCTCTTTCATAACAACAAGAAACCGCCATGAGAATGAATATCATAGAGTCCATATGTGCTAATAAATCTTCAGTGTTTCTAGTATATATCTGGAATGCAGCATGATTTATTATATCAAATCATTGAAATTCAAGATCTATTGCAGTTATCAGGTAGACTAATTTACAAATAAATAAAAAAGATTTTTTCAGTTTCAAAATGTAATGTGCATTTTAAAATGATTAATTCAAAAGTTATTAATAAACTTACTCTTATTTTAGAGAAAAATCTCACACATTTAGAGAAACTATCATGCACTCCCTTCTCTCAGCTACTTATCTTGTCTTGGCCCACAACTTCAGCTGAAGACCCTCTTCAACCAGGGTCCACATCAAGACTAGAAGCAAGATATAAAACACTGTCCTCATCAACTCTGCTAACACTGCTTAGAGCTTGTCCAGCTGCCCCAACAGGACCCACTCACATTAGCTAAATATCCCAACCCAAAAATCTGGCAGAAAACCCCCTACTCTACCAGAGGCCACCCCCATACTAACAACTTCAGATGACATCACAAGAGCCCAGCAATCCTACTACAGCAAGATCTGGATACTCAAACACACATGAAGCACAAGAATATGACTATAAGAACAATTTTATGAAGCTGATAGAGGGCCTTAAAGAGAAAAGGAATGAATCATTAAAAAGAAATCCAGAAAAACAAAGGGAAACAATGGAGGAAATGAACAAATCTCTATAAATCAATCAATCAATCAATAAATAAATAAATAAATAAATAAATAAATAAATAAATACAAAAAAGAACAATCTGATGAAGAAGATGAATTACACAGAAGCAATAAAGTATGCTTTATTTAGAGAGCATGAGGGAGGGAATGAGGAAGGTAATCCTGGAGATGGAAAACCTAGGTAAATGACAAGGAACTACCTATAATATCACCAACAAAATAGAAGGGATGAAAACAGAGAATTTCAGACATTGAAGACATAATAGATGAAATGAATCATGAAAACACTAAATCTAAAAAAATTCCTGACACAAAGCATCTAAGAAATCTGGTGTACTATGAAAATACCAAGCCTAAGGTCAATAGGACAAGAAGAAAAAAGAAGATTCCAACCTGAAAGCTCAAAATATATTTTTAACAAAATCATAAAAAAAAAATTCCTAAGATAAAGGAGGTGACTACAAAATTCCAAGAAGCTTAAAGGACATCAAGAAGATTGGATCAGAAAACCATATCCCTTTGTGAAATAATAATCAAAACTCTGTATGTACAGAATAAAGAAAGATATTAAAAGCAGTAAGGGGAAAAAAAACAAGTAACATGTATGCCAGAGTTATTAGAAAAAAACCTTCCTGCCCAGAACCTTCCTAAATGCCAGAAGGTTCTAGGCAGATATCTTGCAGATTCTAAATGACCACAGATGCCAGCCTGGGCTAATATAGCAAGCAAACTTTCAATTACAATAGATGGGGGAAAAACAAAACATTCCACTAAAAACCCAAATTTATTCAGTATGTACCTACAAATTCAGGCCTGTAGAAGATACTAGATGGAAAACTCCAACCTAAGAAAGCTAACAATACCCCAAGCTTGTAAACACACACACACACACACACACACACACACACACACACACACACCCTAACATTGAAATATAAGAAGTTAACAATCACCAGTAACTACTTTCTCTAAATATCAATGGACTCAGTTCCCAAATTAAAAAAAGGAAAAAAGAAAAGAAAAGAAAAGAAAACTGACTAACAGAATGACAGAATGGATGCAAAAACAAGAAAAATCATTCTCTTGCATACAAAAAACATACCTTAACATAAAAGATATATATTCCCTATGAATAAAGTTCTGGAAAAAGATTTTCAAAACAAATTGATATCAGGAACAAGTTGGTGTAGCCATTGTATTATCTAAAACAAGCAATCTATTTTCAATAAAATTAATCTAAAGATATTTAGAAGGGGACTTCAAACACATCAAAAGAAAAATTCACCAAGATGACATCTCAATTCTGAAGATCTATCTGCCAAATTCAAGGGTACCCACAATTGTAAAAGAATCATTATTAAAGCTTAAATCACACATTAACCCCTAACACATTAATAAGAGGAGAATGTGACAGCACACTCACATCAACTGCCAGGTAATAAAGACAGAATCTAAACAGAGAAATAACAAATCTAGCAGAGGTTATGAATCAAATATACCCATCAGATATCTACAAAACATATCACCTAAGCACAAAAGAATATACCTTCTTCTCAGCAACTCACTGAACTATTCCACACATTGAACATATTTTAGGTCACAAAGCAAATCTCAACAAATACAAGAAAATTAAAATAAACCCCTGTATTCTTTCAAAAACCGCAAAATATAGCTGCAATTCAGAAATAGCAGAGAGTCAGAAAATGATGAAAACTAAATAGTTCTCTTGAATACCTGGTGAAGGCAGAAATAAACAAATTTAAAAATTCCTAGAATCCAGTGAAAAGGAATGAACAGTATACAGAAACTTTTGGGATATAATGGAAATATTCTCTAAGAGGATATTTAAAGCACTAAGTGCCCTTATAAAGAAAAAAGGAAGCCTTACAGGCTTACAGGAGGTTAAAGCACCAGACAGTGACAACAGGACCAACTAATTCCAAAAATAAGCAGATGGCAAAAGTCAAATGTAGGGAATTTACTAACAGAAATCAAGGCAATATGGCAGCATCAAAACCAGTTCTCTGACAACAGCAAGTTGTGGGAACCCCCAACACACCAGAAAAACAAGATTTGGATTTAAAGTCACTGGTCAAAAAGCCTTTACAGGAACACAAGAAGGACATAAATAAATCTCTTAAAAAATACAAGAGACTTCATAAAAAGAGTTGGGTAGAGTTCCTTCTGTTTCTATTTTGTGGAACAGTTTGAAGAGTATTGATGTTAGGTCTTCTATGAAGGATTCAAAACCACACAAAGATCCAACAAAGAAAGAGAACTTCAGGCCAATTTCTCTTATGAATATTGATGCAAAAATACTTAATAAAATTCTTGCCAACCGAATCCAAGAACACATCAAAACACTCATCTACCATGATCAAGTAGGCTTCATCCCAGGGATGCAGGGATGGTTCAATATAAGGAAATTCATCCATGCTATCCACTACATAAAAAACTCAAAGAAAAAACCATATGATCATCTCAATAGATGTAGAAAAAGCATTTGACAAAATTCAGCATCCATTCATGTTAAAAGTCTTGGAAAGAACAGGAATTCAAGGCCCATACCTAAACATCATTAAAGCAATATACAGCAAACTGGTAGCCAACATCAAACTAAATGGAGAGAAATTTGAAACATTCCCACTAAAATTAGGGACTAGACACAACTGCCCCCTCTCTCCTTGTCTTTTCAATATAGTTCTTGAAATCCTAGCTAAGAGCAATTAGACAACATAAGGAGCTCAAGGGGATACAAATTGGAAAGGAAGAAGTCAAATTATCACTATTTGCAGATGACTTGATAGTTTACTTAAGTGACCCTAAAACCTCCACCAGAGAACTCCTATAGCTGATAAACAACTTCAGCAAAGTGGCTGGTTATAAAATCAACTCAAGCAAATCAGTTGTCTTCCTATACTCAAAGGATAAGCAGGCTGAGAAAGAAGTTAGGGAAATGACACCCTTCACAATAGCCACAAACAATATAAAGTACATTGGTGTGACTCTAACCAAACAAGTGAAAGATCTATATGACAAGAACTTCAGGTCTCTGAAGAAGGAAATCGAGGAAGACCTCAGAAAATGGAAAAATCTGCCATGCTCGTGGATTGGCAGGATTAATATAGTTAAAATGGCCATCTTGCCAAAAGCAATCTACAGATTCAACTTGATCGCCATCAAAATCCCAACTTAACTCTTCACAGAGTTAGCAAAAGCAATTCTTAAATTCATCTGGAATAACAAAAAAAACTCAGGATAGCTAAAACTATTCTCAACAACAAAATAAATTCTGGGGAAATCAGTATCCCTGACTTCAAGCAATACTACAGAGCAATAGTGTTAAAAACTGCATGGTATTGGCACAGAGACAGACAAGTGGACCAATGGAATAGAATTGAAGATCCAGAAATGAATCCACACACCTATGGTCGCTTGATCTTCGACAAAGGAGCCAAAAACATCCAGTGGAAAAAAGATAGCCTTTTCAACAAATGGTGCTGGTTCAATTGGAGGTCAACATGCAGAAGAATGTGAATTGATCCATTCTTATCTTTATGTACTAAACTCCACTCCAAGTGGATCAAGGACCTCCATGTAAAACCAGACACACTGAAACTACTAGAAAAGAAACTGGGGAAAACCCTTGAGGACATGGGCACAGGGGAAAAGTTCCTGAACAGAATACCAATAGCTTATGCTCTAAGATCAAGAATTGACAAATGGGACCTCATAAAATTACAAAGTTTCTGTAAGGCAAAGGACACTGTTAAAAGGACAAAACAGCAACCAACAAATTGGGAAAGGATATTCATCAACCCTACATCTGATAGAGGACTAATATCCAATATATACAAAGAACTTAAGAAGTTAGACCCCAGGGAACCAAATAACCCTATTAAAAAATGGGATACAGACCTAAACAAAGAATTTTCACCTGAAGAAATTCAGATGGTCGAGAGGCACCTTAAGAAGTGCTCAACATCATTAGTCATTAGGGAAATGCAAATCAAAACAACCCTGAGATTTCACCTTACACCAGTCAGAATGGCTAAGGTCAAAAACTCAGGAGACAGCAGGTGTTGGCGAGCATGTGGAGAAAGATGAACACTCCTCCACTGCTGGTGGGGCTGTAAGATGGTACAACAACTTTGGAAATCAGTCTGACGGTTCCTCAGAAAACTGGAAATGACCCTTCCTGAGGACCCTGCTATACCTCTCCTGGGCATATACCTAAAGGATTCTCCAGCATGCAATAAAGACACATGCTCCCATCATAGCAGCCTTATTTATAATAGCCAGAAGCTGGAAAGAACCCAGATGTGCCTCAAAGGAGGAATAGATACAGAAAATGTGGTATATTTACACAATGGAATACTACTCAGCAATTAGAAACAATGAATTCACAAAATTTTTAGGCAAATGGTTTGATCTGGAAAATATCATCCTAAGTGAGGTAATCCAATCACAAAAGAAATGCAATCTCTAATAAGTGGATATTAATTAGCCTAGAAGCTCTGAATTCCTAAGGCACAAATCGCATAACAAATGACTCCCATGAAGAAGTATGGAGAGGGTCCTGATCCTGGAAAGGATTGCTCTAGCTTTGGAGAGGAATATAAGGACAGAGAAAAAGGAGGGAGGTGATTGGAGAATGGGTGGAGAGAAGAAGGTTTATGGGACATATGGGGAGGGGGGATCCGCTAAAGGGGAAATCATTTAGAATGTAAACAAAGAATATAGAAAATAAAATTATTAAAATGAAAAAACAATACAAGACAACATGAATCAAAAAGTAGAAGCCCTTACGAGGGAAACACAAAAATCATTTAAAGAAATTCAGGAGAATATGTTTCAACAGATAGAAGCCAATACAGAGGAAATACAAAAGTCACTTAAAGAAATACAGAAGAACTTGGGTCAACAGGAAGAAGTCATGAAAGAGTAAACACAAAAATCTCTTAAAGAATTACAGGAAAACACAAACAAACAAGTGAAGGAAATAAGAAAAGCCATCCATGATCTAAAAGCAAAAGTAGAAACAACCAAGAAATCACAAAGGGAGACAACTTTGTAGATAGAAACAATTGGGAAGAAATCAGGGGCCATAGATGCAAATATCAACAACAGAATTACAAGAGATAGAAGAATCTCAGATGCTGAAGATACCCTAGAAACCATTGACTCAACAGACAAAGACAATGCAAAATACAAAAAGCTTGTAACCCCAAAAATCCAGGAAATCCAGGACAAAATGAGAAACCAAACCTAAGAATTATTGGTATTGATTAGAGTGAAGATTTACACGTTAAATGGCTAGCAAATATTTTCAACAAATTTATGGAAGAAAGCTTCCCTAACCTAATGAGAGAGATGTCCAAGAACATATAAGAAGCCTACAGAACTCCAAACAGACTGGACCAAAACAGAAATACCTCCCATCACATAATAATCAAAACCCAAATATACTAAAAAAAAAAAAAAAAAAAAAAGAAGAATATTAAAGGCAGTAAGAGAAAGGGGCCAATTAACATAAAAAGGAAGACCTATGAGAATTACACCAGACTTCTCACCAGAGACCATGAAAGCTAGAAAACCCTGGGCAGATCTCATGCAGACTCTAAGAGAACACACATGTCAGCCAATACTCCTATACCCAGCAATTACTCTCAATTACCATAGATGGAGAAACCAAGATATTCCATGGTAAAACCAAATTTATACAATATATTTTCACAAACTCAGCCCTACAAAGGATAATAGGTAGAAAAGGCACATACATGGAGGGAATCTACACCCTGGAAAAAGCAAGATAGTAACCTTCTTTCATCAAACCCAAAAGAAGATAACCATTAAAACACAGAAATAACATCAAAAATAACAGGAAGTAATAATCACTTATTCCTTAATATCTCTTAACATCAATGGACTCAATTTCCCAATAAAAAGACATAGACTAACAGACTGGATTCATAAACAGGACCCTACATTTTGCTGCATACAGGAAACACACCTCAGTGTCAAAAACAAACACTACCTTAGTAGTGCATGCAGAAGATTGCAAATCAATCCATGCTTAACTCCCAGTACTAAGCTCAACTCCAAGTGGATCAAGGACCACCACATAAAACCAGACACACTGAAAGAAAAGAAACTGGGGAAGACCCTTTAGGACATGGCCACCGGGGAAAAGTTCCTGAACAGAACACCAATAGCTGATGCTTTAAGATCAAGAATTGGCAAATGGGACCTTATAAAATTTCAAAGTTTCTGTAAGAAAAGAACACTGTCAAGAGGACAAAATGGCAACCAGCAAATTGAGAAAAGATCTTTACCAACCCTACATCTGACAAAGGGCTAATATCCAATATATACAAAGAACTCAAGAAGGTAGACTCCGAACAGCCAAATTAACTTCTTTAAAAATGGGGCACAGAGATAAACAAAGAATATTCACCTAAAGAATTTCTAATGACTGAGAAGCACCTTAAGAAATGTTCAACATCATTAATCATTAGGGAAATGCAAATCAAAACAACCCTGAGATTTCACCTCACACCAGTCAGAATGGCTAAGATTAAAAACTCAGGAGAGAGCAGGTGTTGGCGAGGATGTGGAGAAAGGAACACTCCTCCACTGCTGGTGGGATTGCAAGCTGGTGCAAATACTCAAGGAAATCAGTCTGGCAGTTCCTCAGAAAACTGGTCATGACACTTCCAGAGGACCCTGCTATACCACTCCTGGGCACATATCCAGAGGATTCCCCAGCATGTAATAAGGATACATGCTCCACTATGTTCATAGCAGCCCTATTCATAATAGCCAGAAGGTGAAAGGAACCCAGATGTCCCTCAATGGAGGAATGAATACAGAAAATGAGGTATATTTACACAATGGTATAGTACTCAGCAATTAAAAACAATGAATTCATGAAACTTTTAGGCAAATGGTTAGAACTGGAAGATATCATCCTAAATGAGGCAACCCAATCACAAAAGAATGCACATAGAATGTAGTCACTGATAAGTGCATATTAATTAGCCCAGAAGCTCTGAATACTCAAGACACAATTAACATATCAGATCATTCCCAAGAAGAAGGTAGGGGAGTGCCCTGGTTCTGGAAATGCTTGATCCAGCATTGTACAGGTGTACCTGGACAGAGAAATGGGAGGGCATGTTTGGGAAATGAGCAGAGGAAATAGGGCTTATGGGACTTATGGGGAGAGGGGAACCATGAAAGGGGAAATCATTTGGAATGTAAACAAAGAATATAGAAAAGGAAAAAAAAAGAAAAAGAAAAAAGAGAGATCTAATACTAGCAACTTAATAGTATATATTAAAGCCATAAAATGTAAAGAAACAAACATTCCAAAAGGACTAGAGAAGAGAAAATTATCAAACCAGTAATAAATTAAATAAAACAAGAACAAAGAAGTCAGCAAGATAGACAAATGCATATCAAAACTAGCTAAAAAAACAAAAAAAAAAAAAGAATTTCAGACCAATTTCCCTTATGAACATTAATGCAAAAATATTCTGTGAAATACTCATAACCAAAACCAAGAACCCATCGAAAAGACAACTTACCATGACTAAATACAGTCCTCATTCCAGATATTTAGAAATGGTACAACATATGAAAATCTGTCAAAGTAATCCACCTCATAAATAAACTGAAAGAAAAAATACATGATCATCTCATGATATGCTGAAATTTCTTTTGAAAAATCCAATTCTTTTCATGAATAACATCAAGGAGATCAGAGATAGAAGGCACATACCTATATATAATACAGGCAATATAAAACAAGCCTACAGTCTACATCAAATTAGAGAGAAACACAAAATAATTACTCTAAAGTCAGGGACAAGACAAGGCTATCCACTCTCTCCATATCTATACAATATAGGACTTGAATTTCTGGATTTAATAATAGGATAATTGGAGGAGATCAAGTTAATTGGAAATGAATTAGTCAAGGTATTTTTATTTGCATGTGTTATACTATATAATAGTATATATAAATGACCCCAAAAATTCTGCCAAGAATTTCCTACAGCTGATAAACACATTTTGAGAAGAGGCTGGATAACAAATTAACTCAAAAACAAAACAAAAACCAACAGCTCTTTTATACACAAAATATAAAAAGGTTAAAAATTAATGAGAGCATCATTTGATATGTGAATTGTGTCTTGGGTATTTCAAGTTTCTGGGCTAATATCCACTTATCAGTGTGTACATACCATGTTTGTTCTTTTGTGATTGTGTCACCTCACTCAGAACGATATTTTCCTGCCATACCCATTTGCCTAAGAATTTCATGAATTCACTGTTTTTAATAGCTGAGTAGTATTCCATTGTTTAAATATGCCACATTTTTTTCTATCCATTCTTCCATTGAGGGACATGTGGATTCTTTCTAGCTTCTGGCTATTATAAATAGAGCTGCTATGAACATAGTGGAGCATGTGTCCTTATTGCACACTGGGGAATCCTCTGGGTATATGCCTAGGAGTGGTATAACAGCAAAATGAAGGTAAGAAAGAAGGGAAGAAAAAAGTATGGATACTCTGGTCCTTCTTAGAAGGGGTAAGAAAATACTCACTGAAGGAGATACAGAGGCAAAGTGTGGAGCAAAGTCTGAGGGAAAGACCATTCAGAGACTGCCCCACATAAGGATACCTCCCATATACAGTAACAAAACCCAGACACTATTATTGATGTTCACAAGTGCTTGCTAACTGGAGCAGGATATAGCTGTCACCCAGGAGTCTCTGCCAATGCATGACAAATACAGAAGGGGACACTCTCAGATAGCCATTGGACTGAGGACATGGTCCCCAATGGGGGAGCTAGAGAAAGGAACCAAGGAGCTGAAGGTGTTTTCAGCACCATAGGAAGAACAACAATTTGAGCCACCCAGTACTCCCAGAGCTCCCAGGGACAAAACCATCAACCAAACAGTACACATGGAATTACCTATGGCTCCAGACACATAGGCAGCAGAGCATGGCCTTTTGCACATCAAAGGGAGGCAAGGCCCTTGGTCCTTGAAAGGCTCCATGCTGATGCCAAAGTGTAGGAGAATACCAGGACAGGGAAATGGGAGATGGTTGATTGGGGAACAGGGGGAGGGGATATGGCCTATGGGATTATTTGGGGGGGGGCACCAGGAAAGGGGACAACATTTAAAATGTAAATAATGAATATATCTTTTTTAAAAAGTAATTAGAGAAACAATATGCTTTGTGATGGTAACAAATAAAACAACTCTATCTAAGCAAGTGGAAGACCTTTCCAACAAGAAAAATCAAGACTTGTAGAAAGAAAGTGAAGAAGATATGAGAAGATGGAAAGATCTCCCATGTTCTTTGAGTGGTAGGAATAACATAAAAAACGAACATTTTAACAAGTATAATTTATAAATTCAAATGCAATCCCTATCAAAATTCCAAAGCAATTCTTTACAGACGTTGAAAGTACATTACCCAATTTAATATTGAAAAAACAAAACCCAGAATCTAGAACAACCATAAATAAGAAAGTCTCTATCACCTCTCCTGATTTTAACACCTGTTAGAGAGCAATAGTAATAAAACTCTCTTCTTATTGGTAAACAAAATGATAAGTATATCAATGAAATCAAATAAAAAACGATGTGAATCCATATATCTGTGTGTAAACACTTTTTAATTCAGCCTCATTACTGCTCTGGCAAGGGATTACATGCAAAGACCTAGGTCCATGTGATATGGCGGAAATGCCAGCACACCTTTGGGTTATAGTATGATCTGCCAGGAATACGTATGGGCCCTTAGTATATACCTTTAATTCCAAACAATGAATGTAATGTTAATTTATAGATGGAAGGAGCCATGTTTGAAAGTGAAATCCAAATGAGGGACAATCAAAGGGATAAATAAGAGAAATATTTGTCAGAAAAATTAGGGAGCGGATATGCCCAACTTTCACAAGAACACACAAGAAAGAGGAACAGAGGGGGGCAGAGAGAAAAGTTTTATTTGGATAGGTTTACAGAAACAGGCTACAGCTAAAGACAGAACCAACCAGAGAATAAGCAGGAGCCAACAAATTTGAACAGGTTGCAAGAATTAGTTTGAGTCAAAGCAGAGCAACTCAATAAGAAGCTGAGAGAAATCAGTTTGAATTAGCCAACATGAAGAGGAGTTTTGGCCAGAAGAGTTAAGTTGAACCAAGCAGCTAGAGTTTAGAAATTCTGTAAGAAGAAAATTACATCTGAAAAAGAAGTTACTTTTATATGAAGGACAGGCCATTTTTGACAAATAAGACAGAATTATACCATGAGAAATAGAAAGCATCTTCACAAAATAGAGAATGAAATTCAATCCATGTCTATCACCCTATACAAAACACAAATCCAAGTAGGCCAAATACCTTGACATAAAACAAGATATACTCTGTCTGATAGAAGGGTAAGTGGGATCTATTCTTGAATAAAGTGTCACTGTTGACTAGTTTATGAACAGAGCAATTGTGAAGTCATTAAGATCAACAATAATAAATGAAACTAAAATTTATCTCTAAGGCAATGGGTAACACCAATAAGACAAAACTGCAGCCTACAGAATGGAAAAGATTTTCACCACATTACATCTGAAAAAAATGACTAATTTCTACAATATAAAGAACTGAAGAAACTAGATACCAGAAAACAAAGTAATACAATTTAAAAATGGGGTACAGATCTATACAGCAAGTTATCAACAGAGGAATCTCAAAAGGCTGAGAAACATTTAAAGAAATGTTTAACATTTTGTCACCAATTTCTCCTCAGAGACTGTTGACCACCGGCCTGAGAGGACAGAGAGAGAAGGGGCAGACAGGGTTCAGAAGGTCAGGAGTATGTTGGAATGACTAGCAGAGAATCTTGCAGCAGAAAAAGTCTACTTTATTGTTTCAGGGGTGGTGTATCTAAGCAATTTTTTAAGGTGTACAGGCAGAAAGACATCAAGTGAGTGACAAAGGTTGGTTTGTTATAATACATAATCTGATTTTCATGTGGTAGGGATGCAAGAACTCAACAAGCTTGCTGAATTATGCAGCATTGCAGAGAGCTCTATACAAGAACAACTTTCAGACAATGCCAGCTACCTGTGTTCAATGACACAGTCTCAACAGAGACAGAGACAGAGAGAGACAGAGACCGTGAAGCTCTATTAAGAAAGTTGTTCCTGAGGTAACCCATTCACAAAAGAACAAACATGGAATGCAGTCACTGATAAATGGATATTAGCCTAGAAGCTCTGAATATCCAAAACACAATTAACATATCAAATCATTCCCAAGAAGAAGGAAGGAGAGGGCCCTGGTCCTAGAAAGGCTTGATGCAGCAATGTAGGGGATTACCAGGGCAGAGAAGTGCTGTTGGGGAATGAGCAGAGGGAAGAGGGCTTATGGGACTCATGGGTAGGGGGAAACCAGGAAAGGGGAAATCATTTGGAAGGTAAATGAAGAATATAAAAAATAAAAAAATAACTAAAAGAAAGGTAGTTCCCCATTTTGCAACTAGCTCAGAAAGCAATCAGATCATGAAGTACTTTCCCTTTAATAGCAGGGTTCTCTAATGCAACATCCTTAGTCATCAGAGAAATGAAAATCAAAATACTCTGAAATTCCATCTTAGACATGTCAGAAAGTCTAAGATCAAAAATTCAAATGATCGCTCATACTGCCAAAGATACAGAGCAAGAGGACCACACTGCTCCATTGGTTAGATACTTGTACAGACACTTTGAAAGGAAAACTGGTGGCTTCTCAGAAACATGGGAATCAAACTTCCTTAAAAATCCAGCTATGAAGTTGAGCATTTTTTAAGATGCTTCTCCGCCATCCGAAGTTCTTCAGGTGAGAATTCTTTGTTTAACTCTGTACCCCATTTTTTAATAGGGTTGTTTGGTTTTCTGGAGTCTAACTTCTTGAGTTCTTTATATATATTGGATATTAGCCCTCTATCTGATATAGGATTGGTGAAGATCTTTTCCCAATTTGTTGGTTGCCGATTTGTCCTCTTGATGGTGTCCTTTGCCTTACAGAAACTTTGTAATTTTATGAGGTCCCATTTGTCAATTCTTGCTCTTAGAGCATACGCTATTGGTGTTCTGTTCAGAAACTTTTTCCCTGTACCCTCAACTTCATTAGTCATTAGGGAAATGCAAATCAAAACAACCCTAAGATTTCATCTTACACCAGTCAGAATGGCTAAGATTAAAAATTCAAGAGACAGCAGGTGTTGGAGAGGGTGTGGAGAAAGAGGAACACTCCTCCACTGCTGGTGGGGTTGCAAATTGGTACAACCACTCTGGAAATCAGTCTGGCGGTTCCTCCGAAAACTGGGCACCTTACTTCCAGAAGATCCTGCTATACCCCTCCTGGGCATATACCCAGAAGACTCCCCACCATGTAATAAGGATACATGTTCTACTATGTTCATAGCAGCCCTATTTGTAATTGCCAGATGCTGGAAAGAACCCAGGTATCCCTCAACAGAAGAGTGGATGCAAAAAATGTGGTATATCTACACAATGGAGTACTATTCAGCCATTAGAAACAATGAATTCATGAAATTCTTAGGCAAATGGATGGAGCTAGAGAACATCATTCTAAGTGAGGTAACCCAGACTCAAAAGGTGAATCATGGTATGCACTCACTAATAAGTGGATATTAACCTAGAAAACTGGAATACCCAAAACATAATCCACACATCAAATGAGGTACAAGAAGAAAGGAGGAGTGGCCCCTGGTTCTGGAAAGACTCAGTGAAACAGTATTCAGCAAAACCAGAACGGGGAAGTGGGAAGGGGTGGGTGGGAGGACAGGGGAAGAGAAGGGGGCTTGCGGGACTTTCGGGGAGTGGGGGGGCTAGAAGAGGGGAAATCATTTGAAATGTAAATAAATTATATCGAATAATAATAATAAAAAAATAATAATTATGCTCTTTCCATAAAAAAAAACAAAACAAACAAACAAAAAATCCAGCTATGTTACTCCTGGGAAAATACCCAAAAGGTAATCCATGATAACTCAACTATGTTCCCCAATTATGTTCATAGCAGCTTTATTTTTAATAGCCAGAATCTTGAAACAACCTAGATGTCTCTATGGGAAATGGAAGTAGACAAAATAATCAAAAATTGTTGCGGTAAAGGGGGCAGAAGGGGTATCTGCTGTAGAGGGTTAGAGAGAACTGGGAGAGACAGCTGAAATTGGGAGCACTTCAGGGATAAGCTAAATAACCTGGTGTAATATAAATTTACAGAAATCTACAAGGGTGATCAAAACTAGGACTCCTATCAATGGAAATTGGAAACATGAATAGACCATCTTCTATAGCCAAGCAAGACTTCCAGTGGAAGGACTGTGGGAAACACTCAACAACAAGACCTATAATTTCTCCCATCTAAGTTATGGGTAAAGGTGGTACAGAAATTGTGGGAGTTTACAATCAATGAGTCCCATCACATGAAAGGGAATCCAACCCTGTCTTGGAAGGCCATGACACAGACTCTGGAAAGACTGGCAAAAAAAGGGAAGAAAATAAGAAAAAAAGAAAGAAAGAAAGAAAGAAAGAAAGAAAGAAAGAAAGAAAGAAAGAAAGAAAGAAAGAAAGAAAGAAAGAAAGAAAGAAAGAAAGAAGAAAGAAACAAAGAAGAAAATAAGGAAGGAAGGAAGGCTGGAAAGAAAGAAAGAAAAAAGAAAAAAAAGGAAAGGAAAGGAAAAGAAAAGAAGGAAAATCAATGAAATGATTCCTAATGAGACTCTGCTATACTCATAGATGAAGCTCATAGATTGGTGCCTAACCCAGTTGTCATTAGAGAGGCTTTATCCAGCAACTGATGAAAACAATGAAGAACTTATCAAACATTAGGCAAGCCCTGAAATCTTGAAGATGTGGGAGGAAGGATTGTAGGAATCAGAAGGGTAAAGGACACTGCATTACAACTCATAGAATCAACAAACCTGTGGTTCATAGGGGTTCAGAGAGACTGAACTTACATTCAGTGAGTCTTTGTGGTCTGCCCTAGGCCCTCATTTTCAATGTGGAAATCTTAGAAAACTTGGTCTTTTCATGGGACACTGAACTATGGGAGCAGTCTGTAACTCTTTTACCTACTTCTGGGACACTTTACCTCCTACTAGGTTGTCCCATCCTGACTTAATATAAGAGGAGGTTTCTAGTCTTACTGCAATTTGATATGCCATGCTTAATTGATACCCATAGGATCCCTACTCTTTTTCTAAAGAAAAGGAGAGGATGCATGGACAGAGCAGGGTCTAGGAAAAGAAGAGGGAGGAGAAACTGTTCAGGATGTAATATATGAGAGAAGAATGAATAAAGTATTGTAAAACATCAGGCAATCTTGTATATTTACAAAAGCATTCCACAATATCTAGTAAATATATTTTAAAAGACTATTCAGAGAAGGAGACCTTTGTGAAATTGTTTGTATGTAATGTCAGAGGTTAATGTTAATATCTTCCCTATTTCAGTTCTTCAGAAAAGAAACACTAGAAATGAGGGTATATATTTTTATTACATTAATTTTCATTTCTTATATGTTAATAAGGTACGTAAGAAAGATAAGATGAATGATTTCATACAAAATATGTTTGCATGCAAAATTCTATAATACTAATTTCTTCCTTTGAAATCACCAGTAAAAGGGAAAAACAAAATTCAACACTTCTTGATATAGCATATTTTATATCAATATAACATTCAGAATGTTATATTTTTATCTTATATTTATTATTTCTAAATCATTACCACAGTAATATTATCTTACTATGACAACAGGACCTAATTCAATACCTTCTTAATAAAATGATGTCTTCTTTCCTTAGGAATTTTACTGTTTAGATTTTAAAACTAACCTAAAACAGTCCTTTGATAAAACATCTTGTAAGCATACTGAGAAATTACTAAAATTTCACATATACTACTAATTTAATTAATTACTTGTTATATTTTTCAAAGATTGAAAACCAGTTTAAAATATTTTGTTTTCTGAGATGAAGTATGTAACTCAACATTTGTATCAGTGTCAACCTATAAAACATTCAGGAATCTTCTCTGAATATCAGTAGTTCTCATGTCATACTCCCTGATAACACTACTGTTACCAGTTTGCTTCATAGAAAGAAATGCATAGAATCTCTATGTGCTTATATTGATAGTAATACAATATTATCATATATATACATATATATATATATGCTACTGATAACATGGCAGATAAACAGAAATCTTGTAATACTTCTAGAAATACATATATTCAAATATGACCTTATAAATTTTAAAAGCTGAATAAGATGTAAATTGGTATCACAATGAAATGTGATATATTAAATTCCACTGAAAATAATATTAACAATTTCCAAAAATTGCTGGTTGGTCTTTACATTTAAATCAATTTGGTGTTGAAATATGAAAGGAACTTCTAAATATACCACTGAATTCTAAAAAGGCCATTTATTCAATTAATTTATCCCTTGAAATGTGAATAATAAGTTATACTATACTGTCTCATGTTAATCAGGCCAATTACAGGGCCAATAGAGGCATAAGAAAACTTACCATCTGTGCATTACTAGCAACAAGGAAACTAATTTTGAATGTGGAGTCAACAGTAAAATCATGCCAGAATTCCCTGATGGTTGTGAGATTACATGAATAATGGGACTCTAAAATTAACCTCAGAGTTACGAGCAGACACAAGCTCTTCCATCCTGTCAGTCAATTTTGAATCAATTAAGGTTTTCTGAATAAACTATCTCCTCAGAGTAAATTCATTTGAAAATGTCATTGACTTTTTTTTTTACTTTTTTAATATTTTTATTTTCTATATTCTTTGTTTACATTCCAAATGATTTCCCCTTTCCCGGATCCTCCCTCCCCATATGTCCCATAAACCTTCTTCTCTCCATCACTTCTCCAATCACCTCCCTCCTTTTTCTCTGTCGTTATATTCCCTTCACATGCTAGATCAATACTTTCCAGGATCAGGACCCTCTCCATACTTCTTCATGGGAGTCATTTGTTATGCAATTTGTGCCTTGGGTATTCAGATCTTCTGGGCTAATTAATATACACTTATCAGAGATTGCATTCCATGTGTATTATTTTGTGATTGAGTTACCTCACTTAGGATGATATTTTCCAGATCAAACCATTTGCCTAAAAGTTTTGTGAATTCATTGTTTCTAATTGCTGAGTAGTATTCCATTGTGTAAATATAACAATTTTCTGTATCCATTCCTCCTTTGAGGGGCATCTGGGTTCTTTACAGCTTCTGGCTATTATAAATAAGGCTGCTATGAACATAATGGAGCATGTGTCTTTATTGTATGCCGGGGAATCCTTTGGGCGTATGCCCAGGAGAGGTATAGCAGGGTCCTCTGGAAGTCTCATGTCCAGTTTTCTGAGGAACCTCCAGACTGATTTCCACAGTGGTTGTACCATCATCCTACAGCCCCACCAGCAGTGGAGGAGTGTTCCTCTTTCTCCACATCCTTGCCAACACCTGTTGTCTCCTGAGTTTTTGACCTTAGCCATTCTGACTGCTGTAAGGTGAAATCTCAGGGTTGTTTTGATCTGCATTTCCCTGATGACTAATGATGTTGAACACTTCTTTTTTTTTTAATTTTTTTATTTGATATAATTTATTTACATTTCAAATGATTTCCCCTTTTCTAGCCCCCCACTCCCCGAAAGTCCCGTAAGCCCGCTTCTCTTCCCCTGTCCTCCCACCCATCCCTTCCCACTTCCCCGTTCTGGTTTTGCCGAATACTGTTTCACTGAGTCTTTCCAGAACAAGGGGCCACTCCTCCTTTCTTCTTGTACCTCATTTGATGTGTGGATTATGTTTTGGGTATTCCAGTTTTCTAGGTTAATAACCACTTATTAGTGAGTGCATACCATGAATCACCTTTTGGGTGCCTCTCGGCCGTCCGAATTTCTTCAGGTGAAAATTCTTTGTTAAGATCTGTACCCCATTTTTAATAGGGTTATTTGGTTCCCTGGGGTCTAACTTCTTGAGTTCTTGGTATATATTGGATATTAGCCCTCTATCAGATGTGGGGTTGGTGAATATCCTTTCCCAATTTGATGGTTGCCATTTTGTCCTTTTAACGGTGTCCTTTGCCTTACAGAAACTTTGTAATTTTATGAGGTCCCATTTGTCAATTCTTGATCTTAAAGCATAAGCTATTGGTGATCTGTTCAGGAACTTTTCCCCTGTGCCCATGTCCTCAAGGGTCTTCCACAGGTTCTTTTCTATTAGTTTCAGTGTGTCTGGTTTTACATGGATGTACTTGATCCACTTGGAGTGAAGTTTAGTACATGGAGATAAGAATGGATCAATGTGCATTCTTCTGCATGCTGACCTCCAATTGATCCAGCACCATTTGTTGAAAAGGCTATCTTTTTTCCACTGGATGTTTTTGGCTCCTTTGTCAAAGATCAAGTGACCATAGGTGTGTGGATTCATTTCTGGATCTTCAATTCTATTCCATTGGTCCACTTGTCTGTCACTGTGCCAATACCATGCAGTTTTTAACACTATTGCTCTGTAGTATTGCTTCAAGTCAGGGATACTGATTCCCCCAGAATTTCTTTTGTTGTTGAGAATAGTTTTAGCTATCCTGGGTTTCTTGTTATTCCAGATGAATTTGAGAATTGCCTTTTCTAACTCTGTGAAGAACTGAGTTGGAATTTTGATGGGGATTGCATTGAATCTGTAGATTGCTTTTGGCAAGATGGCCACTTAAACTATATTAATCCTGCCAATCCACAAGCATGGTAGATTTTTCCATTTTCTGAGGTCTTCCTCGATTTCCTTCTTCAGAGACCTGAAATTCTTTTCATATAGATCTTTCACTTGTTTGGTTAGAGTCACACCAATATACTTTATATTGTTTGTGGCTATTTTGAAGGGTGTCGTTTCCCTAACTTCTTTCTCAGCCTGCTTATCCTTTGAGTATAGGAAGGCAACTGATTTGCTTGAGTTGATTTTATAACCAGCCACTTTGCTGAAGTTGTTTATCAGCTATAGGAGTTCTCTGGTGGAGGTTTTCGGGTCACTTAAGTAGACTATCATGTCATCTGCAAATAGTGATAATTTGACTTCTTCCTTTCCAATTTGTATCACCTTGAGCTCGTTATGTTGTCTAATTGCTCTAGCTAGAAATTCAAGTACTATATTGAAAATATATGGAGAGAGTGGACAGCCTTGTCTAGTCCCTGATTTTAGTGGGATTGCTTCAAGTTTCTCTCCATTTAGTTTGTTGTTGGCTACCGGCTTGCTGTATATTGCTTTAACGATGTTTAGGTATGGGCCTTGAATTCCTGTTCTTTCCAGTACTTTTAGCATGAAAGGATGCTGGATTTTGTCAAATGCTTTTTCTGCATCTAATGAGATGATCATATGGTTTTTTCTTTGAGTTTGTTTATGTAATGGATACATTGATCGATTTCCTTATATTGAACCATCCCTGCATCCCTGGGATGAAGCCTACTTGATCATGGTGGATGATGGTTTTGATGTGTTCTTAGATTCGGTTGGCAAGAATTTTATTAAGTATTTTTGCATCAATATTCATAAGAGAAATTGGCCTGAAGTTCTCTTTCTTTGTTGGATCTTTGTGTGGTTTTGGTATCAGTGTAATTGTGGCTTCATAGAACGAGTTGGGTAGAGAGATGGCTCAGCCATTAAAGGCTAGGCTCACAACCATTGACTTTTTTTATTTCTTTTTTTTTTACTGCATTCAAATCTGCTTTCATGTGGCACACATTAGAGCCACTTATCTTTATTTCTCTACCTTATACCAAAAACTCAAACCTTGGAAAAATTAAGAAATTAAAGTACATTTCTTTAAAACTGGAAGATTTATCAAAGTATACAGAAGCAAGATTGAGAAGCCAATATAATTTATGAATAACAATTAGAAGGAATGGGATGGGATTGACACCTAGTATATCATATAAAAATTACGTCCTCATTATCAGTAACTCAGGTCAGATAAAACAGTATAAATAGCTGTTTGAGATCATGAGAAAAGGAAAATTTTAGATTCTTTTCTAATTGTCTTTATTGGCAATAATTCAAAAAGCCAATGTTTCAAAAAGTGACAAGGAGAATTTTGAGAAAATCTTAAACTGCTTTATCTAATTCCTCCCTTGGTAATCTTTTGCCAAAATGTAAATGACACAGTCTGGTAAATCCAAAAGTCTAGTGATGCCAACTAAGTGCTGTTTTGACATTTTATCATAAAGCTTAAGTTGTATTTTGAAATTTTATTTATTAGAAACATTAATAAATTCAGTTCCAAGCTGTTGTCTATACTTATTTTGAACAATTTGTTTTTAGAGTAAGTACCAGTCCCCTCACTACCTACTCTAAGATCTCAGAAATTCCTTCAGTGGATTAATTTTCTGCATGACATTTGAAAATTTTTTTGACTCTGAGAATTTGGGGTATCTGATGAGGTTGTCTCCTTTTTCACCTCATAAATCCTTTGAACCATTGCTCTCTTTTATGCTGAGACATATTTTTTTGGAAAGGTTTACAAACAACTAATGAAAAGACTTTGGCAGAAGGGAGGAAGTTGGGGGATTGTATGATAAAAGAAGAAGGGTTGGATCTCTGGTAAGTATAATAAGCTTTAAGCTATTAACTTCCCTTTTTAAAAGATGTGGAACAACATCCTGTTATTCTATTTTTGTTCCTCTTGTTGATACATTTCTGATATTTCTCATATTTTTAATATTCAAGTGTTTCCTTTGTATGTTCTAAAACTTTGTGCTCCTTTCATAAGAATGACTAAACTCAATATTGATAGGTTTCTAAGAGGATATCATTCACATAAAATCTTTAAATGCTTTGGATTTTAAAGATACCTGTACAATGAAGTATTACTTGTCATTCCCTTTTATCTTCATTGATAATATGAAATCCATAAGGAAAATATATGTTATCTCTAAATAAAAATATTCTTAATCCATACAAATTTACTTGCATATATTTTTTCCCTGACCCATGCTGGAAAAAGGCTACCTCTTCAGCATCTAGCATTATTACATTTCTTAGTTTCATCTCTGGTGGAAGCTCCTGGGTTTTTTCTATCCTAGTTGGCATGCCCATTGCTGCAACCCCCATTCAGGGTGCATTTGGGATTTCATGTTGGTAACACTCTAAGTGTATGGCTTCTGAAGTTACAGAGAGACACAATCTCACAGCAAATTGTTTGTATGGCTCTTATAATCTTTCAGCTCCTCTCCCTTGATATTTACCATACCTTCAGTAAGAAGTGTTTGGTATATGTATTTATTTGACCTGGGATCCACAATCTACATATTAACTATATTTTTTGTGGTGGTCTCTCTCTGTTGAAAAGAGAGGTTTCATTGATAAGGGAGAAGACTATATTTATCTCTTGGTATAGATTATACACCCTTTAGGTTTTCTTGCCATATTGGACAATGATGTGAAAAGAATATTCTTCAGAGACAAGAAAGAATGTTTGCTTCCTTCTTCTTTTGGGAGGCTGAATTGCTATTCATCAAAGAGGAATAATTTAAATCAATCCCCAGTCAGTGGTTGCTTGAGTCCTGTTTCTGAAATGTGTGGTATGTGAATTTGAAAGATACTGGTTTAGGACAAATGAAAGTGTTTGAAGGTATGAAAAAGAAGAAAGAACTGTTGTAAGTATAATCTCAAAAATGAGTTTTAAAATAAAAGAAGAAGATGTGGTAGGGAACTAATGAGAAACACAAAGGATCAGTGGGAGAGATGAAAATGCCACACATACTCACAACTGATGAGTTTATACAATTGTCACAATAATAAACTCAGAAAGCAGACTTAAGAAGCATAAACACATGGAAATAAAATAAAAAAAATTATTAAGATTGGTCCCAGTCGAGCATTTAGTTTTGACATGTCTAAACTTTATCTGTATATTTTCCTGTATGGTTGAGATAAAAAAAGTATCTACTTTGATAAGTGTTGAATGTACTATATTTATGATAACCTAAGAAAACAAGACAGAACTCACATCCTGAATTGTTGATTTGGAAGATTATGGTCAGAATTTGGGGACTGCAGTATCCAGCTTCAATTTTATCACTTATTTTCTCATCTCTTTATTCACTTAGCTCAATTCAGATATTCAAGGGATCATCAATTATAAGATAGGGCATTATTTATGAATTGTTACAAACAGAAAAATAATTTGAGAATTTAAATCAAACATAAATCAATAATTCTGTGAGACACATGAATTAGTTGTGCAATTCTATCACTACATTTAACTTCTTTTCATCTATACCTTCGGGTTTTGCTATTTTAACTCCATTTAAATTATACTCTCTGTTATGTGGTTAGCAATCACACTGTATTTGAATTAAGAGTTAATTATTATCTGATCCTTAAAATTTATCTTTCTTTCTGACTATAAAGCACTTGGGTATGGTTCTGTAAGATGATACAAAGTAACTGTCTTGCTCTCTAGAAAAATTATTCTTTATTATCAAAGCTATCTAGCACTGTTCTACTTCTTTTTCAATGATATTATGCTTCAAATAATTGTGTAAATAATTGAAACATTGGAGTATATTTTATATGCCAATTATAACCAACACAAATAGTATATAATAAACTACACTACTGGATTTCAGTGGTAACAAAAACAAATAGAATTAGTTCTTACATAAGGTAAAAGGATAATTAAAATTGTCTGTTTTCAGTCAGCAACTACACAAGGGAGCAGATAATGTGCTCCAGCCATCTCCACCCTGCCCATACCTCTAGTCAGCTTGATCACCAGAAGTTCTGACACAACCAGACTAACAAGTGAATTCCATCCTGTGCCACAATACCTAGCCTAACTGGGACACCCCACACATACAGAGTACAGAGGACACAAGATCGCATGTCTTGGCTCTTTGGCAGAGACACATCATTCCAATTCACAACTGGGCACAGAGGTAGATCATGTACACCAGCAATCCAAACACACACACACACACACACACACACACACACAAATACACAAACACACACACACACACACACACACACACACACACACACACATAATCAACTTGACTCCCAGGAGGTCTGACACAGCCAATCTCACAAATCAGGCACTCCAGACACACCCCCACATCCAGTGACAGCTTGACTGAAGAACACACAATAAACTAGTCTCACGGGAAGGACAGGCTCTGGCCATAGACAGGAAGGCCATTTAGAAGCAAAGATAACCAGATATCTAGTGGCAAGCACAAAAATATAAAGAACAGAGATCCATGCCACTTGGCACCATCAGAACTCAGTTCTCCCAGCATAGCAAGCCCTGAATACATTAACACACCTGAAAAGCAAGATTCTGATCTAAAAATTCCAGCTCATGAAGATAAGAGAGAACCTTAAGTAGGATATAAATAATTCTCTTAAAGAAATACAGGAGAACACAGGTTAACAGGCCCTTAAAGAATAACACATAAATCCTTAAAGAAATTAAGGATGAGAAACAAATTGATTTGAACAAAACTGTCCAGGATTGAAAAATGGAAATAGAAAAATAAAGAAATTACAAAGGGAGACAACCCTGGAGGTGGAAAAACCTAAGAAAGAGGTCAGGCTCAAGCATCACAAACACAATACAATAGATAGAAGAAAGAATCTCAAGCATAGAAGATGCCACAGAAAATATTAGCACAACAGCCAAAGAAAATACAAAATGTAAAAATGACCTAAGCCAAAACATTCAGGAAATTCAGGAATGAAAAGACCAAATCTAAAAATAATAGGTATAGAAGAGAGTGAAGATTCTGAATTCAAAGGACCAGAAAATATCTTCAACAAAACCATAGAATAAAACTCTCCTAACATAAAGAAAAAGGTGTCCATACATACAAGGAATCTACAGAATGCCAAATAGATTGGACCAGAAAATGAATTGCTCCCATCACATAATAATCAAACTATAAAATGCACAGACAACAACAACAACAATTATTAAAAGTGGTAAGAGGAAAAGATCAAGTAACAAATAATGGCACACTTATCAGAATTATAATAAACTTCTCAACAAAGACTATAAAACACAAAAGATCTTGGGCAGAAGTCATACAGACTCTAAGAGAGCAAAAAGTCTGTCCAGGCTATTATAATCCAGAAAATCTCTCATTTACCATAAATAGGAAAAACAAGATATTCCATGACAAAACCAAATGTAAACAACATCTTTCCACTAATCTAGCCCACCAGAGAATACGAGAAGGAAAACTCCAACACAAGGAGGAAAAGTGCATACAACAAAAACGAAAAAAAAAAAAAATCAGATGTTACTACAGAAGCCTATACTCAACAAAAGTGGAGAATCTAGATTAAATGCAAGATTTTCTAGACAGATACCAGATACGAAAGTCAACTCAGAATCAGATAAACCATCTAAAATGTTCCGTAATTAAAGCAGTCATTAAATGTCTCAGATCCAAAAAAATCTCAGAGCCAGATCGTTTTCATGCAGACTTTGAAAGAAATCCTAATACCAATACTTCTCAAATTATTCCACCAAACAGAAAAAGAAAGAACACTACCTCATTAGTTCTATGAAGCCACAGTTAAGCTGATACCTAAACCACACAAAGACCCAGTAAGAAGAAAGACTTCAGACGAATTTCCCTTACAAATATTGATAAAAATTACTAAATAAATTCTCACACACTGAATCCAGGAACACATAAAAATTATCATTTAGCATGATCAAGTAAGCTTCATCCTAGGGAAGCAGGGATGGTTCAATATATGGAAATCTATCAATATATTCCACTATATATACAAACTCAAAGAAAAAAAAATCACATGATAATTAAAAATTCATTAAATGTTGTAAAGAGCTTTGACAAAATACAACATCCCATCATGTTAAAAAGTCTTGGGAAGATCAGAAAGTCAAAACCCACACCTAAACCAAATAAAAGCAATGCATAGCAAACCAACAACCAACATCAAATAAATGGTGAGAAAAATGAAGCAATCCCACAAAAACCAGAGACAGGACCAGGTTGACTACACTATCCCTATATATTCAATAGTACTTGAAAATCTAGATAAAGCAATAACAAAACGAACAAATGTCAAAGGGACACAAACTGCAAAGAAAGAAAGAAATATATCACTATTTGTAGATGATATGATAGTATACATTAGCAACTACAAAAATTCTACCAGAAAATTCTACAGCTGATAAACAGCTTCAGCAAAGTAGCTGGATATGGAATTAGCACAAATAAATCAGTAGCCTTTCTCTACTCACAGGATAAAGGGCTGAGAAAGAAATTAGGGAAATTTAACTCTTCACAACAGTCACAAATAATAAAAAATATCTTGGTGTGACTCTAACTAAGCAACTGAAAGATTTATTTGAAAATATCTTGAAGTCTTTATTTCTTCTTTGTCCAAGTTATTATTGATTAGAGTGTTTTTCAGTTTTCATGTGCATGTGGGCTTTTTGTTTTTTTGTTGTTATTGATGATCAGCCTTAGTCGGTAGTGATCTGATAGGATGCATGGAATTATTTCAATCTTCTTATATCTTCTGAGGTCTGTTTTGTGATAGAACATATGGTCACTTTTGGAGAAGGTACTGTGAGGTGCTGAGAAGAAAATATATTCTTTTGTTTTAGGATAAAATGTTATATATGTTAAAACCATTTGGTTCATAATGAGTTAGGTTCACTATTTATCTTTTTAGTTTGTGTTTCCCTAATATGTCCATTGATGAGAGTGAGGTGTTAGGCAAAGGAGACTGTCAATAGGACAAAACAGCAACCAACAAATTGGGAAAATCCTACATACGATAGAGGGTTAATATCCAATACATACAAAGAACTCAAGAAGTCAGATTCCAGAGAACCAAATAACCCTATCAAAAAAATAGGGTACAAAGCTAAACAAAGAATTCTCAACTGAGCAATACCTGATGCCTCAGAAACACCTAAAGAAATGTTCAATGTCCTTAATCATCATAAAAATGCAAATAAAAACAACCCTGAGATTCCACCTCACACCAGTTAGACTGGCCAAGATCAAAAACTCAGGGGATAGCAAATGCTGGAGAGGATGTGGTGAATGAGGAACACTTCTCCATTGCTGGTGGGACTGAAAGTTAGCAAAACCACTCTGGAAATCAGATTGGCAGTTCCTCAGAAAATTGGACATAGCACTAACTGAGGACACAGCTATACCACTCCTGGGAATATACCCAGAAGATGCTATAACATGTAATAAGGACAAATGTTCCACTATGTTCATAGCAGCCTTATTTATAATAGCCAGAAGCTGGAAAGAACCCAAATGTCCCTCAACAGAGGAATAGACACAGAAAATGTGGTACATTTAAATAACAGAGCACTACTCAGCTATTAAAAACAATTAATTCATGTAATTCTTAAGCAAATGGATAGAGCTAGAAATATCATCCTAAATGAGGTAACCCAATCACAAAAGAACACAGCCTCTATGCACTCGCTGATAAGTGGATATTAGCCCAAAAGCTGAGAATACACAAGATACAACTCACTGACCACATGAAGCTCAATTTGAAGGAAGACCAAAGATGGATAATTTGATCCTTATTGGAAAGTGGATCAAAATACCCATGACTCATAGCCAACCAATAGAATAAACATAGGCTCCCTAATGGAGTAGCTAGAGAAAGGACCCAAGGTTTGCAGCCCTTCAGGAAGAACTGTAATATGTAACAACCAGTACCCCCAGAGCTCCCAGGAACTAAACCACCAACCAAAGAGTACACATGGAGGGATCCATGTCTTCAGCTACATATGTAGCAGAAGATGACCATTTCAGACATCAGTGAGAGGAGAGATCATTGGCCCTGTGAAGGCTCAATTTTGATTTCCTAGAATAGGATTGCAAGTCAGGAAATTGGAGGTGGGTTGGGGAGGAACAAGGGGAGGAAGAATGGGCTGGGGAATTTTCAGAGGGGTAATTCAGAAATGGGATATCATTTGAAAAGTAAATAAAGCAAATACCTGATAAATAAATAAATAAATAAATAAATAAATAAATAAATAAATTGTCAGGGTTCATATAATAAAATTCCCCATTTTATCAAAATCTATAGATTCAATGCAATCCCCATCAAAATGAGGTAACCCAATCACAAAAGAACACACAGGGTATGCACTCACTGATAAGTGAATATTAGCCCAAAAGCTCAGAATACCTAAGATACCATTTAGAGACTACATAAAGCTCAAGAAGGAAGACCAAAGTGTGGGTGCTTCGGTTCTTCTAAGAAGGGGAACAAAATATTCACAAGAGTAAATATGGAGATAAAGTGTAGAGCAGAGACTGAAGGAAATGTCATCCAGAGACTGTCCCACCTGGGGATTCATCCTATATATCAAGACCAAACCCTGACACTATTGTGGATGCCAAGAAATGCTTGCTGAAAAGAGCCTGATATGGCTGTCTCCTGAGAGGCCCTGCCAGAGCCTTGCAAATTCAGAGGTGGATGCTAGCAGCCAACTAATGGACTGAGCTCAGGGTCTCCAATGGAGGAACTAGAGAAAGGACTTAAGGACCTGAGGGGTTTGCAACCCCATAGGAAGAACAACATAAACCAACCAAACACCCTAGAGCTCCCAGGGACTAAGCCATCAACCAACGAGTACACATGGCTCTATCTGCATATGTAGCAGAGGTTAACCTTGTCAGGCATCAATGGGAGGAGAGGTCCTTGGTCCTATGAAGGCTTGATAGATGCCCCAGAGTAGGGGAATTGAGGGCAGGGAGGTGGGCGTGGGGTGGGTGGAGAAATATACACATTGAAGAAGGGGAGGATGAATGCGATGTGGGTTTCTGGGACTGGGTAAAACCGGGAAACGGGATAACATTTGAAATGTACATAAAGAAAATATCCAATAAAAAGCATAATAAAAGAAAAAATTCCATCTCAATTCTTCACAAAGAGAGAAAAAGTGATTCTCAAACTAATCTGGAGTAACAACAATCCCAGGATAGAGAAAACAATGCTCAACAAAAAAGAACTCCCAGAGGAATCACCATCCCTAACCTCAACCTATTACAGAGCAATAGTGGTAACACCAGCACAGTATTGGTACAGTAGCAGACAGGAAGGCCAGTGTATTATAAATGAAGGCCCAGAAATAAACCCACACACCCATGTTCATTTGATTATTGACAAAGAAGCTATATCCATCCATTGGAAAAAGAAAGTGTTTTCAACAAATTGTGCTAGTTCAACTGTCTGTCTGCATGTAGAAGAATGCAAATTGATCAATTTTTATCCACTTGTACAAAGCTAAAGTCCGTGTGGATCAAGGACTTTAACCCAATATACTGAATCTAATAGGAGAGAAAAAAAGGGAAATTGCCTTGAACACATTGGTACAGGGGAAATTATCCTGAACAGAACACCAGTGTCTCAGACTCTAAGATCAGCAATTGACAAATGAAACCTTATAAAATGGAAACTTTTGTAAGACAAAATAAGATGTCAATAGGACAAATTGGCAACTTATAGAATGGAAAATAATCTTTTCCAACCCTATATCAGATAGAGGGCTAACATCCATAATATACAAAAAACTCAAGAAGGTAGACTTCAGAGATCCAAATAACCCTTTTCAAAAGGGTACAGATCTAAACAAATAATTATCAACTCTGGAATATTGAATGTCAAAGAAGCACTTAAAGAAATGTTCAATATCCTTAGATATCAGGGAAATACAAATCAAAAAGAACCTGAGATTCCACCGTACATCAATCAGAATGACTAAGTTTAAAATCCTGGGCAACAGCAAGTAGTGGCAAGAATGTGGAGAAAGAGGAACACTCCTCAATTACTGGTGGGATTGCAAGCTGGTACAACTATTTTGGAAATCAATCTGACAATGCCTCCAAAAATTGGAAATAATTCAACCTGAAGACCCAGCTTACTGCTACTGAGCATGTTCCTAAAAGATATTTCACCATATCATAATGACAAGTGTTCCACTATGTTCACAGCAACCTGTTTGTAATAGCTAGAATATGAAGCCAGAAACAACCCAGAAATCCCTCAGCTGAAGAATGGATTCAGAAAATGTGGTTCATTCACACAATAGAATACTATTCTGCTATTAAAAATGAAGACAACATAAATCATGCAGGCAAATGGAGGGAACTAGAAGATATCCTGACTGTGGTTATCCACACCCAAAAGGACATACATAGCGTTTACTCACTGATAAGTGTATATTAGCCCAAAAGCTGAGAAAACCCTCAATGTAACTCAAAGACCATAAATGAAGCTTTACAAGAAAGAAGACCAAAGTGCCAATGCTTCAATCCTAATTAGAAGTGGGAACAAAATAATCATGGAAATTAGAGGGATGAAAGGACCTGAGGGGAATAGAGGAGGGGTAAGCTGAAAAGGGGGGTAAGATCAGATATGGAAAGAGACAGGATAGAAGTTCAAGTGGGTCAGATGCATGAATAGAAATATATAGCAGTAGGGGTGGGAAGCAGGATGAAACATCTAGAAAGTCTCAGATGACAGGTAAGTAAGAAGTTCTTAGGACACAACAGGGATAGCATTAGCTGGAATACAAAACAGAGGAGAGATAGAACCTCAAAGGACCACATCCTGTAGATAGACATGGCCCCTAGTTGAGGTATGGGACCATGCACCCATCTCAAAATTTTTAACCCAAATTGTTCTTATCTAAAGGAAAACAAGTACAAAAAAATGGAGGAGAGACTGAAGAAAGGGTATCCAGAGACCACATCACCTTGAGTTCCATCCCTTCAGCAGACACCAAATGCCTACAATATTGTTGATACCAAGAAGTGCCCACAGACAGGAGCCTAGTATTGCTGTCCTCTAAGAAGCTCTGTGAGCATCTGACTAAGACATTCAAATACTCGTAGCCAACCATCAGACTGAGCCCACACATCCCCAATGGAAGAATTAGTTGAAGGTCTGAAGGAGCTGAAGGGAATTGCAACTCCATAGGTAGAAAAATAGTATCAATGAACTGGACACTGCAGATTTCCCAGGGACTAAACCACCAACTATACATGGATGGCTCCATGACTCCAGCTACATATGTAGCAGAGGATTGTCTTATCTGGCATCAATGGGAGGAGTGGCCCTTGGTCCTGTGGAGGCTTGTTGTTCCAGCCTTTGGTGATTCTAGAGGGTGAGGCAGGAGTTGGTGAGTGGGTAGGGGAGCACCCTATTAGAGGCAAAGGAGAAAGGATGGGACTAAATGCCAACAGGATATGGGTTTGAGGAAGGGAAGAGGGACAATATCTGACATTTAAAAAAACTAACCAATGGGTGGAAAAGATAAGTGACTTTTTCTTGTTTTTCAAATACCATTCATTATAAAACAAAGAATCAAGGTAATAACATGGAGAAGAAAATTTAAAAATGACTATTATATCTATAGAAGGTCGTGGAAAATGAATTATCCTATAACATGCTTTCTACATAAGCATAAAGGCCTGAGTTTAAATCACTATTGCCCCTGTACAGATACAGTTTCAGTATTAAGTGCCTATAATCCTACTTCTGAGAAAACCAAATCATGGGGTAACTGTTGCTTCCTTGATTGACTGCTAATATTGCCTTATCAGATGAAAGTCCCTGTCTGAAATAATCAAGGTGGAGAATTATAGAGGAAAGATTTGATGGAATCTTATAACCTCCACATAATCATATATACATGTGCATATGTACATATATTAGAATGAAACATACATTGCACTACACATTCATATAAATACACACAAAAACCCACAGTTAAATGTTGAATGATACCAATTGAGTGTGTATGTTGTCAAGCCTTGCATAGTCCAACAAATATGTAAATCCTCAATGACTGTAAATTATCATTTGGTAAAAATAAAGTTGTGCTCAAGAAAGGCAATGATTATAACATTCCAAGCAGCCAAGGGCAATACACATTTCTAAAGGTTTCAAGTTATTCTCAATTGAAAAGATAAGCAGAATGTGCACAAGTTATGACAGTGAGTTGAAGGATACACCAAACTAGTTTAGATTCTGAGCAAATATTTAAAATGTGAAAACAGATTATATCATCAAAAGAATGTCAGTAGGTATATTTGGGTGAAACAGCATATTTACTATATCAGGAAAAAAAAAACAGCAGTAGATCTGATGACGGTATGCTATTGATATAGAAGATCCTTCTATGGTGGAGTCAGAAAGCAAAGCAAGCCCTTAATTTTCCTAAAAATGCTATCCTTTTTGTCGACTTATTTGCAAGAAATGCTACTTACTTGGTAACCTATCTGTGCAGACTAACTCAACAGATAATCAAGCATTTAGCATAACCCTTATCTCTATCAATACATTCAAATATTTGACTCTGGAAAATAAGTAAGAGTTGAGGTTGGCATTTCTGTCCATAGCAGTCCTCAATGGAAGCAGATGCTTAGCCACTTTTCCATTGCATTAAAACTTTTAACTCTTAGGTACTTTAAAATACACCATGAGTCATTGTTGCCTAGAAGAAAAGGCAAAACCTGTTCATATATTTGATAGTAAGTACTGGTATACAGAAAAAATTGTCAGAATGTATTCAAGAATTGAAGACTACTCTAGTGAACTTGCTTCCATGGATTTTATATCTTCTGAAAGCAAACTTCACATATTCGAAATTCCAAAATGCATTTGAATTTGAACCACAAAGTGTACCTGAACACAAGGCTGACCTTACTTGTGAACATTCCTGACACATCAAGAGTATGTGTTTTGACATGGCAACATGGCATTCTGATCTACAAAGTTAGGCCAAAATTACAGTCATGCTTGCATGTGGGGGTATCTTGTGGGACACAGGTTAGATATGAATTAATCTGAGCTAAAATAACACAACTCAGTAACTGGAAATCATATAGATTAATATCTATGAAACTAGTGATGGACATTTGCAGTAGTGGCTTTAGTCAAGTCTTATGATGAGCAATGTGGGAATTACAGAAGGACTTGAAGCAATATTTTTGTAGCAAAGAGGGAGCTAAATATACACTTCTTTATGAGCTGAGATAAAGAAAGTTTCACATTAAGATAAAATGAAGACTTTTTACTATAAATAAGTGGCAAAATAAAATTTGGAGTTCAGAAACAGAAAAGGCAAGAGTAATAATGCTTTGCTTTGAACTCAGAATAATGAGAAAATTGATAACACAAACACACAAGGCCCAGGAGTTCCTTACCTTTAGACAAACATGTCACGATGAAATTAAGAGCTCATTAAATTTCTCAGTCTGAATCTTTCAGAAAATTAAAGTTTCTTTCATCAATTTGGGTAGTTAGTATTCATTTGTTTACTTTTCATACGCCAAATTATAAAATAATAATTAGACTAAGAAGAAATGGTGATTGCAACCTGCAACAAAACAAGTGTTTGCTGATTATTCTGCCATGTGGTCCTTAATTCATGTACAAAAAGTATTGACTATTAAAAGATATTAATCTCATATTATCAGTGAATAGGGATATGATAGCAAATAACATTTGATTCTGTCTCAACATGTATTAAAATACATCTGATCAAATGTATGTCAGGCAGTTTCTGTTTACAACACGCAGCAACAATTAATCCAAGTATTACTTGATATCAAAATCCTGAGTTATGTGTGTGTATGTCTTTATTTCTAGAAGCTAAACTTTTCAGATGACATTTCTCTCTGCATCATCAGAACTTTTTATTAAATTCAGCATTATTTTTTGCTCTACAACTTGCTATAAGTTTTTCAGATTTCATAGTTAGATTCTCACAACTATAATAATTAAGCATATTTTTTATCTTGGTCAAAAAATCATAACCCAGACAAATCAGGGTTGACCTCTGGGGCCTGAGCATAATAGCTTTACATAATGCAGAAATAGTCATGTCAACAAAGTACTTACTATACCTAAAGATTAATTTAATTCAAAATATTTTTATCTAACAAGGTGACTTCTAAGTAGCTAGTCAGCCTGTTTCATATGAACAAATATTGAAGTTTAACAAAATTTTTGGATATGGGTACAGTATACATTGTCAAATATGAATTTCAATAGCTTTTAAATGTATTTATACATATTATAAAGTATTATAGTTAAATTAATTGGGGTTTATAGCCTACCTTAAATCATTTAGTTCCCAAATAAAAGGCATAGAACCTTTATAAGAATAATTAATAAGCCTTAAAGCATTAGAGCTAGACAGATATCAACCCTCTAAACTAGTTTGTCTGCTTCTAATCAGTAACTCTATGACATAACTTGTCATGTTCCATCTGGACCTCTCTTCCAACTGGCCATCCGGTATGGCCATTTTCTCATTAATTACTTATCCAATTGTGTCTTCTCCTCTTTTTACCTCTCTCCTCTCCCTCTCCTACAGGTCTGCATCAAGCCTAAGCCCATGAATAGAAGTTCGGCTTACCAATCCTCTGCCCAGCAATAGGCTGTAGGCATCTTTATTTATCCAATAGTTTTAAATTAAGGAGCAAAGTTATATAGCATTATTTGTTGTACATGAGGATCTCCTCATCACTGGATAGAACCAAACTTTAGGGGCCAGTATTAGTATGACAATACATAGCAACATACCAAACCATAATGATAAAGATACTAGTAAATGTATTCTCTTAAACAAAATAATAGAAACCACATGCTAGTTCCACAATTAAATTTAGCAGACTAATTTATGTAAATTGTAATAGACACTGTGATGGTTTAAATATGGTTGGCCCAGGGACTGGCAATATTATGAGGGTTGGGCTTGTTAAAGGAGGTGTGTCATGGCAGACATGGGTTTTAAGACCATTCCCTAGCTCCCTAGAATTTAGTCTTCTCTTACAAGTCTTCAGATGAAATTGTAGTACACACAGCTCCTTCTGTGCCATCCTTGCCTTGATGCTGTCATGCATCTGCCTTGATGACACTGGACTGAACCTCTGAAGCTGAAAGTCAGCCCCAGTAAAATGTCAGCCTTATAAGAAGTGGCTTGGTCATGGTTTCTGTTCACAGTAGTAAAACTCTAAGACATAACTTGGTACCAGAAGTGGGTCACTGCTGTGATTGGCCTGACCAGGATTTTGTTTGGAAGAATGTTTATTTGGGGATTATGGATTCAGAAAGCAGTCTAATTCTTTAAATGAGGTTTAATAGGCTATCCTGGTAGGAATATGGAAGATTTTGTTACTGAGAAATCTGAATTGTTTGGACTTGGCCCAAGAAGATTTAGTGGAGATTTTCAATATGTGGTCTAGAGACTGTTTTGTGTTATTTTTGTGAAGAATGTGACTACCATTTGCACTTAACTGAAGATTCTGCCTGATGCTAAGGTGA